>NW_024097841.1:1047500-1607500 GCF_016545835.1 Crotalus tigris | reverse complement strand
TCTGGAGACTGATAGACCACCAAGCTAATGCTGATTGGTCCAAGTCACAGCTGCCTAACCATGTATTGAACTTATTCATCCTAAACTGTGCACAAAGGCAGACAGTTTAGGATGACAGTCCCATAATTCCCATAATTCTCAGTAACAGTCATGCTGGCTAGAGAATTCTGAGAATTTAAGTCACACACTTGTAATTTGGTTTTACATTGTCTAGGGGATGGCTCCTTCTATATTACTTCTCAGGTTTCTAAATTTCTTTTAAGAGCTGTAACTATTGGAGGAGAACGTTGTAATTCCCTTTAGCCAAGGCTTCTGGTGTTAATTGTTTGTGATTATATTTTTCTTGTGTTTTCTTTTGTTGCACTTGCATTTTGGTCTGTGACCACAAAATAAATTATATATATATAAGTCACACACTTGGAAGGCAAGCTGAGAAAAAATGGATGGAAACCAATCAAGGAGAGAAGCAACCTAGAATTAGGGAGAAATTTCCTAAATTAGTCAGTGAAACAACTTGCCTTCAGAAGCTGTGGGTGCTCCAACACTGGAGGCTTTTAAGAAGAGACTGGACAGTCACTGGTCTGAAATGGTATAGGACCGTGGTGGCGAACCTATGGCACGGGTGCCAGAGGCAGCACTCAGAGCCCTCTCTGTGGGCATGCGCGCCTTCGCCCCAGTCCTAGGTCTTCAGCTGGGTTTTATAAAACCTTTTCGCTTTAGGCCTCTGGTGCTGTGTGCAAAAAAAAAAAAAGTTCAATCAATCAATCAATTTCTCACAGGAAAAAAAAAAGATCTCGCAAAGTTGGAATTGATTGAACTTTTTAGTCCCCTCCAGTCTGCCGTTACCACCGCAGCCACGCCCACCCAATGAGCTACGAGCACCTGGCACCCGACAATACATAAGTGGGTTTTGGGTTGCAGTTTGGGCACTCGGTCTTTAAAAGGTTCCCCACCACTGGTACAGGATCTCCTGCTTGAGCAGGGGGTTGGACTACAAGACCTGCAAGGTCCCTTCCAACTCTGTTATTCTATGAAGTGGCCCAAATGGGAGAGGCAGCGATAAGCTATAAGCCATACTTTGCTGGGTACTAGGTTTGCACAACAGGTAAGCCCAAATCACAACCACCACATAGTGGCTTAAAGTAATGTGTGAACCCCACACCCAGTCTTTATCTATGGTGGGTACAATATAATAGTAATTAATAAGAAAAAGGCACCTGAAGTTCTACTCTTCTGCCCATTGGAAAGCAAAAATCAAATTAAGAGCTGTTAACAGCTAAGGAGAAATCTCTTTTATATAAAAATACACCAGTCAAAGTATTTTATTCACTTCCTCTGTTGTACCTCCCCCAAATAAAGATATCCTAACCCTAAGTTCAAATTCAAAAATCTGAAGAATAAATTAAGAGGAGGGGAGGGGTTAAAAATGCAGCACCGGGTATTTTGCAGCAATCCCTCCCTGACTTGTGTTTCTTTTTTTTAAAGCTCAAATTATAGATCTCAACAATCTTAGCTCAAAATGAAATAGCTCATTTCTCAACTTACTGAATAGAGAGGGCAGACGGGGACAAGCTTTGAACAATGCGTGTGTGCAGCCTGCAGTTTGAGAAGGATTTCTCCAAAAGCACATAATAATGAAGGCAGTTGAAAGGAAAGGGGGGGGAAGGGAGGGTCAACTTGGATCCTAATGACAGAATCAGTTGTTTCTTCACGGCTGTTGCGTGGAATCTAATGAAGCATCCTTGTGAAGAAGCTCTGACATCTTGGTTGGTTTCTCAGTTCCCAATTTCTGCCTCCTCTCCAGCTCCTTCTGCATACCTATGTTGTTCCTTCAGCCTCCCACTCAACAAGTCCACCAGCCACCAGCAGAAGGAGAGATCTTCCAACAAGGCAGATCGAAACAGGGAAATGTAATCAAGGTTTGTCACAGTCACGTATGGATGCTATAAATGGGAAACGTGTGAGGATAACATGGCCAAAGGTGACAAGCCAATTTGTGTGCCAATTAAAAATATGAGAATGAGAAGTGAGATCTGTAGCCAGCTGGAGCAATGGACTGCTTCGTTGTTACCTATTGAAAATCAGACTTGTTCTTTCTTCTACACCCTAAACCAGGGGTAGGCAACCTTGGCTCTTTTATGACTCGTGGTCTTCAATTCCCAGAATTCCTGAGCCAGCATAGCTGGCTCAGGAATTCTGGGAGTTGAAGTCCACGAGTCATAAAAGAGCCAAGGTTGCCTACCTCTGCCCTAAACAAACTCTCTCATTCTTTACTTTCAGATGAAATATGACAGGCTACCAAGGAAAAGCTATATTTTGTGCATGAAATTCTATGTAATTAAGGAGAATGGTTAAGTAGAATATTCTATGCCCAGCTGAAGATAAGAATTTTCTGGCCATCAAGTATTTCTGACACTATTTGTTCAGTTTCTTCTTTGTGTTACTTAAAGGAAAGAGAGGTCCTACTTGCAATTAACCCAAATGGAAGGGTTTAAGAGAAGGATGCAAAATCAAAACCAGATGTTTAGACGTTAAATGCATTTCATCAAAATAGGTGTCAAGTGGGAAGATTTATGAGATGCAAAGCTGCCACTTAAGCACCTAAACATCTTTTGTTCTCTGTGTAGAGAACAATCTGGACCATTGCCAGGATCAGGTGGATTGCATCCCAGGGTTCTGAAGGAACTGGCAAGTGTGATCTTGTAACCACAAAATCTTTCAAAGATCCTGGAGCACAGATAAACTACCAGAGGACTCGAAAAGAATGGATGTGATTCCAATCTTCCAAAAGAGAAAAAGAAATCGATTCAGGAAACTACAAACCAATCAGACTGACATCAATACTGGGGAAAATCCTGGAAAAGATAATCAAAAAGCAGATTTGCCGGCACCTCGAAACGAACAAAGCGATTACTAGAGGCCAACATGAGTTGGTTAAAAACAGATTGTGCCAGACAAAACATGCCACCTTCTTGGATAAAGTGACTTAAATTAGTGGATCAGAGAAATTCTGTGGATATAGTATATTTAGACTTCCGTTAAGGCATTTGACAAAGTAGACCACAACTGAGTTATTAGTAAGATAGAAAAATATGGAATAGACAGCATCACCACCCAGATGCATTTGCAACTGGCTGATCAATCAACTCAAAGCAGCCCATGGAATTACATCTACCTGGAGGGAAGCATGCAGAAGGGTACTCAAGGTTCCGTCTTGGGCCTGTTGCTCTTCAACATATACATAAACAATTAACGCAAAACCCATCAAATCTGCAAAGCACACCAAGCTGGCGGGAATTGCTAACACTTTGAAAGACAGATTCAAGATCCAGAAGAATCTTGACAAACTTGAACATTGGGCCCTAGCTAACAAGATGCTGTTAGTGGTGAGAACAGTAAGGTTCTGCACTTAGGAAAAACTAAATGCACAGGTATAGAAGAGGCAGTACCTGGCTCAACAGTAAAGACTATGAGAGGAATTTAGGAGTCCTAGTAGACCACCGCTTAAGTATAAGCCAGCCGTGTGCTGCAGCGGCCAAAAAAAGCCAATGCCATCCTAGTCTGCATCAACAGAGGGATAGCATCAAGATCTCAAGTGACAGTACCATTTAAAACCACCCTAGTGAGGCCACACTTGGAATACTGCATCCACTTCTGATCACCACAATACAAAAAAGATGTTGAAGTCCTGGAAACAGTGCAGAAAAGAGCAACAAAGATGATCAGGGGACTGGAGGCTAAAACATATGAAGAACGGTTGCTGGAATTGGGTATGTCTACTATAATGAAGAGAAGGACGAGGGGGGGGGACATGATAGCAGTGTTCCAGTATCTCAGGGGCTGCCCCAAAGAAGAGGCAGTCAAGCTATCCTCCAAAGCACCTGAAGGCAGGACAAGAAGCAACGGATGGAAACTCATCAAGGAGAGAAGCAACCTAGAACTAAGGAGAAACTTCCTGACCATTAGAACAATTAACCAGTGGAACAATCTGCCTCCAGAAGTGGTGAATGCTCCAACAGTGGAAATTTTAAAGAAGAGACTGGACAGCCACTTGTCTGAAATGGTATAGGGTTTCCTGCCTGAGCAGGGGGTTGGACTAGGTGACTTCCAAGGTCCCTTCTAACACTATAATTATGATTGTTGTTGTTGCTGTCTTCACAAAAGACAAGATTTCTTAGTTAACCTTTGATTTGAAGGCATCAACACCAGTCCTTTCCACTATCTCCTTAGTGATAGCTCTCTGCCAAAAACAATGGAGAAATCCAATCCTTTTTTCAACTGTGAGCATTCAAGCAGTGAACCGTCCCTATAATCTGTCTTTTCCACACACTGACAAATATGGATCCATCATAATTACAATTACTCCAGCCCTCGTGTCGAGTCAATCTGCCAAGTGAGCAAACCATAATTCAGTTGACCAGGCTGGTGTGAAAGCAACCACAGAACAGATAGAATTGGGAGAAGGGGAGGTCGTGCATGGCAGTGCCATCCCTTGTGATTATGACCTCTGGAAGAACAGTTGGGGACCCAGGAGTGAGCTCTCCCAACGGTTGCAGGCTTAGAACAAACAATGTCCTGGAGTTGGGGGGAAAAAAAGATTCAAGGTGGCCTTGAAACCAAACACCCTGCATATATGTTGGACAATCTGTGACTCTTCCTCCCAACACAGCTACTAAGCAGCTACACATCCCATAAAATGGAGTAGGGGATCAACCCTCCATCCTGCCAAACCTCACATTACCAGGGAAAGGGTTACCTTTAATAAAAAGGGAAACGTCTTTTATTAACAAGCACACTTGTATCCAGCGGGTACTGACTGTTGGTACCTGGTTCAACAGTAATAACTGTGAAAGGGATCTTGAGTCTTAGGAGACAACCATGTAAATATGAGCCAGCAATGTGTGGCAGGAACCAAAAAAAGCTAATGTAATCCTAGGCTTCATTAACAGAGGAATAGAATCAAGATCATGTGAAGTGTTAGTACCACTTTACAAAGCCTTGATAAGACCACACTTGGAATACTGCTCTAGTTTTGGTCACCACAATATAAAAAAGATGTTGAGACTTTAGAAAGAGTGCAGAGAAGAGCAACAAAGATGATTAGGGGACTGAAGGTGAAAACCATATGAAGAACGGTTGCAGGGTATGGCTTGTTTAATGAAAAAAAGAACTAGAGGAGATAGCAGTGTTCCAATATTTGAGGGGCTGCAACAAAGAAGGGGAAGCCAACATGTTCTCCAAAGCATCTTAAGGCAGGACAAGAAGCAATGGATAGAAATCAATCAAGGAGAGGACCAACCTAGACTTAAGAAGAAAGGCTAAATTGGAACACGGTAATTGAAATTAGGTAAAACTTAAAAACAGGACTTGGAAATGTATAAGTAAAATTATATTGACAAATGTATTGATTGATTGAGCTATAATTAGAAATGTATTAACTTGAATGTGATATAATAATTAAGGGAAATAGAGAGGGAACTTTTAATGACGCAACCTGAGATATGTACGAAAGACTTTGTTACTGGACTATTGATTACCCAATCACCACGCTGCTTCCTAAATATTTGGATGTAAAACTGAAAAATTAATAAAACTTGTTATTAAAAAAAGAAGAAGAAATTTCCTGACAATTGGAACAATTCATCAGTGGAACGGCTTGCCTCCAGAAGTTGTGGGTGCTCCATCACTGGAGGTCCTCAAGAAGAGATTGGATAACCATTTGTCTGAAATGGTCTAAGATTTCCTGCTTGAGCGAGGGGTTGGACTAGAACAGCGGTTCTCAACCTATGGGTCGCGACCCCATTTGGGGTCGATCGACCATTTTTCGGGGGTCGCCAAAGGTGGCGATCCGCCATTTTTCGCGGCGCAGTGCACGCGCGCCGTGCATGGGGGTGGCGCCGTGCACGTGCGCCGGGCATGGGGGCGGCACCGTGCACGCGTGTCGCGTGTGGGGTGGCGCATGCGCGTTGTGCGTGGGGGCGGCGCTGCACATGCGTGCCGCGCATGGGGGCCCGCCCCCATGCGCGCGGCGCCACGCATGCACAGAACGTTTGTGTGACGGGGGTCGCCGTCACACAAACGTTGAGAAGCACTGGACTAGAAGATCTCCAAGGTCCCTTCCAACTATGTTATTCTGTTATTCTTCCCAAGATCAGAATGACGCTCACATATGTGGCTGCAGAGAATTTGCTAGGCAGGTGGGAATGCAACAATTTGCCAGTGCCACCAAAGTGTTACAGCCATCTAGGCCCTGAGTTTGCTTTTTTTTTTTTTTTTTTTTGCATACATGGGGGTGTGATGTGTCCTGTCCTGAAAGTGCTGCCAATCACCGATTCCTCAAATAGCCCAACAAGGACCGAACATTTAATCTTTAACTTCCCTGCTCCTCTCCACCTGCAACAAGGTGTTAAGAATCGCTGTTCTGTTGGGGAGGGGAGGAGTTAAAACCACATTGGTAAAGCAGTTTGAAATTCACAGTGAAAGCTGCTATGTAAGTGCTAAATACTCTTGCTTCAGCTCGTCAAAAATCTGTAATATCGGTAAGCTTGGAAAATCTCTGGTGGCCATGAGAAAAATGCAGGAGACTTTCACTGGTTTTCATTTCATTGCTCGATGGTTGAGGAATAGGCAGAGATGGCGGGCAGGGGGAGGACACCAAGGAAAACAAGAGAAAAAACTGAAAACAATAAAAAAGCTGCAATGGGGAGCTTGGTTGCTGGCCAAGCCCTCGACTTCTTGGGAGTGCTGAGAAACAGATGCCTTTCTGCACAATGAGCGTTAAGAATAAAAGAATAATCTTTAAAACCTAGAACAAAGCAAATACTGGACTGATCTGTATGTCACAATAACCCAGAATTCGGGATAATCTGAGCCCAGCTGTCCAATCACAGATGACTGCTTCACGTGCCAGATGCCTCTACTTATGTGAATCCTGCTTCTCCCTCCTCTTTCCACAAGTCTTTCTTTCTTGCCCGCCCATTTCTGGTTTATTCGGATGTGAAGAATTCTCAAGTCACCCAAAAGGAGAAACGGACCCACAAAAAAGGAGTGATTAGCAACTGGCAGCCAAGCCAAGCCAATTTAGTTTGTCTCAGTCCCCAAGAAGGGTTGTTCTCTCCCCCAAATCTCTGGATTTAAATGAGAGAAGAAACCAACCAAATGCTCTTCCAACTTTCTCCTCCCCCCCCCCCCACCTCCCTTTTTTTTTAATATCTAGTCTTGGAAAAAGTGTGGATGTCTAGGAGAATTCCACATAAGAGCCCTGGTGGCACAGTGGTTAGAGTGCAGTACTGCAGGCTGCTTCTACTGACTGCCAGCTGCCAGAAGTTGGATCCTGATCGGCTCCAGGTTGACTCAGCCTTCCAAAGTTGGTAAAATGAGGATCCAGATTGTTGGGGGCAACAGGCTGACTCTGTAAACCGCTTAGAGAGGGCTGTAAAGTACTGTGAAGTGGTATATAAGTCTAAGTGCTGCTGCTCTTGCTACCTTCCCTGCCTTTCCCATTTCCTTCCTTCCTTCCTTCCTTCCTTCCTTCCTTCCTTCCTTCCTTCCTTCCTTCCTTCCTTCCTTCCTTCCTTCCTTCCTTCCTCCTGCCCTCCCTCAATCCTGACCGGCTCCAGGTTAGCCTTCCATCCTTCCAAGGTTGGTAAAATGAGGATCCAGATTATTGGGGGCAAGAGGCTGACGCTGTAAACTGTTTAGAGAGGGCTGTAAAGCACTGTGAAGTGGTGTATAAGTCTAAAGTCTGTTGCTATTGCCACCTTCCCTGCCTTTCCCATTTCCTTCCTTCCTGCCCTCCCTGCCCTCCCTCCCTTCTGCCCTCCCTCCCGCCCTCAATCCTCACCGGCTCAAGGTTGACTCAGCCTTCCATCCTTCCAAGGTCAATAAAATGAGGACCCAGATTGTAGGGGGGAGCAATATGCTGACTCTGTAAACCGCTTAGGGAAGGCTGTGAAGCAGTGTATAAGTCTAAGTGTCGCTGCTCTTGCTACCTTCCCTGCCTTTCCCATTTCCTTCCTTCCTTCCTTCCTTCCTTCCTTCCTTCCTTCCTTCCTTCCTTCCTTCCTTCCTTCCTTCCTTCCTTCCTTCCTTCCTCCTGCCCTCCCTCAATCCTGACCGGCTCCAGGTTGACTCAGCCTTCCAAGGTTGGTAAAATGAGGATCCAGATTGTTGAGGGCAAGAGGCTGACGCTGTAAACCGCTTAGAGGGGGCTGTAAAGCACTGTGAAGCGGTGTATAAGTCTAAAGGCAGCTGTTCTTGCTACCTTCCCATTTCCTTCCTCCCCCCCTTGCAAAGGCCTGAGTAAGAGATTTAAATATCTTAACTGAAATGCAGGTACAGGTAGTCCTCGGGTTCCGACCACAACTGAGCCCAACATGTCTGTTGTTAAGTGAGACAGTTGTAAAATGAATTTTGCCCCATTTAAAGACCTTTCTTGCCACTGTTGTTGAGTGAATCATTGCAGCTATTAAATTGGTAAACCTGGTTGTTAAGCGAATCTGGCGTCCTCCATTGACTTTGCTTGTCAGAAGGTCACATAAAGTGACTATGTCATCCCGGGACACAGCAACCATCATAAATGTGAGTTAGCTGCCAAGCAAAAGAATTTTGATCCCATGACCATGTGATGCTACAAAGGTCATAAGTGTGAAAAACGGCCATAACTCACTTTTTTCAGTGCTGTTGTAGCCACAAATGGTCACTAAATGAATGGCTGTGATTCGAGGAGCCCTTGCAAAAAGTAGGGGAGGTGGGGCTGATCACATGGTCACCATTTCCCCCCTTATCCCCTCCCTCAAGCAGACAGCAAATATTCCTGGGCGAAAGGATGAATAATCCTTAATACAGCATTTCTCTAAAACAGGGGTGGGCAACTACTGGTAACTTTATGAATTGCAGTGTAATCAGTCAGTCAATCAGGAGCTACAGGGTGATGGCGTGTCTCTGGGGGGGGGGTCTAAATCCTCAGAATGTCCTATTCCAGTGGTTCTCAATATTTGTGTGACGGCGACCCCGTCACACAAACGCTCCGTGCATGCGCGGCGCCGCACCAATGCGCGGTGCCCCTGCGTGGCGCCCCTGCGCGGTGCCCCTGCGCGGCACCCCTGCGCGGCGGCGGCCCCTTGCGTGGCGCGCATACGCGCCGGCGCCCCCCATGCACGGCGCGCATGCACGGTGGCGCCCCCTGAGGGGAGAAAATGGCGGATCGCCTTCTTTGGCAACCCCCGAAAAATGGTCGATCGACCCCAAATGGGGTCGTGACCCATAGGTTGAGAACCGCTGTCCTATTCCTATCAGAGATCCTGGGAGAAACTGCAGATGAGGGATTCTTGGTGCTTACAACTGTTTCTCCCTTTTCTGCGCAGTGAAGCCAAGAGGTCTCCCTCGACAGATGGAATAAGAGTCAGCGTGACTTGACTGTGAGCTCCCCAAGCATTTGATCCCGCCGCAGAGAACGAGGCACAATCGTGGCAGCTGCCTTGTTGGCAAGGTTTGCCAAACTGAGAGGAGCCTTCCCAGTTCAGCCAATTGGCTGGAGGCACCTTTTTACATGAACGGGTAGCTCTTCCCCAACGCCAAAGATGTCTGCACTCTGAGAATTATTTGTTCAATGCGACAGATCAGCGTTTTCAGCCTTGGCAACCTTAAGAAGTGCGGACTCCCAGAATTCTCCAGCAGGAAACTACAAGGATAGCAAGATATAAAATACAGCTAATTTGGGAAGCAGACTTGGGCTGCCCTTTGCGTTTATGCGTGTTTGTTCACATTCTCCACTGAGTCATGCTCACCTCGGACCCTTCCTCTCTCCAGGTGCTCTCAGGGTTAAACTGGGGAGAGGTCGGCCTTCCATGGGATGTCAGTCTTGTGATGGGCTGCACATTGACCTTGTGAAAAGGGGGGCCCTTGCTGTTCAGCATCCTTGACCATAGCCGAAAGAGAGCTTGTTGTCTTCTAATGTGGGGCGGTACGATGTTGCCAAGTACGGTGTAACCCGTGCACATCACTTATGGAACACATTTTAAAAAACGGTCCAGACTTGATGACATAGTCCTGGCTGCCATCTTCACTTTTTGCCCTCCTCTGACTCTTTCTACGTCACTCTCTTTGTCCCACAACTGCTCAAAGTTGATAGGAGCCTTTCCCACCATTTTGAGATGACAATAATGCCAATTTCATATAGATGCCGTTTGTTTGTTTATTTATTTTTTTAAAAATTATTGGCTGCCCATCCGTAACCCTGGGCGGCTTACAGTTATACACGCAGCTAAAACATAAAAAGTTAAAACCAGACATTAAAACCAAAAACACATGGGGAGGATGGGGGGGGAGGTGGGATCTGTTACTACTGAACCAACCCCCTTCATTGCGCTGATCCCCCACTGGGGTTCCAAGCCGACTGGCAGAGCCACGTCTTTAGGCCCTTGCTAAAAGATAGGAGGGTTGGGGTCAACCTCACATTGGGGGGAGGGGAAGCAAGATGTTCCAGAGGGGGCAGGAGCCACAGCAGAGAAGACCCCCCTCCTGGACTCTCCCCCCCCCAAGCTGGAATAATTGGGCTGATAGGACCCACAGCAAGCGTCCTCTCCCAGCACCGGTGGGAAGGGGCCAATCCCAGTGGGGTGAGACGGTCCCTCAAGTAACCTGGACCTATGCCAAATTAATCTTATCTGGGCTAAAAAGCCCCCCTCAATTTCCCTACTGAAGGAGAATTCCCACAGCTTCTCACGAATCATGCTCCCCTGATCAAAGAAGCGCCAAGCAACTAGCACCCTGGGATGAGTCGGGTGAGTGGAAATATCTGACTGCAATATGGAGCCAATCCGTTGAGGGGTTAAGAGAGAAGTTTGAAGTAACTGGAGGTGGGAGGAAAGGAGTAGGTCTCCCGTCAGTTACTTTTCAGTGGACGGGATGACAGATGCCCCAAAGTCCATCCCCAATCCAGGTGAAGCCCCAGTCCCACAGCTGGGGACCAAGCTGCCTCTCCACGACCAACGCCATCAGCTTTAACTCTGAGCCCAGTATGGAGGCGAAGCCCAGACCGGCCTCCACATCACGATAGCCCTGACTGCCATCGGCAGCCTGTCAGCCCTGGTCTACGTTATGCCAGTCTTGACCATTGGCAATGGTATGCTAGCCCTGATTGGTAACCAAACCCTGCTTCAGTCACATGTATGTATTATTTTCCAACTCTGCTGGCTGAGGAATTCGGGGAGATGAAGTCCGCGCATCTTAAAGTTGTCGGACAACATAAAATAGCAGCACTATCTCTTTCCCTGTGTTAAATACCGATTTAGACCATGCCCAAGTTCAAGATTTACTCTCCTTAGAGACAAGGAACCTACCTCTTTTCCTCTTGACTTGAGAAAGTTATTGATTCTATTCGTGGTAGCAATTCACATTTTAACACCGCTTCAAAGTGTTTGCTCTCTTCCCTCTTTGTGCCTTTTTCTGGCTTCTGTGCAACACACCTGAGCAAAAGCGATCCAGTCTCTCTCGCTCCTGTGGCTCTGAAAGGCTGCTTTTTAAATCAACCCCTGGCCTGGATTTTGACAGCTGCTTTTTTTCCTCGGGCAACAAGAATTTTCAAAACCGACGTTCCAATCTGCACTCCCAATTTTGCTGCGGAAGCCAAAGAATTTTATTTTTAAAAGGCTGATCATCTGGGGCTTTTAAAAAAGTGACACAAAGCTCAAACATCCAACAAGGGGAGGTTGTTGTTGTTGTTGTTTTAAAAAAGAAGAAAGAATGAAAAAAGGAGAAAAGCTACTCAGACATCTGTGCATAAAAAACTAGAAGCATCTCCAGCTGCTGCATAGAGAGAGGGGAAGAAATGCCCAGGAACTAGCCAGGATTTGCTGGGAATCTGGCGACGAGCCGCCCTTTTTTCAGATTCTGCACAAAAGGCCACTTTAGTCTGCTTGTTCGCTGTACAAAGCTGTGATGTCAGCACCTGCTGACAAAGGATCCCAAATCCAATCCTAAAAGTTTCTGACTGCATGATTTAGTGCAGGGGTCTTCAACCTTGGCAACTTTAAGACTTGTGGACTACAACTGAATTGAAGTCCACGTCTTAAAGTTGCCACGGTTGGGGACCCCTGGTTTAGTGGCAAGAATTTAAACAGGAGGGTGGGGACTTAAATGGCTTTGGCAAAAGAATGGATTTTGCAAAGATCTTTTTAATGAGAAGCCCTGACTTGGGGCCTGCATGCATCTCACCTCCCTCTTTTGGACGCCCTCTGGTGCTTTCACACATCACCTTCAACCCCACGCGTGCTTTTTTCCCCACAGTCCATTAAAAAGGACTCTAGTGGTTATTTATTTTATTGATTTGTTTAGAAAATGTATAAGGCCAACTCACTCTTAAGGGATTCTGGGCAGCTTACAAAAAATAAAAATATACAACTATAAACACCCTGGTGGTGCAGTGGTTCAAATGCATATTGCAGGCTGACTCTGTATTCCACTGCCAGCAGTTCAATCCTAAGTGGCTCAAGGTTGACTCAGCCTTCCATCTTTCTGGGGTCTGTAAAATGAGGCCCCAAATTGTTGGGGGGGGGGCAATAGGCTGACTCTGTAAGCCACTTAAAGAGGACTGTAAAGCAGTATGAAGCGGTATATAAGTCTAAGTGCTATTACTATGAAACAATAAGCTCCCCCACCCCGCTGGCAACAACGATCAGTCAAACAAGCCACCTGATGGGCAGCATCTCACTCTGGGTTCCCCAGGCCCATTGGCAAACCAGATCTTCAGGGCCTTTGGAAAGAGTGTCAAAGTGGGAGCCGGCCTAATCTTCATGGGAGGGAGCCACCACAGAGAAGGCCCTTCTTCTGGATCTTGCCAGACCTGGAGTGCAGGGAACTGAAGACTTCTTCTGATGGCTTTTTTTTTGTTCTCCCTTCATCCAGGGGTTAGTATTTCTGTTTTACATGCTGTTTGTTATTGTGGCTCTTAGCTTTTTATTTTATTATTTAGATTTTAGATTTTTATCTGTTTGGATTATCTGTTCTATTTATCGTTGTGTATCACCCAGAGCCTCTTTTGGAGGAGATGGGAGGCCGTATAAATGTAATTAATAAATAAAATAAAGAAATACAATGAGCAGGGTAGGTCAACCTGGGGTCACATTTGAAATGTTGAGAAGGTAGGATAGGTCCACTCCCAAAATAACAGTCAACGTGTAACAAGACGAGTCACCAGAAGGTGAAACAGCCTCTGTCCCGTCTCAGCGGGATCTCTGTGCAAATTAAAACTAACTTGGGGAGACTGGAATGATTTACTTACACGTATTCCTTGACTTACAACTATTCATTCAGTGACTGTTCATACTTACAACGGCACCGAAAAAAGTGACTTACAACATTTCTCACACTTAGAACTGTCACATTCTCCTCCTCATGGTCACATGATCAAAATCCAGGTGCTTGGCACACATTTACAGCCTTTGTGGCTTCCCGGGGTCATGTGATCACCATCTGTGGCCTTCTTAGCTGCTTTCTGATAACCAAAGTTAATGGGGGAAGCTGGATTCACTTACTGACTATGTGATTCACTTAACAACTGCAGTGATTCACATGGCAAAAAGGCCATAAAATTGAGCATGATGCATTTAACAACTGCCTTGCTTAGCAATGGACATTCTGATCCCAACTGTAGCCATAAGTCAAGAATTGTCTGCTTTTTATTAAAAGAGCCACAAATCAGAGAGTTTGGGGTGCAGGCTATATAATCTATATGATCTTGGTTTATAGATTATACAGAATGAAGATTCGGATTAGACAAAACACTAACCCAGACCCAGATAAAACCCATCAGCACCTCCAAGGGATCAGAAAAGGCCCAAGTGACATTAACTCGCAATTCAGCCATTCATGCCTCGCTTGGCAGACTATTTTGTGCTGACATTTTAGCCTTGTTATGGCTAATGGGCAAATATGATTGCATAAATAAAACATGTTTACAAATGCGGCTGGTTGCATTCAGCTTTCTTTTCATCTAAATTCTGAATTTGCAGCTTGTGACAGTAGGGAAACCTACTGAAACAAATACCGGGAACACTTACATAATAATATATAGTAAGAACTGTGCTTTTAATACACTTAATCACAGAACCTCATTACAGCACCAGGCAATTTGGGTGGCTGTGTGCATCCATATGCAAATCGTGGTTTGTGGTTTAGGATGTAGGGCACATTTGGGCAATTGAGATTCATTCAATGAAGTATGCTTCACCAAACTATGGTTTACTGTGATGTTTGAAAGCAAAATTCAAATGCAAGGCTAGGTGCATTTTTATTGTAAATGAATTCTGGCCTCTCAGCATCTTAAAAGACTTCACATTTCTGCAACTATTGTAACAAGAATAAGAATACAAACATATATTTATATATTCCCAAGAATAAAGAATCACAGTTTTGGAACGCAATTCACCCTTTCCCAATTATTTTCTTCCTGTTGCCCAAACACTCAATAAGTTTGAACTCCAAATGTAAACATTTCTGTGGAGTTTTTCACAACAGTACAAGTACAGACCCTGTAATAGGTGCAAAATGGAATGGTT
This sequence comes from Crotalus tigris, assembly GCF_016545835.1. Taxonomy (NCBI): domain Eukaryota; kingdom Metazoa; phylum Chordata; class Lepidosauria; order Squamata; family Viperidae; genus Crotalus; species Crotalus tigris. Next base: position 1,592,942 of record NW_024097841.1, on the reverse strand, counting down.
TTGTGCGGGATCTCCTTCAGTCCAAACAAGCACTTGTGGTTATCTGCAGCAGTACTTGTTAAAAGGTAAGGCATATTTATTGGAATAATGAAGCATTTTTACTCATACCCTACATATTCTACACACTTCAAGGCTGGCCTGTCACATCACTCTTTCACTGCAGCATTAGAACCAGGATGGGGGGGATCCTTTTGGCCTGGAAGAATAGAGGGTAGATGGGAAGCAAAACTTCCTCCACTACATCCACGGAGACCTATTTGACAAGTGCGCTAGGTCTAAATCTCCGGTGGAAGCCACCAGCAGCACATGGATTGGCTTGTGTACATGAAACACAGGAGCACTAAGACAGTAGGGAAGAAAACATAACACAATGCACTAAAATTGCTTCAATCTATCCATTCCCACCACCAAAAAAGATTCTATTTATTTTTCAGGGTGATGGGAGGAGGAGGAGGAGGAGGAGGAGGAGGAGGAGGAGGAGGAGGAGGAGATCTCCACACCATCACCAAGCTAGTTTTGTCTCCCACACCACCATGTTGGTGTGGACAGCCGTAAATTTAGATTTTTTTAAAAGGGGAGTTGACACAGGCATCAAATATTGTGCTATCCATGACTAAAGCTCTTTGACGGCTGTTTTCTTCTTCTGAGTCCAAAGCACTAGTAAAACACAAGATTCTGCACTGCAGTAAATAAATATTTTGATCCAGTCCATTAACCAAATGTTCTTTTGAAAGGTGTAATGCTCATCCCTCAGAAAACTTCCTACAATATGCATCTCATTATTAAAAAGTTAAGAAACAGCACAACACTGTTTTAGCTGTAATCCATTTACCACCTACAGTAAGATGTAACAGATAAACAAAGTCCAATACTATAGATTAAAAAGTGAATCAGTTGAATATTCCTCAAAATGTTTGATCGGAAACCATAGAGCTAATCAATCTGTGAACTTTAGCACATATAGTGTACTTTTAATCTTTTTTTAAAAGGCACACTATGGATTCTGAAGAATTCTTACAGTTCACTGAAGACAACTCCAATTTAAATCTAGGCTCTTCCTTATTTCTTATCTGCCATTCTTGTTCAAACAATATTCCAATTTATCTCCAAAATATTCTTCATATTTTCTAAGCTAGCTGCAAACATAAGGTCTAGAACGGAAACACCACCTGTAATTTATCGCTTAGGAAAATTCTTGGTATTTTGGAGTAGGGAATCTGACAGGCTAAACTAGCATTCCTATCTCACTGAATCTAGACATTTGGGAATATACCAAGATCTGATAACACTAGTAGTCACCATGTAAAGAGTTCAAAAGAATTCTAAAATTGCTTCTTTAGAAATACCAGGGTTATTGTTTAGCCACTTCCAACTTGTTAGGACCTATGGATAACTATTTGCTGGATGGTCAGTTGCTGCTTCTCTTACATTCTTCAAAGCTTCTGCTTGACCATCAATCACAGCATCTCAGCACCTTGCTTTCTACCAGCCTGTTCTTCAACTGCCTTCCGTTTTTTCCAATTATCAGGACCCTCCACAGTGATTCTTGCCTTTGTATTAGGCATCCAAAATATTTAAGCTTTAGCTGCACTCAGCCTTCCATCCTTCCGAGGATGGTAAAATGAGGACTCGGATTGTTGGGGGGGGGGGCAATATGCTGACTCTGTAAACTGCTTAGAGAGGGCTGTAAAGCACTATGAAGCGGTATATAAGCCTAAGTGCTGTTGCTATTATACTGTAAGTGCTTCCATTAGTGAACTGACTACCATAGTTTTACTTCAGCTAACATTTTTGCTGTCGCTGTCCAAGGTACTTACAACAATCCAAAGGCATTAATTTTTTTTCATTAGTCTTTCTGGGACTCCAGCTTTCACACTGAGGTTGTTGCAACTGGGAAAACCATGGCCTTAACAATACATATTTTGTTATCAGTGTAATATTCCTGCAATATTATTAATTTAACTATCACTGTTATACCATGATTTAAATTGAAGATTGTCCCCCCCCCATTATTCCGTAGAATTTCAGCTTTTTGCTCTGTTTGTTAACTCTTGCATTTATTCCAAAAGGATTCCTGCAAACCTTACTATTTGGTGGTCAATATTTAGATTATTTTATTAATTAGCCATGGGCCATATCAAAATAAAGAGTTCAAAACACAAATTATTAATAAAACCCTATAAAAACAATTTAAAATGAAATTGGAGTAAAATACAAATACTATATAGGTAAGTAAAATAAGATAAAAATATATTTCAGTATCACCCTTATAATCTACCCCCAATCAGTCCCACATATGCTGATCTCATCGAACCATTTTACTCAAGTATTGTGCCATGTTAAATTTTGTTTTCAGATTCTGGCCGCACATAAGATACCGTATGTTGTTTTAACACGGGGTTCCCAAAAGTTGGTCACAATGAAAATATCCAATTTTTTTTTACACTCTAAGCCAGAAGTGTCCAACGTTGGCCACTTTAAAACTTGTGAACTTCAACTCCCAGAATTCCCCAGCCAGCTATGCTGGCTGAGGAATTCTGGGAGTTGAAGTTCACAAGTCTTAAAAAATGCCATGGCTGGACACCTCTACTCTAAACCATACTCTTTTCTTTTGGTTCTCTTCATTTTATGGCCATAAATATTGGCATCTCATTTGTATCTGCAGCCATCATAGCAGAAGGGTACATGTAAATTTAAATTTGACATTTTGGCAACTTTGGGGAAGGGGGGAACTTGCTACCAGGATCAACATCCTTGATATTATGGCATTGGATCCCATCTCCAGCCATCCCACCCAGCTATATATAAACAATTCTGAAGTTCTTTTTAAAAAGTGGTCACTTCTCAAATATGGTCTTCCAAGCTAGACATTCTAGCTGAACGATATACTCTATATAGTCTGGGTTATACTCTGGAGGAAGACGAGGGCCAGACTTCTGCCTGTTGAACTACATCTGTTTAACTACAACAAATCTCAGAAGACTTGAATAATACAGACACTGAACAGAGAAATAAGTTCCATAAATACCATCAACCACAACTGACAACAGATCCCTGCTAGGTGTCATCTGATTTTCTCAACTACAATTCACATCAGTCACAGTCTTTATAAATAACGGTCAGATTTACTTCTACCTGTTTGGATGTTCCTCATTCTGGTCTACACTTTAAATCTCTTTTGTATAATATAGTTCACAGAGCCAAGGGGAGTTAAGAAGAGTTTTTACCCCTATTATGGAAGGTTATGACTAGCAATGACTCAAGCAAGACAGGAAGAAAATGGAGCCGTTTGAGCGGGGGTGCTGGAGAAGGCTCCTTCATATTTCTTGGACAGCAAAGGTGACTAACAAGCAAGTACTGGAGTGCATAACACTGGATATGACACTGGAAGGCAACATCACAAAATTGTGTCTCACTTTGGCCATGTAATACGGAGGCATTCAGTGGAGAAAGCAATTATGTTTGGAAGAGTTAGCACTAAAAGGAAACCAGGCTAACAAAGAACAGAGTGGCTGGACACTATCAAAGCTGACACCAGCCAGAGCATAGAACAACTCAAAGAAACAGTACAAGATTGGAAGACATGGAGGGACCTGGCCCATAGAATCATCAACAGTTGGACACAACTGAATGGATAACATCAGCAGCAATGACTTAAATGTCCCTTAAGTTACCACAGTCTTCCCTCTTTGGCTGATCCCAGAAGAGAAGATGATTATTTGAGGTCAATCCTGCATTCCAGTCTCTGGGCAGAAAGCAAAAGCAGACCTGAACATCTACCAAACACAGCTTTCTCGGTGGCATCATCTTTGTCCCTTCATACACATCTCCTGTGTACCACTTAAAGTATTAGCCCTGCTTTTTTATTACTGTTCAGCAGCTGTGAATCAAAAGCCAGCTGGTAAACCAGACAAGACGGCTGTTCCCAGTGGCTCTGGGTCTGTTTGTGGCCTGGCACTGAATCTCTGGGTAAATGCCCTTCGTGTAGGCAACAGATCCATTCTGCAGCTCGTTCTCCTGCCTGCAAAGGGGCCGAGGTGGAGAAGTACCCTGAATTACTTTACTTCTCCAGGTTGGACCAGAACAGAGAACAGTATTACTCAAAACCTTTTGCAAGCGTAAACATGAGCTTTTTTTTTTAAGCACCTGGTGAAAAAAGACAGATGGAAGAGTCAAGAAGCTGCAAAGACTAAATTGCCAGTTTGAGAGGAGAAAAAGCTGCCCATCACTTTAGCTTCTTCCATCTATTATTTACTTTGGGAAATGGAAATGTTTTAAAAACAGACAGTGGGGGGGGGGAGAGCTAAATATAAAACTGAGCCTCATCACAAAATAAATTTTCTTTCATAGGAAAAAAATAATGCTTCTTCTACTTAGAACCTTTACATTGTCCATTTATCTTCCATGTCTTCATTTCTAGTGGGCGATGGGCGCATTTTCTAGCCTAGGACATCACCAATCCCTCTTTTAAAACCATCCCCATTTGGCATTCCTGAAGAGGATGGACTGGGAGCTTAAATCCTCATGGTTGCAATATATCTGAGAAATAATAGAGTTGGCAGAAGCACTTAAGGTGAGACTCTGCATTTTTAAATGTTACATAAAACCAAAGTTATACACATGCATACAACACACACATTATTTTATTTTTTAAAATAGTTACCATTGTTTAAAAATGTTAAATACTATTTTTTTGGGGGGGGGGAACACGTGAAGGTGTTTGTCCCCTGACAAGGTTATGGGATCCCTGCATTATATGCCAAGTAAGAAAGAAATTAAAAAAAAACAAGCAGAAAGTCAAGGCATAAAAAATATTCTGCAAAATACAGTGGAAAGTACAGAGACTAGAGACTAGGGTCTTCCAACATTTGAGGGGCTGCCACAAACTATGGCAGTAACTGTGAGAGAGAGTCTTAGTGGACAATCAATTAAATATGAGCCCAGAGTGTGCAGTGGCAGCCAAAAAAGCCAATACTATCCTAAGTTGCATTAACAGGGATTCAATCAAGATCACGTGAGGTACTAATACTGCTCTATAAAGCCTTAGTAAGACCACACCTGGAATACTGCAACTGGTTTTGGTTTCCACACTATAAAAAAGATGTTGAAACTCTAAGTGCAGAGAAGAGCAACAAAGATGATTAGTGAACTGGAAGCTAAAACATATGAAGAACAGTTACAGGAATTGGGCATGGCTAGTCTAGTGAAGAGAAGGACCAGGAGAGACATGACAGCAGTGTTCCAGTATTTGAGGGGCTGTCACAGAGTGGAGGGGGTCAACCTATTTTCCAAAGCACATGAAGACCAGACAAGGAATCATGGATGGAAACTGGTCAAGGAGAGATTCAACCTAGAAATAAAAAGAAATTTTCTGACAGTGAGAACAATCAACTAATGGAACAGAAGTTGCCTTCAGAAGTTGTGGGAGCTTCATCACTGGAAGCGTTCAAGAAGAGACTGGACTGCCATCTGTCAGAAATGGTGTAGGGTCTCCTGCTTGGGCTGGGGGGGGGTTGGACTAGATGACCTACAGGGTCCCTTCCAACTGTTATTCTACTCCTATTCCTATTCTACAACGCACCTGAAGGCAGGACGAGAAGCAATGCATGGAAACTAATCAAGGAGAGAAGCAACCTGGAATTAAGGAGAAATTTCCTGACAACGAGAACAATCAACCAGTGGAACAGCTTGCCACCAGGAATTGTGGATGCCCCAACACTGAGGCTTTTAAGAAGAAGCTGGACAACCACTTGTCTGAAATGGTTCAGGGTTTCCTACTTGACCAGGGGGTTGGATTAGAAGACCTCCAAGATCCCTTCCAACTCCATTATTCTGTTATTTTAAGCCTATTTAGGAGGGTCCTATTTGTTGTATTTAAAAAGGCAATTATCAGGCAAGGCACTTTGTGTTTACTTATCTGGGCATTAAGAAGACTTCATGTTTGGTGCCAGGCAGATTATTGGACAGATTTTTAAGGTACATAATGTTTCTGTCCGTATAATTTATTTCCACATGCCCAGAATTTAATCTATGCATCTGATGTAATCTGTGAATCTGCTATATTCCATAATCTCAATTTGAATATTCAGCCCATACCCAAAGTGCAATCTGTAAGAACAGGGTATCCGTTAAAAGAATGCTATTAAAACAGATGGTATTAATGCTTTAAATGGTACTAATTAATTTCTCACACGAGGAAATAATTACGTGTTTTTAACTTGGCCTGTAAAAACACGTTTTTATCAGGAGAAGGAACTCTCAAGGAAATCTTGCCACGATTCTTCGATCGGCTTGCGCTAAACTATAAGGCAGCTTCAAAGGGAAATGTAGCCACTGTGGATTTCAGAAGACGGTTTCTGGTTTAGCCTTGAACCCAAATCTCCTTATTCCTAGTCTAAAAACCAAACCACTACACCCCACTGATTCATAAAAGGTGTTTTGGTTGTACCCAAAACTCAAAATAAAGCTGGACTGTGACACAATCCCAAAGCACCATTTTGCACTAAAAAGTGCTCAAATCAAAGCATTTGGCATCAGGCTTTGGGTGAACTCCGCCCCGAAGCCTTCAGAAGCTGCCCCTGAATTGTAGGGTTCAGACAGATCTTCACATGAAGGCATCTACAGGGCCCCCTAGAGCAGGAGCAACCCAGTTAAGGCAAACTAAGATAGGAAGATGGCAATAACGGCTCTTGAGCTGAAGCTTTAAAGAGCAGAGAGAAGGAAACAAAGCTTATCGATTAAAGCTGCGCAGAAATGGTCTTTGGCTTTTTCGGTCTCCCGTTCCAGAGAAGTAGCAAATGTACTACTTTAATTTTTCCCCCAGTGCATAAAATTATCTTGATGTGGTCACAGGTAAGATGCTTGCACTGAGTTGTCAGGTGGCCAAGGAGACACATGGACATGTGACCATCCTGGCTTAGGAATAGCACTTAGATTTATATACTACTTCATAGTACTTTTACAGCCCTCTCTAAGCAGTTTACAGAGTCAACCTGTTGCCCCCAATAATCCGGGTCCTCATTTTACCGACCTCGGAAGGAGGGAAGGCTGAGTCAACCTTGAGATGGTCAGGATCGAACTGCTGGCAGTGGAATGCAGAGCCAGCCTGCAATGCTGCATTCCAACCACTGGGCCACCAGGGCTTCTGTGGGGCAGGCCTCTCTCCGCCACTGATGGTTTCTGTCCTTCCATTCAAGCCCAGGGGAGTCGAAGGGGGCCTGCTTCAGACTGGAAGTGGGGCACGCAATGGCAACAAGTGTTACACGGAGTGACAGGCCAAGCACAACACACCTTGCCTGCTGCTTCTTAGCACCTGAACAAGCCAAAAGAAACTCCGAGAGAGTTTCACATGCACACTGGAAAGAAAAACGAGCCTTTTCAGCAGAAAACAAGTTTGTGTGGGTAGCTTGAGAATTAAAATGCATCTGAGCAACAGAAAAGCACGAAGGGCTTCAGTTCCCACAATCCCCAATCAGCCTTGAAGTTGGGGGCACTGTAGTCCTTGCCCCTCTGAAGGATAGCACAGGCTGGATTAAGGACGGACAATAGCAGACAAGGCTTGGGGCCAGGCACAAAGCCACAAATATACTATGCAGCCACCATGTCACTATGTGTTACTGCAAAGAGGCCGAGAGAAAATGGCTTCTCTCATAGGTCCAGACTATAAAACTCCAACTTTTCACCTGCCCAAGTGAAGCTGCTTCTGCATGGGGGGGGGGGGGGAGATGTTTGACGCCTCCCCAGCCTGGCCAGTTTCCCCCGCTCTTAGCAGCAGATTGAAGCCGACAAGTGTGAAAGCAGCCCCTTGGCCCCCCCCCCACTGTCCAGGCTCCTTTGGAGGCAGAAAGGCTGACAGCTGCAAGGGGCAAAGGGCAGCTTCTCCCCCACGGTGCCCAGGCCTGTTTCGAGGGCAGGAGGGTTGTGAGAATGCCACTTCGGGGACAGGAGCAAAACAAACACCAGGAGGACTGTCTCCGAGTTCCAGAAACTGGTTGAGGCAAGGTGGGGAGGCTGGAAAAGGATTAAAAAAACCTGCAAGGCACCACTCAGGTTTGTCCTGACAAAACAGCAGGACTCAAGGAAAGAGGAGCAGAATGACACAGAACAGCTGCCCAACTGAGCTGGAGTAAATTAACATGCAATTTTTGGAAGCATTACCTTTCTTCTGAAAGGATCGATTTATTTTTTAAAAGGATATTAACACACACACACACACACACACACACACACACACACACCTGCAGGTATACACCAACTCTATAAAGACATATGCTGGTCCAAGGTTTCAGTTGGGCTGGGTTTCTTAAGGGTGTCACCTCCTCCTATTTTCTTGGGTGTTTGTTTCTTTCCAATCCACACCCTTTCACAAGAGTCCTGAGAAAGGGGGAGGCAATTCACTCCTCCCTTTCTCTCAGGAGTATCCACAGGGGGTGGGCAAAATAATCAAGACTGTGTCCACAAAGCTCCAATCAAAGCTCCGCTTGTTTTTGACATGCAGGGCACACACAGTGCATGTAAAAAAAAGAGGGGGGCAGAATTTGGATCACGCCATCACAGCTGCCACCTCGGCCTCTTGACCACATGCTGCAGACACCCCTGGTTGCTCAGAGGAGTTTGTTGTTGTTAGTTGCAAAGTTGTGTCCGACCCATCGCGACCCCATGGACAACGTTCCTCCAGGCCTTCCTGTCCTCTACCATCTTCTGGAGTCCTTTGAAGCTCACGCCTCCTGCTTCAGTGACTCCATCCAGCCACCTCATTCTCTGTCCGCAATCTTTCCCAGCATCAGACTCTTCTCCAGTTAGCAAATATAAAGACAAAACGATGAGAACGTGGAGGCTACAGCACAACTGTGAGACTCTGCAGAGACCACACTAGAATTTGCCTCCACCCAACCTAGGTCTGACCCCCATGGAACACATTAGCCTCTCTACCCACCTTGGAAAGTGCAGGCTTGGCCCCTGTCATCCTCCACAGTTTGCTAATTTCTGGGGGGACACTGGTTGTGTTTGCACTAGAAAGTTATAACAAATCCAAATTCGTGAAACAGCAAGTAAGGACATGTTTTATTTCTGAAATGTATCTACCGCCTCAATTGCTACGAATTTTGGATGGATATTCTAGTACAGGTAATCCTCAGTTTCTGGCCATAATGAGTTTTTGTTGTAAGTCATGATTCTGATGACTCAAGGCAGCCATGTGACCGACCCAATTTTATAACCTTTTTGTGATGGTGGTTAAACTAATGTTGCAGATCTAAAGCAAATGTGATGGTTGATAGGCTAACAAGGCAGTTGTTAAGTGAACGATGCATTCCTAGGCGCAATTTTTTGCCTGAAATCAGCCCAAAAGGCCACTTTCTAACAACAACAACAAAACGTAACTGTGGAATGCTGCACCAGGTGGTAAAGACAAGCAGGTTGCAAGTGCCAAAATATGACTGTGGAATGTGTGTTTGTGTCGCCATTGAAACTGAGTCATAGGTACTTCCAACAATAACCAGTGGAACAACCTGCCTCCAGAAGTGGTGAATGCTCCAACACTGGAAGTTTTTAAGAAGAAACTGGACAGCCATTTGTCCGAAATGGTATAGGGTTTCCCGCCTGAGAAGGGGGTTGGACTAGATGACCTCCAAGGTCCCTTCCAACTTTATTATTATTATTGTGGATCATCGCACAGTCAGCCAGATGTTCAGACTGGATTTGGCATTTTGTCTACCTATCGAGTCCTTACCAAGAACCTAGGATAGGCAGATGTGGATGTTTGATGGTATTAGAAATATCGTCGAAAGATGGAAGCAGTTCCTAGTAAGGCCGCCTTTTGCAATTGACTAATAGCGAATTTGTCAATGCCGATGGTGTTCAAGTGGTGCTCCAGTTGTTTTAGGATTGCACCCAAGGCACCTGTTACTATTGGTACTACCCTTGCTTGCTTTTGCCACAGTCTTTCTATTTCTATTTGCAGGTCTTTGTATTTTGTGATCGTCTCCAGTTCTTTCTCGTCTGTTCTGTTGCCTCCAGGCACCGCCACATCCACTATCCAGACTTTTTTGTCTTTCTTATCGACAATTGTTAAGTCCGGGTGTTATGTTGCAGATGCTTGTCTGTTTTTGTTGTTGTTGTTGTTGTTATTATTATTATTATTATTACTTTTTGGAGGCTCTGAATGGCCGCTAAGCAATTAGAATATAGAATTCACCATGTGGCTATAGTTGTTCTTGGCCATCATGGCTAGGGATTTTGACAGTTAATAGAATAACAGAATAACATAGTTGGAAGGCTCCTTGGAGGTCTTTAGTCCTCCTGCTCAAGCAGGAGACCCCATACCGTTTCAGACAAATGGCTGTCCAGTCTCTTAAAAAGCTCCAGTGTTGGAGCATTCACAGCTTCCGGAGGCAAAGCTGTTCCATTGGTTAATTATGCTCACCATTAGGACATTTCTCCTTAGTTCTATGGTTGGTTGTCTCCTTGATTAGTTTCCATCCATTGTTTTTTGTCTTGCCTTCTGGTGTTTTGGAAAATAGGTTGATCCCCCCTCTTCTTTGTGGTAGCCCCTCAAATACTGGAAAACTGCTGTCATGTCAACCCGGATCCTTCTTTTCACTAGATTAGACATACCCAATTCCTGCAACTTGTTATCCTAACACAGCACAAGGAAACCATGTTGGAGAAAGTTGGCTGAGTATTACAACCAAACTCACCCCTGGCTGGCTGATCCCCAAAAGATCACAAATCAAAGCAGCTTTTCAAAAGACATCTGAAGACCTACTTCAGATCTAGTGGTTACAGCTTTGGGAAAAGTTCCTGGCTATTTTGCTATTCCATTGGTAGTAAAGACAAAGGAGAGATTTTAGGCATTATTCCAGCAGTGCTGGCTGAATTCTCCACAATAGTGATTTATTTGTTTAAATTTTACTGACACCAAGATGTTACAACTGAAGCACAATACACATCTCTGTGTGGAATGGAAGAAAAACAGACTTATAAGGCTATAAAAATTAGAGGCATTCTTGCAACACGGAGGACAACAATAAAAGTTGTTATTGTACACAGAGAAATTTGGTCCACGCTCAGTTTCTTGTGGGACATATTTCCAGCGGAGTGAAATGTGGAATGTGTATTTGAAAACATAATAATTGTCAGCACAATAGCAAATAAACCAACTTCTGTACCAAAGGACAAGGATGTGATAATTTCATTTTCACACCCGCGGGTGTCCCTGAAGAGGTGCACAGCTCCAGAGAGAGCTAATGCTTGCTCTTCGTACAGGCAATTTTTGCAGCAAAGTTCTCCTTCTTTCTAATTGAGTTCTCTATTATTCTACATAAAGATCATGGGATAAGAAAGAGAAACCAAAACATTTTAAGAAGTAAAACTTCTTAAATTAAAATCATCACTATGGTGTAATGATTATCAACACAGCACATAAACTTCCAATCAAGAAAGAATGTTCTGGAAACTAAATTTGCTGACCAATTCTTTGAATGAGTGCTATAAAATTACAAATTTAAACTATTGCTGTGAACACTCAACAACATCCAAGTGTTATTTTGCAGACAACAGATACATAACGTATAAACAGAATACCTTTTAGGCAGTTTTTGTACGTTTTTTTTTTTTTTTCAAAGCATTCCTAAATAATGATGCTTCTTCCCAGCAAGCTATTTAGGACAAAGCAGAAATACAGGTAATCCTTGACTTAAAACAGTTTGAAGTTACAACGGGACTGAAAAAAGTGACTTATGATTATTTTTCAAACTTACGACCATTGCATCATCCCCAGGGTGACATGATCAAAATTCAGACTCTTGGCAACTGACTCATATCTATGACGGTCGCAGTGTCCCGGGGTCACGCGATCCCCTTTTGCGACCTGACAAGAAACGTCAATGGTAAAGGCAGATTCACTTAACAACCGTGTAACTAACTTAACTGCAGTGATTCACTTAACAACTGTGGCAAGAAAGGCTGTAAAATGGGGCAAAATTGACTTTAAAAATGTCTCACTTAACAACAGAAATGTTAAGCTCAGTTGTGGTCTTAAGTTGAGGATTACCTGTAATTATGCTTTTTTTTCCCCAGCAAGCTGTTTAGGACAAGCAGAAATAAATCCACATTTCACTTACCAGAAACAAGGTCACAAATTGAAAATGGCTGCCAGCCCCAAATCTAAGAGTTTGGTAAACAAGGAGCAGTTTTAAGAATCCAGCTCTAGTCTAGAAGCACCAAATCTCAGAAATGCTTCTAGAGAAAGAAAGCCTTTTTAAGCCTAAACATTACCCATCTGTTTCTCTCCCCGTGTCCTCATTCTAACTTAAAAAAAATTGTATTCATTTTTTTTCAGTTTGCAAGGAGGAAATAGCTCCCTTGGGTGCGTTCCTTTGAATGGTTAAAATGTTTTCTGATTGTTATAGCCCAGCTGTGAACCTAAGGAATCATCTTTAGCCTTGCATTAAGATGATGTGATAAAGATTTTATCTGGATTGTAACATGTGCAATGTAGAAAAAAATAAGCTGCAGATAAGAGGCGTCCAGGATGGGAAGGATGTCAACCGTATTGATTAGTGGACTTGCCAGCTCGAAGATGCTCCGAGTCCAGATCAGAATCTACCGTAAATGCCGGCGTATAAGACGACTTCCGCGAGCGCTGAAATCGGCGCCAAAGACGGGGGTCGTCTTATACGCCGAGTCGTCTTATACGCCGGAAATACTGGTAGTTTCCGGCGTATAAGACGATGTTCTAGGAATGCGGCCCGGCTATAAAGACGGGGGTCATCTTATACGCCGGGTCGCCTAATACGGCGGCATATACGGTAATTGCCAGCTCCACGGAAGGAAGGAGAGGCCTGCAAAAGAGCCACTGAGCTTTGGCAGAGTCCACTGACAAACTTGCAGTCCAGCTTTGTGTGCTCGTTACAGAGCTGAACTAACCGCTGTGGTTTGCAATAGCGGGGGTGAAGGCAAATACCCCACTTTACCCCCCTGAAGATAAAAGTTTGCCTTGTCCAGTGGTGTCTGACTCTAGGGGGTGGTGCTCACTTCCATTTCCTAGCTGAGGGACCCAGCCTTGTCCAAAGACAATTTCCAAGGTCACATGGCCAGCATGGCTGTACGCCAAAAGTGCACGGAACGCTGTTACCTTCCCATTGAAGTGGTACCTTTTTATCTACTTGCATCTTGCATACTATCATGGTTCCGACAGATGAAACTCTTCAAAGAACTTCAAGGCATTGATTACCTTCAAGAATCTTTATTTGAGAAGCAGAGCATCGGCACTAACCCAGTCGAAGCCAAAAACTGGATCCCCTCCCCTGAGCACATAGTATCAAAGCACAATTCCCTCCTCCAATTAACAGTCATAAATCACTTTCTCCAATTAGTTTGAAATGCAGGCTTTCCCTCCAGACTTCCAGCCCGGCCAATTCTTATCATCTCTGATTTCAATAACCTTGGTCCACACACTAGGTCCGGTATTGTTATGTCTAGCTAAACTCTCATGCATATTCCTCCCCCTAGCATCATCTAACTCTAGCTCTAGCTCTAAAAGTAAAACATAAGAAGAAAATGGTTGCATCTCCAACTGTTGTCAAAGCAAAAACATCCGATGCTAGCAACGTTGACACACATTTTCAAACTGCTAAGTGGGCAGGAGTTGGAGCAAAAAGTGAGAGCTCACCCAGTCACACAGTGCCTCGGTCTCAAACTGCCAACCTTCCAGTTGACAAGCCCAGCGTCTTAAGCACTAGACCACCCCACGCTCTTTATTTCATACCTAGCTAGCTATCAGGGCTAGAAAACGTCTTGAGCCAAGCCATGATGGTTTTCTCCATTGTTATTGGGTCATGGTGTTATGGGACATGAACAGAGGATCAATGGCCCAATATCACATGTTGGTGTTGCTCACTGAGGCTTGAAAAGTAAAGACAGTCCTTGACTTTCGACCACAACTGAGCCCCAAATTTCTGTCGCTAAGAGACACAGTTGTTAAGTGAGTTTTGCCCCATTTTACAACCTTTCTTGCCACTGTTTTTAAGTGAATCACTGAAGTTGTTAGGTTATTGAGTGAATCTGAGTCTGCCTGTCAGGAGGCCGCAAACGGGGATCACATGAGCTGGGATTCTGCAACTATCATAAATATGAACCAGTTTGCCAAGCATCTGAATTCTGATCACCTGATCACAGGGATGCTACAATGGCTTTGTGAAAAATACTCCTAAGTCACTTTCTCCAGTGCCGTTGTAACTTTGAATGGTCCTAAATGAACAGTTGTAAGTAGAGGACTACCTGCAAAGAACATTCATGCAAAGCAATATTCAACACCCAAGCATTTCCTCTGCATAAAGTGATGGATTGGCAGTCCTAATCACCAGCACAAAGGCCAGGTAGAGGCACATGACTGAGAAGTGGTGCCTTCTTCTCTTTTGAACTTGGCCAGGCTCACCATCTCCCCAAGCAAGATGGCTGAGCTGTTATGGAAGTCGGCTTATTAAGCAGGCAAGTTTCCTGTTTAATATTTTACCTCTGTACTTCTACTCCACAGAGCTTGCCATTAACTGTAGTGGCTGTTTTGGAGAACACAGAGGAAGGAACTTAGCAATAATTAGCAAGACATACAGTTGTCCTCTGGAATATGCATGAATGGACACAGGGATGAGAGACCAACCCACAGGGCCAGATGCCTCGTCCTCTTTCCCCAAAGTAGAAGTGATATATGACAAGATAATGAGTAGTTAGAAAAAAGGGCTTTGCAAGAAATGTAAAAAAAATTCAAAACTAAAACCAATTCAGTCTCGAAACACAAACCCAGGTACCCCCTACTTAGAAACAAAATAGTTTTAAGTTGGAACAGCTCTACAAAGTTCAAAATCAGCCTGTTTTGTTTGGGGTGTTTGTTTTAAGGTGTTGATGGTTCTTGTTTTGCACTCAGGGCAGATGTTCCGATGCAAGGATAGGGTGCTTTGAAAGAACAGTGGTACCTCAGTACTCATCGTCATGGGTTCTGGGAGGTGGGACGAGTACTAAAAACAATGCGTACCAAACCACACGATTTACCAGGTGACTCTTTGTTTTGGCCAGGAACGATTTCCTGTCCATTTTCTGCAGCTGTTGCAATATATCCAGTACCAAACAACGAGCACTAGGACAATATTTTTACATCAAAATGTGTCAAGGACCAAATTTGACAAGTTTTGAAGCAGTTGAGTTTCCAGGTACCACTGCGAAAGGCTTCCACTGAGAAGTGTGCAGGATGTCTCTGCATTGTACCTTTTTCCTACTCAAGAGAGGGCAAGGAGCCTAGGGCAGGACGTAGTCGAGTCACAGGAGGGAGGGGTTTTTTCCCAGAGAGCAAAGACACAACATAGCTTGGCTGCAAGAAAAGGCGGAAGCTCACACACACACACACACACACACACACACACACACACACACACACACTAGTAGTGGTGCAGAGGGTATCTCTAATAATTATGCAGATAAGTGCTTTAGTCTGACAAGCCTAGCCGAGGTGGCGCAGCAGTTCGAGTGCAGTACTGCAGGCCACTTTAGCTGACTGTGTTCAGCAGGTCAGCGGTTCAAATCTCACCGGCTCAAGGTTGACTCAGCCTTCCATCCTTCCGAGGTAGGTAAAATAAGGACCCAGATTGTTGGGGGCAATGTAAATATATATATATATATATATATACATTGCTTACTGGTGTACACCGCTTAGACAGTGCTTGCACTTAAAGCGGTATATAAGTCTCATAAATAAATAAGATTTGTCTCTAGGCAAATAGCAATAAAGAAAGTGCTCGGAAGTAACTTCTCCAGGCATTTTGGTTCCTTGGGCCTGACATTAACCTTCCCAGACTCTGTTCTCTTCAGAGGGAGGAAAACCTTGGGAATGGCGAGGGACCTGCAGGAGACACAGATTTCTTTGCAGCAGTTAGCACATTCCACCACAAAACCACCTTCTACTCTATTCTTTTACACAGAGAAAACCCTCCTGCCACCACACACCTCACAGAATAAACATTCACCTCCTGGAGATGTCCTCCTCTATGAAGGATTGTGGCCTGCTCTGCACCTGGGAAGTGGGGTTCTCTTCTCCAAAATCCTGGTGGGAAAACCCTCCTTGGATCTGGTTATATTCTTTTATCTCCTCCCTCCAGTTCTTCTGCTGACTCTCCTTGACTCCCCCCACCCACCCTACATTGTATCATTATTGCTTACTCTGGAAAGGAAACAGCATGGCTGTTTATGTGTACCTTGGTGGTAAAATCAAAAGACTATGAAATAGCAGCAACATTACATTGGGCAGTTCTATATCTTAAAAAAAAAAAAGGATTTCCTAGCCTGCTTAAAAAGAACAAATCAACCAAGATAATTTAGAAAAGATAACCACTCAGAGGTTATCTATTGCTCAAATGGGGCTAGATTATTTCGGTGTCTTTGGGGGTTGCTTACTGAAAGCCAGGCCCCCATAACAAGCATAGCAGGCTATACAGAGAGAGAATGGTGGCTTGTTGACCTGGTTTACGGAGAACCCAGCAAGCAATTACCAGCCATATCCATAGACAAACCAATGTTCAGGGAGGTCACAAACAGTTCTAAAAGCCGAGTCAAGTTTACCCCTAAAAATCAACAGCTCAGACAGACCAAAAGAGTGAGGTATTTTTTTTTTCAAATACATACAACTTAAAGAGTTGAGAATTTTAAAACTTGAACTCTACCTTTGCTTTACTCATAGTACCTCCAGGTAATCTCTTCAGGAGAAATACTTCCTCTTGAGTAGGCTACCCTTACTCCGAATAAGTCTTTCCTCAGATCGTTCTTGTCCCACCTTAATCATGAAAGCCAGCTGGGTGACCTTGGGCCTGTCACTCTCTCTCAGCCCAACCCACCTCACAGGGTTGTGGGGACAATAGGAAGGAAGTTGTAATAGATAAGTTTGCTATAAAAATAATAAAGGTGGGATATATAAATAAAACGGTTGTGCTTTTATGGGCCTGAGCTGCAAATACTTGCATTCTCCATGGCTTGGTGAATTTCACCAGCCATTATGAGATTTGGACCATCTACCCAGGTTCCCCCCTTCCCAGTTCCTTAGGCAAACAGGTTTTCTTGCCTATACAAAGTTTTATTTATTCTCATCCCATCTTAGCCAGGAAAAGCCAGCTGGGTGACTTTGGGCCTGTCCCTCTCTCTCAGCCAACCCAGCTCACAAGGTTGTGAGGAAAATAAAAGGAGGAAGGAGTATTAGATTTGTTCACCACCTTGAGTTATTTATGAAATAAATAATAAAGGCGGGAAATAAACAGTGTTAGTTTCAGTCCATTTTGCACCCCATGCATGGAATTGGTGAATAGAATTTGCTGTCTTGGACATATACCTTTTCTTTGGACCATTCATGTCCTTGACAATATTTCTGGACTTATCTCTGCAGGATTGAACACCTGCAGGATTAAAGCTTGAATATCTCTAGCTCTAGCACTGTGGTGGCGAACCTATGGCACGCGTGCCACAAGTGGCACACACAGCCCTCTCTGTGGGCCCGCGTGCCATCGCCCCAGTCCTAGGCCTTCAGCTGGGTTTTATAAAACCTTTTCGCTTTAGGCCTCCGCTGCCGTGTACAAAAAAAAAAGGTCCAATCAGTCAATTTCAACTTCTCGCGGGAAAGAAAAAAGATCTCGCAAAGTTGGAATTGATTGATTGAACTTTTTAGTCCCACCCAGTCTGCCATTACCACCGCAGCCACGCCCACCCATTGGGTCATGCCCACCTGATAGGCCACACTCACCCAATAGGCCACACCCACCTGGTACCCGATGGTACATAAGTGGGTTTTGGGTTGCAGTTTGGGCACTCGGTCTCTAAAAGTTTTGCCATCACTGCTCTAGCATCTTTGTAGATGCTAGAGGTTTTTTTTATTTATTTAGAAGCTCTTGGCCTTCCCTGTCACAGATAGAAAATCAGCTCACCAGACTCCCATACATCCTCCTTCCCTTCGTGCACAGGATAATAGATGTGATGGCTCTACTCATTTTACAACCCAGAAAGATTTATTTACCAGAGAGGCAGGTGACCAGGAGAGAGTTTATGGAGTCTTCCTCCAAAAATTGCTCCACTTCAGTGAAATGCACCATTGAAACCACATTCAGGGAGGCAGAATAGAAATGGATCAGTTTGGTGATCATGTTCAAAACCCTGAAAGACATCCAAGCACTGTTTAGAACTAGTGGACGTCTTGTTCTATTTACGTAATCTATGACCCATTTTTTTTATTTGGTGAGTATTTAATTACAGCTAATTGAATACCAAAATGGCTCAAAATATACTCTTAGCACTAATTAATGTTTTGTGATTTCTTCCCTGCCAGGACCAGGTTGGCGCCTGCTCCCCTCCCCTTATTTATTCTCTCCACAGCATTATCCAATTTTCATCCGTGATTATCCAAATATTTAATCTGACCATGTTTGCTCAATTAAGAGCTACATTTTTGATCCTCTTTGGGGTGTTGTGGGGGTGGGATTCAGTTCTCTTTCAGGTACCCTTAAATTAAGATAATTAGCTAGATTTTCAAAGCTTCTGTTGCACCATCCTCCAAGAGGTTGTCCAGTCTGGATCTCCCGTTTTGGGCACAAGATGGAAAAACAGCCACATTGCCATGAAGCAGCCATGAACAGCTGTTCCAACTCACATGACAAAATGTCTGTTCCATGGTGCAAGCAACTAATGATCAGGTCTGTAATGGGCACTTTCCTTGCAAACAATGTGTTTTTCAAGCCTGATTGACAGCATTAAGAGGTGTGTTTGCAAATGGCTGGACGTGGCAGGAAAATGCAGCAAGGAAAAAGAACATCTCTCGGCAGAAACAGCCCAAACATGCATGGATGGTGGACCCATTTCAAGTTTAGTATAGAATAGAGCTGGAAGGGACCTTGAAGGTCTTCTGGTCCAGCCCCTGCTCAAGCAGAAGAACCTATACCATTTCAAATAAGTGACTGTTCAGTCTCTTCTTAAAAGCCTCCAGTGATGGAGCGCCTGCGCTTTCTGGTGGCAAGCTGTTCCACTGGTTAATTGTCCTCACTGTTAGGAAGTTTCTCCTTAATTCCAGGTTGCTTCTCTCTTTGGTCAGTTTCCAACCATTGTTTCTTGTCCTGTTTTCTAGTCCTTTGGAAAATAATTTGACCCATCTTCTTTGTGGCAGCTGATCAGGTATTGGAATACTGCTATCATGTCCCCCCTAGTCCTTCTCTTCAATAGACTTGACATATCCAATTCCTGCAACTATTTTTCATATGTTTTAGTCTCCAGGCCTTGGATCATTTTAGTGCAAGTTTACTGACCAAGGAAGAGGTGAGATTCAGGGGATGGGAGAAAGCAAACTTCATGTAAGGTCTCAGGGTAGCTGAAATGTGAAATGGGAGGGGGCTGATTTCATCAATATCTTATGTCAAATGACACAAATTGCAGAAATCACATAATTTGCACAATGATATCCTGATGTGCATATCATCACTATGTCTTATACCGGACACAAATGGTAATGTGTATGTGGGTATATGCATAATCTTTTGCCATGTTTATACAGTGTATATTGGAGGTGGTTACCATTTGAGTGCTGAATGCAACAAAATTTCATTTTAATTTATGCTGATTAGTGTACATTTAAAGTGACAATAAAGTTCTATTCTATTCTATTCTATTCTATTCTATTCTATTCTATTCTATTCTATTCTATTCTCTATTGCTTATTCCATTCCATTATTCACACGTTTCCACCATGCATGACTGAAGATTGTGGATGTCATCTTTTAAAAACCAAAGTGCCTTAAACTGATATTTCTAAAACTATTATTTTAAAAATGTTTAAACCTAAAAAGATCATTAATCATCATAATTTAGTAATATGTTATTAATCTTGTATGCTAGCTGACTCTCAGTGATTCTGGACAGCTCACAACCATCAAATAAAATCAATAAAATCAATAAAAAAGAAAGAGAAAATACCAGATAAAATAAATATGTAAAGAATATAAACCAGATTAATGAATAAGCAGTTGAGTTTAAATGAAACAACTAACATTTCTAAGGAGCTACTTCATGCATAAATTCTGCAAACGCGTGAAGCAGCTAGTTATTTTGGCATCTTACATAAAAGAAAAATAATACCCAGCTGGAAAAAAAAGCATAATCATTAAAATTGTACTCTTCTTAGTTGGCTCATTACTACAATCAATTCTGTTGTGTAAAAAAACCAACAGCAGGTATTTATTTTGACAAGATAAATAACCAACATTGTTAGGTAAAGCATGCACCCTTTCTATCTTAAGCACAGTATTTTCTGTGGCTGCTAAAATCTCCTTAAAAAAAACATTTGATATACAGTCCATCAAAACCAGCAAAATTTCTGACTGATACAACATAGTGCTTCAACCATCAAACTGGAAGCAATAGACTTGCCACACAGATCCATGGTCTATTTTGATATGGCCATCGCCCGGTTTTGACAAATAGCACAATAACACGCTTGGCTTCAAGAGCCAATGTATAATTTCTTTAATCAGTTTCCTGAGCAAGCTACAGATGACTGGGTTCATATCATGTTAAGTCATAAACCAGGAATTGGCCATAGGTGTTTATCGGCTCCAGTGGGTTCATCCTTACCTTTCAACTGTATCCCCTTCCCTCCAAGACAGAAAGACTGATTAAAACAATAAATTAATTTTACTTCACATCCAGTTAGTCCTCTAGGATAGGGCTTTTCAACCTTTTCATCCATTGTACCACTTTTAGGATATGGCAACATCCGAGTACCACTAGTTGCCTAGCAAGGTGTCAAAAACTTGATGACCCCCCCATAAAGGAAAAAAGTAATAAAGTACAGGTAGTCCTCGACTTGCAACAGTTCGCTTAGTGACTGTTTGAAGTTACAATGGCACTGAAAAAAGTGCCCCCCCCCCAAGCCACAGCCGAGCAAGACACCTACCTGCCCACATGGCGGCGCTCTTCCTCCTGTCCGAGGTTTTCATTGTTGTGAGCATTTCTGTTGAGGATTGGCAGCGGGGGTGGGGTGGGGGGGTGTTTGTTTTTTATTCCCCCCCCCCCGTCTGCTGGGTTGTTGCAGCAGATTTTGGTCACTTCACATGACCCTGGGACACTGTGACCATCATAAATATGAATCAGTTGCCAAGCATCTGAATGTAAATCACAAGACCCTAGAGAGGCTGCAACATTCCAGCTGATCGGTGCTTCTTCTGGGCTCAGCGGAAGCGCCAGGATCAGTGGTGAGCTCCATCTGGAGCCTGGCGCTGATCCTGGCGCTTCCACTGAGCCCTGACAGCCCGAAGAAGCGCCAATCAGCTGGAAAGTGGCACTGATCCTGGCATTGAGCCCTGACAGCGCTGCAGCTCCAGCCGTCTCTCACTCAGGCTTGTGCGGTGCTGCCACCGGTTAAGCTCATTCCCCTCCCCCACTACCACTTTTCTAGGATGGTTGTGTACCACCTGCCAGGTGCCAATGTATCACAGGTGGTACCCGTACCACTGGCTGAAAAGTCCTGCTCTAGGATTCTTTACTCTCCACTGGTGCTCTAAGAAGGGAACTCAAATTTATGATAGGTCGTCCTTGACTTAACAATCACAATTGAGTCTAAAAATTTTTAAGCAAGACAGTTGTGAAGTTAGTTTTACCCAATTTTACAACCTTTCTTGCCACAGTTCTTAAGTGAATCACTGCCGTTACTAAGTTAGAAACATGATTGTTATGTGAATCTGGCTTTTGCTTGCTGCAAAAGGTGGTCACATGGCCCCAGGACTGCAACCGTCACAAATATGAGTCAGTTGCCATCCACATTTTGATCACAAGACCAGGGAGATGCTGCAACAGTTGTTAAGGGGCATAAACAGTCATAAGTCACTTTTTTCAGTGTCTTTGTAACTTTGCCCACTTTTGTAAGAACTTTTGTAAGTCAAGGACTTACATTGCTAATTGCCTCTGACTATGCCCTGCTTAGAGTCAATTAACAGATCAACTTCAGCTTCCGGCCTAGAAAAAAGGCTAAGGTGATGGGGAATTACTTCATTTATCTTATGAGGAACATTCAGTGGGTATCAGGCTGATCACGGCTGCCATTTTGTGAAACTGCCCACAATCTGCTCTTGGAGTGCTAGATACTTCCACCAACCTTCTCCCTCAAAATTGCCCTAATCCTCATTTACAAAATAATAAGAAAGCCTATCTTGACAGGCATTTTTTAAATATATTTTGCTCACGTCAACACAGCTGCTTTTTGCTTCTTATATTTAACTAACATATTTCCCCTCAAAAATATGCATTTATAAGCACATTTTATATTTGTTTTTGTTTTTTAATCAAAAGCTATGTCAGAACATTTAAGCACAAAAAAAACCTGAGCTTTATTAGTCCAGAGGTTGTGGATGGTCAATTAATAGCAGAGTCTAGATCAGTGTTTCTTAACCTTGCAAACTTTAAGATGTATGGACTTCGACTCCCAGAATTCCCTAGCCAGCCAGGCTAGCTGGGGAATTCTGGGAGTCGAAGTCCCACATCTTAAAGTGGGCAAGGTTGAGAAACACTGATCTACATTATCTGTAGATAAACTTCAGGAAAGAATCTCAGAAGCAGATTTGAGAAATTGCAGGTCTTCACATTAATCTAGAAGGAGTTAGCTATTTAGGAGTAACCATTACACAGAAGTGACACTAACTGGGAAATGGGATTATGCTTCTCTTCTGTGCAAAATTAAAATAGAATTTAAGATAGGGCATTGTCTTTCATTATTGCTGCTTAGTAGAGTCTTTAAATCTTCATCTAAAATGATCATTCTTGCTAAAATTCTCTTTCTGTTTCAAGGGCTCCTCAGTGCATGAGCTATTTTTTGATTCTGCATATGAAAAACAGCTCCCTCTTCAATTGCATCAAATCATTTGAAAGCCTGAGTTAATCATCTGTACAAGAGAAATCAAAAGCAAAGTAGTTCAGGTAGACCTTGAGTTAGAACTATTTGTTCAGTAACTCTTTGAAGTTACAACGGAAGTGAAAAAGTATTTATCACTGTTTTTCACATGACCGTTGTAGCCTCCCCATGGTCACGTGATCAAATTTTGGAGCTTTTGGCAACTGACATGTACATATGGCAGTTTCAGTGTCCTGGGATCATGTGATCATCTTTTGTGACTTCTTACAAGCAAAGTCAATGGGGAGACCAGATGCACTCAACAACTGTGTTACTAACTTAACAACTGCGGTGATTCTGTGAACAACTATGGCAAGAACGATTGCAAAATGGGGCAAAACTCACTTAACAATTGTCTTACTTAGCAACAGAAATTTTGGACTCAACGACTACCGATAGTTTAGACCTACCAAATTTCAAAATATTTGATGCCTTCTGCCAATTACAAATATCATCAGGGTCACCCACGGACAATGTATGACAGAGCACCTACCATATCAAGTCTCTGGTGATAATCCAGATGTCAATCAAGTTCATTCCAGGGATTTCCGTCAATCCTCCAATCTATAGGTATAGGTTCTGCTTGAACAGGGGGCTGGACTAGAAGACCTCCAAGGTTCCTTCCAGCTCTATTCTATTCTATTCTATTCTATTCTATTCTATTCTATTCTATTCTATTCTATTCCATTCTTTATTTCTAGTTCTCTTCTCTTCTTCATTCCTCTATTCTTCTCTTCTCCATTCCTCTCTTCTCTTCTCTTCTCTTCTATATTCTGTTCTGCTTCTACTCTACTCTACTCTATATTCTGTTCTGCTTCTACTCTACTCTACTCTATATTCTGTTCTGCTTCTACTCTACTCTACACTACTCCACTCTATTCTACCCTTTCCCTTCTCTTTCCCTTGATCTTACAAGCATTGCTTTTCTAGCCCTGTTAACTCACCTATCCCCAAATACACAAGTTTTTGCTTGCTGAACTTCTCCACAACAGAACAGTCAGAATGTTTAATAATATTTAATGCCCCATTTCGCTTTGTGGGTTTTGTTATTAGAGCATTTTACTCTGGGCTGTCTGTTGGTTTTCTAGTTTTAAGCTGTCGTTAGGTCCACCACTCAGAGTCCACTGGAGTTGGGCAGCCAATATAAAATACAAACGGTCCTTGAGTTAGGACAATTGAGCCCAACATTTACATTGCTAAGTAAAACATTTGTTAAGTGAGCTTTGCCCCACTTTACGACCTTTCTTGCAACAGTTGTTAAATGAATCATTGTTAAAGTTAGGCATATGGCTCTTAATGAATCCAGCTTCCCCATTGACTTTGCTTGTCAGAAGGTTGAAAAAGCTGATGACATGAGCCAAGCACCCTGCGACCGTCATAAATAGGAACCAATTGCCAAGCATCCGAATTTTGATCACATGACCCTGGGGATGCTGCAGTGGCTGTAAGTGGGACAATGGTCCTAAGTCATTTTTTTTCAAAGCCATTGCAACTTTGAGTGGTCAGTAAATAAACCGCTGTAAATTGAGGGCCACCTCTATAGTCTCCCTCAGCAAAGGATGCTCACGTCCCTCTCCTTATTCAGAAATACGTCTTAATGTTTATATCAGTGGTTCTCAACCTGTGGGTCGGGACCCCATTTGGGGTCAAACGACCATTTCACGGGGGTCGCCAAACAACGCAGTCCGCCATTTTTCCCCCTTTTCCTTAGCTGTGCTACTCCCTTTTATTCTATTGGCTTTTGAAAGCCAATAGAATAGACTCTCTTGAATAGAGCCTAATTCTATTGGCTTTCAAAAGCCAATAGGAATTGTCCAGGCTGTCTCTGCCCTGCTGAGCCCGCCAAAAGTCCCATTCTGCAAACCGTGTTGCACCAGTTGAGTAGTCCTCGACTTACGACTGGTTGAGTAGTCCTCGACTTACGACCGGTTGGGGTCGCGGCATTAAAAAGGTTGAGAACCACTGGTTTATACTGTCTCCAATCCAAATTCTTATTTTAAAAGTTGAAAAAGTGGGAACAATCTTTAGCTCCTTTCTGTCTCCTTCTCTCCTTCCTCCGTTATCCTTTTTTCTAAGCATGAGGATAAATTTGTCCAATAAAAGGAACTGGAAGACACTTTCTTGTTTAGGATTAGACCAACTCCTGATGGACAGTCTTACGGCTGGGAAATGTTGTGTTACAAAAGCGCTGATTACAAATTCTAGCTGGGGTTCCAAAGAGTTAAATTTAATCCCTCATAAGCTATCCAGATCTCATCCATCAAGGCTATTAATGACATTTGAAAGAAGAGTGAATTGTTTCATTTAAAATCAAGGAACTGTTGTGTGAGGCACAAAGGGTTCTCTTGAAAACCGTAAAATGCCCTCACAGAACAGTCCTTGAAGGATTTCAGTGGAACTTTTTGTAACCAGAATTTTCTTTTAAACCATCTTCAGCATGGGATGAAGAATTGAACCTGAAGGTAAACCATAGATGGCATTCCAGCCTGCTAAAACTACGCCCTGTGGATGCCACCCTTGCTTGATTATGTTGGCATCATTGCAAGCAAAATGATCAGCATTATCATTTTTGGTGGAAAGCCCATTAGTCAAACATTTGCTAAAAAGAATTTAAAAAAAAAATTGGGAAAACTGCCCAATAATTTTTAATCAAAAAATCCTGCTATTGGTTTATTGTCCATATTTCCTGAGGCATATAAATGGCTTCAGTCTAGGAAACGGATTCAGTCCCTGCTGTTAGCTGCTAAGTTTGTTATCGTAAAACACAGGAAAATGAAACTGCATCTTTTATTGAATCAGTGGTATTTAAATGCGCAGGAAATTATTCTGGCTGAAATTAACACAACAAAGAGGCTTGACAAACCCTACAATGAAGGATAAATTTATTCAGTCCTGATCACCATTTATTAGCTATATTAACAATGTTTTTCCTAATAGATTATCTTCTATACAAATGTCACTCTGGGTAGAAATATTGTATATGAATATGTAAATACTTCTTAAAATTGCACATATAATCAAATATACGTTTGTGTGTATGTGTGTGTTTATTTCCAAGTCACTATTCCTCCTCCACCCATATTTTGGTATTTGTTCTTTGTCTAGGTGGGTTTTTCTACAATAACTTTAATATATATTAAATAATAATGCACGGTAAATTAATTAATACATGTTTGTTCTTCTATCAGCTTAATGAGCAGCAGAGACAAAATGCAGGCCCATCACCTGAATTCAAAGACCAAACATCACGGCCTCCCAAAGCAAAAGCTTCTATCCATATAATCAGATTCTCTCCTGTAAAGCTCCTGAAAGGGATTAGATCTGATATTATTTTATTGTTTTAAAAGCTAATTGTATTAGTTCACGAAAGGAGAAAGTCAATTAATTTGTTTAAGCAAGCAAGCATGTCACAATACAGTAACTATGTTGTAATTTTGCTTGTTGTTTCAATGCAGTTGTTTTAAAAGATGTTTCCTTGGAGCAAATAATCCCCAAGGCAGATTTAATATACAAGAACTATACACATACAATATACTTATACAAAACGATACAAGCACTCACACAAACATCAAGCTTCTCAAGCTTGTGATAGGCGCTTCCATTCACTTAGCTCTGGAATTTCTGGGTAACTGACATCAAAAGCTGAGCACTGAATCAGAATCAGAATCAGAATAGAGCTGGAAGGGACCTTGGAGGTCTTCTAGTCCAGCTCCCTGCTCAAGCAGGAGATCCTATACCATTTCAGACAAGTGACTGTCTAGTCTCTTCTTAAAAACTTCCAGTGATGAAGGACCCACAACATCTGAAAGTAAGAGCAATTAAGATGATCCAAAGCCTAGAGACTAAAACACATTAAGGATGGTTGCTGGATATGGGTTTGGCCAGTCTAGCGAAAAGAAGGACTGGGGGGGACATGATAGCAGTATTCCAGTATTTGAGGGACTGCCACAAGGAAGAGGGAAGTAAACTTATTTTCCAAAGTACCAGAAGGCAAGACAAGAAACAATGGAGGGAAACTAATCAAGAAGAGAAGCAACCTGAAATTAAGGAGAAACTTCCTAATAGTGAGGACAATTAGCTAGTGGAACAGAAGTTCTCTGTACTCTTTCCAAAGTATCAACACCCCATTTTTATAATGGGATGACCAAAACTGGATGCAGTATTCCAGGTGTGGTTTTACTAAGGGTTTATAAAATGGTACTAATACTTCATGTGATTTTGATTCTGTGCCTCCATTTATACAACCAAGGATTGTATGAGCTTTGGCACGGGGAAGTCAAATGCTCCTTGAATTCCTACAAAGTGATGCCTAGGACCAGCCAATCTCCCACATTATGCTCTTCCTGAAAAACAGAGTGGTGCTGCCACCTCCCAAGGGCCCTTTTTCCTGTCTGTTGAATGTCAATGTGTATTGCAAATAAACTCTGCTCACTGCCAGGAGTTCAGTCCTGACCGGCTCAAAATTGACTCAGATTTCCATCCTTCTGAAGTCAGTAAAAGGAGGACCCAGATTGTTGGGAGCAATATGCAAATAATACTTTACACCAGGGGTATCGAACTGCTGGCCCAGGGGCCAGATGCATCATGCCAAAACTGCGCCCACCCTGTCACGACACATCATTGTGAGTTTGACACCCCTCCTTTACACTGTAAATCACCCAGAGAGTGCTGTAAAGCACTATGGGGTGGTATATAAATCTAAATGCTATTGCAGCTGCTAGGGTATGGCTGATAATTATTTTAGTCTGGCAAGATTCTGTTTGTGGGTGAATAACAAGTTACTCAGAAATAACACCATGTATTATTCTTGGTTTTTTGGGCGGGACACATTTAGAGCAATCTTCTTATAGTTCTGAGCAAGTCCTTCAGGGCATATCTCTACCCTAGGCAAGCCAATCTGCTGTTGGCCATCATCATCATCATTATCATCATCATGCATAATAGATAGTAAGCATGACAGACCAGATGGAATGAGAGAAAGGATCTCCCTCTTGCCAAAGACCCGGTGAAAAGCCAGGTTTTCACTCTTCTTCCAAGCCCTAAGGGGGCATTCAGCATTCCTGAGGCAAGCATTGCTATGGAGAAGGTGCCAGGCACATACTATGGCGGATACCATGATCAAACAACCAGTGGTCCCTAATGTGCTAGCTACCATATTAAGACTTGCAGCATAAGCTATGATGTTGTTACACCCAGAAGAAGCTTCCTGGATGAGGAGCGGAATATCTTCAAATGAAAAAGACTAAGAAAGCCCAGTTGCCTTTTTGAAAAAGCACCTTTGGGACAGCCATGACCTAGACAACTGAGAATCTCTATAGACGACTTTATCAAGCATTGCTCCACTGTAGGTTGCCATCACTCTCTGAACAATCTATAATTAGCTCATTTGTACACCGACTAAAACCACAAATATTACACAAAGCATAATGATTCATCCGGCCCCATGTGGTAACTAAAAACAAGCTAAACACATGGCGTGTAAACCCAACTAGTGGGGAAAGACTGCAACCTAGTCATGTCTGCCTGTCTAAGCCACCTTCAAGCCTCAATCGTCAACCAACCTGGTTGGTTTACAGCTAAGTCAGGAAAGGTAGCTTCAGTTCCTAGTGAATCTTTTGTGCTCAACCCACTTTAAATTTAATTATTGTTCATGATACACGAGCAATTTATTGGAATACCCA
Source organism: Crotalus tigris (assembly GCF_016545835.1). NCBI lineage: Eukaryota > Metazoa > Chordata > Lepidosauria > Squamata > Viperidae > Crotalus > Crotalus tigris. Next base: position 1,564,304 of record NW_024097841.1, on the reverse strand, counting down.
AGCAGATACACATAGATCAAAGACAGTTTTATTTTAGATCACTTAGCTGTTTCCATTATTTGTGCTGCAAAGAAATGGAGCACAAAGGTTGTTGCCTTCCAATCGGTAAGTACACACTTAAAGCTCCCTCCAAATAAATGTTTGGCTGATGGACTCCCTGCATCATGTAGACTAATGGAAACCCTGGGAATATAACTTTACTGCTGAGAAGGAAAATCATTAGGGAGATATATCATGATAGAAGTTGGTGGGAACGTTCTTTTAAAAAAAACCTCCTCTTTGATGCCTTATTTCTGTCTTCCAAAGTGACGGAGAGAAGGTTTCATTCCTTGAAGAAATTAAATGCTTGTGTGCGCAAGGAATGTCGAAGTGATCTTTTCTTTGGCGGATGTGATCCCTGCGCTTTTAAACATATTGGCTGAGAAGCACCTCAACTATTGTGATTTGTGTAAGTGCCAGGAATGATTCACCCATGAAATGTGTGAAGGACACCAAACTGCAATCTATTAATATCCAAATAACCACACGGGCCAAATCATTGAACAAAGGTAGGCCACCTTCAGTTCTCCGGGTCATGGAAGTTATAGTCCAAATGCTCAAGAAAGTTCTATGTTTGCCCTAGAAAGATGCAGGAAAAGATCCTTCTTGTGTCTTTGCTTAATGTAGGAAAATCCAACAGCCTAACAAATTGATAGATGAATGTTTCTCAGTGGGTTCTGTATGAGCATTAACAGAAAGACTAAATGACACAGCAACTAAAATTCAGGCTGGTTCTTTTCAGGAGCATTTACAGTGACAGGAGTTGGCTTCAAAACGGCAGGAGCAGTCCAGCCCTCTCTAAATGGGCATCACACCCATTGTGTGTACATAAAAAGGAGCAGAGCTTCCATTGCCAGTGAGCACCTACCATGTTGAAGGAAGACATCATCGTTAGCGACACGTATAGTCATTTTTAAGCTGAACTGGAAGGGCTTTCCATCAGGAAAGGTCCTCTACTGCAAAGGTCCTCAACCTTCGGTGCTTTATGACTTGTGGACTTCAACTCCCAGAATTCCTCAGCCGGCATGGTTGGGGACCCCTGCTCTAACTAGACTGCCACACAACAAACGACAGCAAACCTAGAACTAGGGAGAAATTTCCTAACAGTGAGAACAATTAATCAATGGAATGGCTTGCCTTCAGAAGTTGTGGGGGGATCCAATTTTGGAAGTTTTTAAGAAGAGACTGGACAGCCATTTGTCTCAGATGGTCTAGGCTGGGTTTCCTGCTTAAGTAGGGTGCTGAACTAGACCAGGGCTTTTCAACCAGTGGTACGGGTACCACCTGTGGTACATTGGCACCTGGCAGGTGGTACATGACCATCCTAGAAAAGTGGTAGTGGAGGAGGGGAATGAGCTGAACCGGTGGCAGCACCGCACAAGCCTGAGTGAGAGATGGCTGGAGCTGCAGGGCTCAGCGGAAGTACAAGGATCAGCACTTCTTCAGGGCTGTCAGGGCTCAGTGGAAGCGCCAGGATCAGCACCAGGATCCAGCTGGAGCTCGGCGCTGATCCTGGTGTTTCTGCTGAGCCCCGAAGAAGCACCAATCATCTGGAATGTTGCAGCATCTCCAGGGTCTTGTGATTTACATTCACATTCTTGTCAACTGATGCATATTTATGATGGTCACAGTGTCCCAGGGTCATGTGAAGTGACCAAAACCTGCTGCAACCACCCAGCAGACGGGGGGGGGGAATAAAAACCAAACACCCCCCCACTCCACCCCCACTGCCAATCCTCACAACAATGAAAACCTCGGACAGGAGGAAGAACACTGCAGGCAGGTGTCTTGCTCAGCTGTGGGTTGTGGGGCACTTTTTTCAGTGCTATTATAACTTTAAACAGTCACTAAGCGAACTGTTGTAAGTCAAGGACTACCTGTACTTTATCGCTTTTTTTTCATTTTGGGGGGGTCATCAGGTTTTTGACACCTTGCTTGGTGACTGGTGGTACTTGGATGTTGCCATATCCTAAAAGTGGTACAATGGGTGAAAAGATTGAAAAGCCCTGGACTAGAAGACCTCCAAGGTCCCTTTGAATTCTGTTGTTCTGTTAAACATTAGATGTGAGGCACCTTCATGACTGCACCCTCCCCATTTTAGAAGCCAGGCTGGTGGTGCAAATCTCCTGGTCTCAAAAAAATATCCTGGCCTTCAAGTATATAAGCTGAGTCAAGAATGCACAAAGAGCACAGATGCTGCTCTTCCATGAAGAAAAATGTTCAAAATCCTGGCCAACACAGGCCAATAGAATCTTTATCCAGATAAAGTGGCTCCTGAAAGCCTAACTAAGAAATTAACCCTGCTCTGTTTCTTGTAACACCCAGCAACAGTTTGAGCTTCCTGACCAAAAAGGCAAAGAGAGATAGGTAGATTTTTCTCCATAGTTCAGTGAACACTTATTGGGTTCAGGCTCCAGAAATTCAGATGTCTTCGCCACAAAAGTGCCCAGAACATGAAGCAGAGAGTCATTTTGATGCACACTGCTGAAGAAGCTGAGGTATGGTGCCACTCACCGGAGATCATGGCAGGGCCTCATAGTCCAGCGCAATGAAATCTACAGAAGAAAAGGAGCTTGTCTACAAAGACAGAAGACGTTTCCAAAGAACCATCTGGGCAACCGTGAATTTGTAATAATAATAATAATAATAATAACAATAACAACAACAATAATAATAACAATAATTAAAAACAACAACAACAACAACAATAATAACAACAACAAGATATTGTTATGGAGCTTGGCTTGGACAAATGTGCCACACTACTCTCAAACAAGGAAAAGTAGTGAAAACTGAAGGAATCAAGATGCCCCACGAAAATAACATTAAGAGTCTGGATAAGGAAGATTACTACAAATACTTGGGTACCCTTCAAGCTGACAACATCAAGCACACTGAAGTCAAGAAAAAGATTAGAGGTGAATACATCAAAAGAGTGAAGAAGATCTTAAAGTTCAAACTCAATGGAGGAAATACCATAAAGGCAATTAACACATGGGCAATTCCAGTCATTAGGTACACAGCTGGAATAGTGGACTGGACTCAAGCAGAACTAAAAGCAATGGATAGGAAGACCAGAAAAATAATGACAATGAATCATGCCCTTCATCCACGCAGTGACATTGACAGACTTTATCTACCAAGGCAAATAGGTGGGCGTGGAATGCTACAAGTACATCAGATGGTTGAAGAAGAAAAAATGGCTTTGGAAGAATATCTGAAGAACAATGATGAAGATGCACTGAAATTAGTATATCAGGAAGGCTTACTGACTACTGGAGAGACCAAACTGGCCTACAAGAAAGACCAAATGAAGAACAGAATAGAGGCATGGGAAGACAAAGCACTACATGGCCAATACATTAAAAAAATAGCTGGGAAAGCAGATAATAACAAGACCTGGCAATGGCTAAGAGCAGGAAAATTGAAGAAAGAGACCGAGGGACTAATTCTGGCTGCAAGACCAAGCCTTAAGGACAAATGCATACAAAGTCAAAATTGAGAAGACAGCAACAGACAGTAAGTGCCGCCTATGCAAAGAAGCTGAAGAAACAGTGGACCACCTGGTAAGCTGTTGCAAGAAGATTGCACAGACTGACTACAAGCAGCGGCATGACAAAGTAGCAACAATGGTGCATTGGAAGATCTGCAAAAAATATCATTTGCCTGTAAGCAAAAACTGGTGGGATCATAAAATAGAGAAAGTCATAGAAAATGATAAAATTAAACTGCTCTGGGACTTCAGAATTCAAACAGACAAGCACCTGCAACATAACACCCCAGACTTAACAATTGTCGATAAGAAAGACAAAAAAGTCTGGATAGTGGACGTGGCAGTGCCTGGAAACAGCAGAATAGACGAGAAAGAACTGGAGAAGATAACAAAATACAAAGACCTACAAATAGAAATAGAAAGACTGTGGCAAAAGCAAGCAAGGGTAGTACCAATAGTAATAGGCTCCTTGGGTGCAATCCCAAAACAACTGGAGCACCACTTGAACACCATTGGCATTGACAAATTCGCTATTAGTCAATTGCAAAAGGCGGCCTTACTAGGAACTGCTCCATCTTGCGACAATATCTGTAATACCATCAAACATCCACATCTGCCTATCGCAGGTCCTGGGTAAGGACTCGATAGGTAGACAAAATGCCAAATTCAGTCTGAACATCTGGCTGACTGTGCAATGATGTATAATAATAAAGTTGGAAGGGGCCTTGGAGGTCATCCAGTCCAACTCCCTGCTCAGGCAGGAAACCCTACACCATTTTAGACAAATGGCTGTCCAGTCTCTTCTTAAAAACTTCCAGTATTGGAGCATTCACCACTTCTGGAGGCAGGTTGTTCCACTGGTTAATTGTTCTAACTGTCAGGAAGTTTCTCCTTAGTTCTAGGTCGCTTCTCTCCTCGATTAGTTTCCATCCGTTGCTTCTTGTCCTGCCTTCAGGCGCCTTGGAAAATAGCTTGACTTCCTCCTCTTTGTGGCAGCCCCTGAGATACTGGAAGACTGCTATCATGCCCCCCCCCCATCCTTCTCTTCATTAAACTAGACATACCCAATTCCAGCAACCATTCCTTGTATGTTTTAGCCTCCAGACCTCTAATCATCTTTGTTGCTCTTCTCTGCACTCTTTCTAGAGTCTCAAGATCTTTTTTATATTGTGGTGACCAAAACTGAATGCAGTATTCCAAGTGTGGCCTTACCAAGGCATTGTAAAATGGTACTAACCACGTGATCTTGATTCTATCCCTCTGTTAATGCAGCCCAGCACTGTGTTGGCCTTTTTGGCAGCTGCAGCACATGGCTGGCTCCTATTTAAGTGATTGTCCACTAGGACTCCGAGGTCCCTCTCACAGTTACTACTATTGAGCAAGGTACCCCCTATACTATACCTGTACATTTGGTTTTTCTTCCCTAAATGTAGAACCTTCCTTTTTTCACCATTGAATTTCAATTTCTTAGATAGCGCCCAGTGTTCAAGTCTGCCCAGATCCCCCTGTATCCTAAGCCTGCAATTCCACAACTGGAGAATTTTACAATCATAGTATCTGAGGCTCGATTTGACCTCCTTGATGCCTCTTCAGATATTGTGCATTGAAGCTTTCATTATCTCACCCAACATTAAGAGAGGAGAGCTGGGAAGTATCAAGGGGGGTGGGGGGGTGGCATGAAGAAGTATATAGAAAAAGTATTTTTTTTTTAAAGGGGATACTAGGATTTCAAATTTGCAACAAAATAAATGGAGCTTATTTGAAGGCACCTTCTGCCACACACCCAAGTATGGGCCGTAAGACGCCTTTAGTTCAGCAATGTCAAACTTCATTGTGAAACTCTTCTTTCTTCACTCTTTCTCCTCACACTCGTATCCAACAGCTGGAAACCCTGTAATGGCAGCTCCAGAGAGACAAAGGATTAAGTGTAAAGATGCTAGGCTCCGAAGGGGTCCCTCATTCTGTGTAATCTCAACCATTCTTTAGTGGGTGTTAATCAGAAAGTACCCCTGACCCACCCAATTTACATGACAAACCAGTTTCAAGATGGGATGGAATTTTGCAAAAGAAAACCCTTGCTTTTAATTTAGATTTCTGCTTTGAGTGGGGGGGTAGAGAGCAGTAAGAGATCCAGGAAATCAAGAAACAGAAATCCCATCAAGCGAGAACTTCCCCCATGGGGGTCTGCTCAAAGAATCCTCACCAAAGACGGAGCCATCAAAAGAATCCTAGAAGGGCACATTTGCAGTACCCTCCATGACTGCTCTTTTCAAACTTAGCGTTCCTTGACTTCGATGCATTCAGCATTTTAATGAAATGCTTCCTGATTTGCATTTTAGGGTTTAATTGTCACTGCAGTCACTGTTTAAAATGTTGCTATTACCCTGACAAGTGATTCCAAAGAGCAGCATCTGGGGGTACATGTTGTGTTTCAATGATTTTCCTTTAAAAAGGAAAAGGAAAAAGACAAATTGTGGCTCCAGGCCCTTCAACAATACAGCTGAGCCTTGTTCCCAGTTTCCTTATCTGAGTTTCAGTATCCACAGTCAATATAGACCAGTGATGGCGAACCTTTTAGAGACCCACCCCTCACCCCCCTGTCCCCATTCTGCCCTGCCCACTGGGCCACCCACCACCTCCACGGCCTGCCACAGATCACCCAGGGAGCCCAGCAGCACCATGGCGGCCATGCCCTCCGCCTGTGCCCCGCAGCATCACCTGCACGCAACGGGGCGCAAGGGCGGAGTCTTGTCCCTGCTGCCCGTCTACCATGTCCTTGGCTGCGCTGCTTTGCGTGGGCCATGCCGGGAGGCCACTCTCCTCTAGGGGGCCTGCTGGTGAGGAGGGGGCCGTGGGAGGAGGCGGGGCTGGGGCGACGGTGCGTGTGCCCACAGAAAAAGCTCTGAGTGCCGCCTCTGGCACGTGTGTCATAGGTTTGCCACTACTAATATAGACATTTATTAGACATCCATAATCAATCATTTGGGATCTCTGCAAGTTTGGGGGTGCATTTCAGAGGCATCCACCATTTGGTTCAAGCGTGGAAACATATGGACCATGATTATGAACTTTGAAGTCCTACCACAAATTGGGTCTCATGTAAAATGACACTTCTCTGCCAGTAAGCGGTTGTTGGATGCAGCACAATATCACAAACTGTAATGAAAAAGTGGTGGCAACCCTTGTGGTCATCAAATCCCAAGCATGGAATTCAGTGGGAAATTTGGGGCTCTTCCTTTGCTGCAAACTTTCAACCCACAGTCTCTGGAGATTCTCAGTCCTCCAGGTCCTGGTTGTCCCAAAAGTGCTTTCTCTAAAGACAACTGGTCTTTGTTTTCCTTGAAGACATTTTACTTCTCATCCAAGAAGCTTCTTTGGTTCTGACTGAATGGAGGAGAATGGAAGGATTTATATTCCTTGCAGTCATTCCATCCTCCACTATTCAGTCAGAACTCATGAAGCTTCTTGGATGAGAACGAATGTCTTCAAGGAAAAACCTTTTGAAAATTTCAATCCACAGCAGACAAATCTAATCGATCACCAACAATGCAACATCATTGATGGAGAAGATCTGCAAGCCCCATGAGATAAGGGACCTACTTGAAGTTCATCACAACAAGCACTCAAAGGAGGAGCTGGAAAATCCAGTCCGAGCAACTTCTGGGATTGAGAAAAAAGGGACAAGACATTCTTCAAGTTCTCGGTTGTCAAGGAACTTCCTGAGATCTCTCAGCGGTGAAGTTCTTCATGAGCAAAGCTAGGAACATATCATCAAGTTTGAAAGACAGCAAGAGGCTGCATTGCCAGCTTATAAAGAAGCCCCCTGGGTTCTGCAAAGCTAGACCAGGCACTGTTCATCACCAGCTAGTTTATCAATAGAAGCTACACCCATCATATCTGGGTCATTCCTCAGGAAGTGACAACGGCATCCACCACAGCCCCCAGCAGAAGGACCCCTTCCACACCTTTCTTGATTTTTGCTGCTGAAAACTTACACAAGAGGAAGATGGTGAATGGCTGACTCAAAGGAGTGGGAAGGGACACCGCAGCTTTTTTCCAGAAAATAAGGAAATGTTCAAAATATTTATTCTTTCCTTATTTTTGCTTATCCTTGATTTGGAATAAAATAAGAGCAGAAGATCCAAAGGTACAAGATACAAATGTTTGCTTTTCACTTGATGAGTTTCCAGTCACTTCCCAGGACTTCAAAACCTCCCGTCCCAATTCCAGATAGAATCAAGGCTTCCTACCTGTGATTTTGTTATACAACTATACAATACAATGTTTGCACAATTTTTTGAAACCTAGGACCTACGTTTTGGCTGCATCATACAACATAGTAAATCCAAGTTAACAAAGCCACAGCTGCTCTGGTGGTGGTTATGCTGGCTTGCTTTCACACTCGTTGAGACAATAGCTGGGATTCTGCAACCAACGAGCTAAAATAGCACCCCACCCATTTGCATGGAAGCTTGTGTTTTGTGTAAACCTGACCTTTTAATTCCAGACTTTTTATGCAAACGACGACTGGCACAAGGAAAAATGCTTGCGAAATGTTGGCAGTGTGGCTTAACTGTTCCGAAAAAAACACATACACACACATTTCACACAAACTTACATAAGACTTTGATTAACCCTGTCATGCAGAAAGGACAAGACCAACTGCCCTGACCTTCCTTTCCTCTGCTTACCTTGTCTCAGAGATGAGACTAATTTTCTCAACTCATTGACCCATTTCCCTCGCACTCTGGAAAACTCCGTGGAAGCTCTCGGTGCAGCAGAAAGCTATTTATAACTGCAAGCATTGAAAGAGAGCTTGGTCCAGTGAGTTCAACGTTGTCGTCTTGATCACAGATATCAAAGTTAGCCACCATGACACTTATGCCCAAATCCCTACCTTGGAGCCTGTCGGTCTCCCTGCCCACCAGATCCAGCTAGCTTCTGGCATCTTCTTGACTGACAGGGTTGTGCTGTAGTCGAGAAAGATTATGCTGAAAAAGTCAAAATCACCCTGGGAAGATTGGTTACTATCTGGCAAATGGGTGACTGGCCATGCCCCACCATGGGAGGCATCTTAGGAATGGACAAATCTCCCAGGACTACATTCTGTGAGGGCACCAGCCTCCTGTGCTCAAAATCAAACAGATTCTTAACAACATTCCTTTCTGGATCCTTCTTACCACAAAGCATCATCAACTTCTCTTCACTACAAGAAAGATGGTCAAATGGAACAGATTCAACAGCTACTGGCAGATCATCGTGGACTGAATTTAAAACAAGGACATCTAATTTACAATCTTAGCTGCTGTGCTGTATAAGGCAACTGCTTGCCATGCCTTTCTGGGCAAAAGCAAACGAGTAGAATGACTATTAGATTCAATTAGCATCAGTGTTTTAAAAGAAATCTCACAACTACATTTTCCATGCCTCAAAATGCGATGAATGAGCTTTTGCAGATTTTCAATTGTTTCCTATGAAAGCACCTGGAGTTGTGATGCATAAAATTAATGATGCAATTTTCCTAATGAGAAAAAAGATTAAAACAACTTGTACACCAAAATATGTTGCTGCCTTTGAATGCATGCAAAGGCCAGATTCCAAACTTCCTGTCCCACCATGAACATCAGGGTTGGAACCAGGCTAGTAGAAGCAAACTTGATACAGAGCTAATCAAATGTATTAGGAGATTGGAAATAGACCTCACAGAGCCAGGAACAGGTGTTCAAGAAGAAGCATCTCAGAAGAAGCATACACAGTCCACGATTGCAACCACTGAACAACCATCTTCTAAGAGAGCAAGTATGGCATCTCATTTCAACCTGGGACTGGTTCAAGTGAGATTAATTCTCAGTCGTGAAAGCTCATTCTAGCCAGATTGGGTCTTTTTTGGCCCAACTACCTCAAAGAATAATTGTGGTGATTAAACTATAGAAGAGCTCTTTGTGAGTTACTTTCAGATCCTGAAAGAAAAAAGAGATATAAGTCTCCCATAGTTTATCCATAACTGTTGGGTTTGTCCTAAACATATTAGCATATTTAGGAACTTGGACACCTGGAACATGGGGGCTATATAGTCACAAGGACTTTTCATTTTGAGGATATATCTATAATTTCTATTTTCTTGCTTTCCTTACTTCAACCAAGATGTAGCATAATGGTAGCTATCTTGATTTATTAGGTTGGACTTCTTGATTTCAGAAGTGTGAAGGTTATAGCGCATCACACCCAGAGACCTTCGGATTGCAGACGATTGCGTGAAATTCAAGCCCTCAAAAAGAGAAGAAAAAAAAAGATAATTTGTGCCAGAAAGTCCAATCCAGTCTGAAAAACACGCCCATCTTCTGAAAGGCTAAAAAGTAGGAATATGTTGAGTTCTAGCTCCACTTTAGCCATGGAAGCCAACTCTGGACCATCCATCAGAAGACGGTGAGTTCTAGTCTCTCCTCAGATATGAAAGCCAGATATGAAACCACGTGGCTGGTTTCCCTCCCCCCTTCCCATCCCTCCTGGCCTTTGCATGCTCTCCTTTTCCCAGGCATGACCCACTGCATCGCCTCCTTAGCTGTCGGCCGTCTGTCCAGCTCAGAGGAGGCTTCCCTGAACTTCTGGTGGCGGGCTGCGGAGCCCCAGAGTGCACCGGTCAAGGGGCCAATAGGCTGTGGCTGCTGACGGACACTGTCGGCCCCCATGTGCTCGCGGGCCTCTGTGTGTGTGGGGGGGGTGATGGTGTCAGGCAGCAGCCACCCCGGCCCCTGCCTCACCTTGCCCTGTGACAATGGCACCCCCGCCCTGCCTCGCCTTGCCTCGCATCACCCCGCAGGACAAGCCTCCTGCCCACCGCCCCATCTGCCAGAGACCCCCTGGATCTCCCCCAACCCTGCCTGGCCCCCACAGGTGTCCCTCCCCACAAGCAACATCAAGGTGACCACTCCCACCTTGGCCACACCCACCCAGTCTACTATGACCACAGCCACGCCCACCCAGTGGGCCAGGCCCACCTGGCACCCGGCGATAAATAAGTGGGTTTTGGGTTGCAGTTTGGGCACTCGGTCTCTAAAAGGTTCGCCATCACTGAGATAAACAATGGAGCAGACAAACGATCAAGCAGAAAACAATACCCTAATCAAAGAACTACCAAGGAGAAACCCACATCCCCACCAACACTGGCAAACAAGCTACTGTATATAAACAGGGGGGAAAACCCCACCTTCATTAGCATTGATGAGTTTACCTAGTTAGGTAATGAAAGATCTGCAAGGAAGTAATCAAGCTTGGAGAGCACCAAGGACCCCTCATTTCAACCCTGCGCTACAAATATTCTCTTCTATTGCAACCCTTGTATTATAAAATTCTATGAAATACTGCATGATTTAAGTATTTGAAAATCTTAGTGATTATCAATAATGAATCATTATTATTGTTATTTGGATGTACGGGGATAAATTGCCAAGGGCAATTAACTCTCCTGGGAAATCTAATTTAAAAATAATAAAAGGCATAATTAAAAGGGTTACTATTCTGACTTTACTAAATGACTGCAAACACTATTTTCTTTTTTTAAAACAAAATAAAATAGCAGATTGCTATAATATTTAGTTATACAATAAGTTAATCTACATAAAATCGATTACTGCTGAAAAGCGAGAATACTTGCTTAAAAGAAGCCTTTTCTTTTCTTTATTCTCTGTAGTTCCTCTTTATGATTCTTCCCTTCTTTTTATACCACAGCTTTGTCTATTTGACAGATTTCAGTACAATTACTATGTTTTAGGCTGCTGAGCCTGAATGATAAAAACCTTTATAAATGGGAGGCCAGAAAAATGAATGTTCTGAAGCTTGGCATAAAATCTATCCTCGCTCAAGATTAGAATGGAAGCAAAACACAGAGGAGGAAGGGAGAGTGAACCAAATTTGAAAAAATGAAAACCTACCCAAAAGCAGTTCGTGTCAAACCACACAAACCACTCCGAGACCCACATCAGCCAATTTGGCACCATCAGATCTTATCTTTTCACCAGTGAAACAGTCACCAGATAGTAAAAATGTATTCAGGACACAAGTATTAATCTCTGCTCACAGTGCTCCAAACCTGTTAAGCATCCATATAATACTGTATGGTGGTACCTGGGTACTCGACTGCTCTGAAAGTCTTCGAATTTGATACTCAACGATTTTGACAAGAAAATTTTGCCCTGGTACTTGTCGTTTGTCTGGTATTTAATGCACAAACTAGAACTTGTTGGTATTGGTTGCCGCATAACTTGCTAATCTTAGTCAGAGGGTAGCTGTTGCCCTGTGCGCACCCCCTTGCAGTTTTATCCTAGCTTCTGTGGTCATTTTGTGCACTTTTGTGCTTTTTTAATCATCAATACAGGTAAAGTGTAGTTTTTATTTTATTTAATCTAAGTATTTATTAATTTTTAGGTTTATTTCTCATGTAAAGTAATGGTATATCTTTTTATATACGTTGCCTTAAAAATGTGCATTGTCTTTGGTTTGGGAATTTATTTACATTATTCCTTATGGGGGAAAAAATTGTTTGGTACTTGTCGTTTTTGGAACACATTGTACCTCCCAGAACCAATTAATGACAAGAACTGAGGTACCACATGAAGCATTATAATCACGTGAAGTATTGATCCGGCTTTATAAACCTTTAGTAAGGCCACACCTGGAATGCTATATCCAGTTTTGGTCACCACATTACAAAAAAGAGGTTGAGACTTTGGAAAAAGTGCAAAGAAGAACAATTAAGACGACTAAAGGCCTAAAACATGAAGAACGGTTACAGGAACTGGGTATGTCCAATCAAGAGAAAACAAGGACTAGGGGGGACATGATAGCAGTATTCCAGTTCTTAAAGGGCTGCCACAAAGAAGAGGGGGTCACATTATTCTCCAAAGCACCAGAAGGCAGGACGAGAAACAATGGTTGGAAACTGATCAAGGAGAGAAGCAACCTGGAATTAAGGAGAAATTTCCTAACAGTGAGAACAATCAACCAGTGGAACGACTTGCCTCCAGAAGTTCTGGGTGCTTCATCACTGGAGATTTTTATGAAGAGACTGGACAGCTACTTGTCTGAAATGGTATAGGGTCTCCTGCTTGAGCAGGGGTTGGACCAGAAGACCTCCAAGGTCCCTTCCAGCTCTATTCTGATTGATATAATTGTATAAAGAAATTTGCTAGAATACCAGTAAGTCTATTGAAGGAGGAACACAGCACTGGTCTAGGGTAGCAAAAAATTAAAATCAGGAAACTGGTAGCACCTTTTCCCACTAACACTTTTTATTAATTAGGCAGAAAAGGTGCTATCAGATTCTTGAACAGGTCTATTGGAATGAGATTCAGGATTCCTAAACAGTTCTGTTTACGTATGTACTCAAACGTGGTTTGGTTAGGATGGCTGACAGAACAAAATACAACTTGTTCTTGCTAACACCGTAATAATAAAAGGGTTTGCTATCATCCATAACAATTCTTGGATTTTGTAAGGCCCTTAGCCAGGCTGGAGGCATTGCCCTCAGCAGTCCTTTTGGACATTTTAAGGATACTCTACGCCAGGGGTTCCCAACTCCCGGTCCGTGGACTAGTACCGGGCTGCGGCATGCCAGCAACTGGGCCACACAAAGAAGCAAAACCCCATCCGTGGGATGTAGGCAGCACACAAAACCACACCCCCTCCGGTCCACGGAAAAACCTCTTTCCATGGAACCGGTCCCTGGTGCGCAAAAGGTTGGGGACCTCTGCTCTACGTGGCTTTGGTTCTGTCCATGTGGTGATGGCTTACTCTAAGTCACACACTATTATGCTGCTCTCTCTATAACCAGAGTTTCCAACCTTGGCAATTTTGAGAGTTTTGAACTTCAACTCCCAGAATTCCCTAGCCAGTCATTCTGACTGGGGAATTCTGGGGGTTGAAGTCCATAAGTCTTAAAGTTGCCAAGGCTGGAAACTCCTGCTCTATGAAGTCTCTAGGCAGGCCTTCGTTTATCCAATCTTGAAGAAATTTCTGGATAAGGATTGTGATTTCTGGATAAGAATTATTTCTTTCGGACAAGGACTCAAAAATATCTTCCCAAGTCTCCCAGTTTTGTGCTACCATCTGTGTGCCAATGTGCCACACGATTCGTTATGTTTGGACAGTCTTCTAACACTCTTCCCATTATTATAGCTGGTCTTAATTATTTTTTAGATCCTATTATGTTTATTGTTTTTCTGTTAGATATATAGAAGTATGTATCAGCTCTACCACTAGATATTCCGTCGTTTGGGGCTTCAGAGCTGCAATAAAACTGATCTGATTTTGATATAAATAAAAAAAAATCACAAACTGTTTTTTTTTTCCCTATTGCATCTGAAAGAAATCAATAAAACAGAAGATGGAACAAGCCACTTCCGTTCTCCAGCAATTAAAGAATGGAGTGTTATGCAGCAACGGCTTTTCTACTATCACACTGGATATTTTATTAGTTTTTATTTTCACAATATTCATTATACGCCCGAATTTCTAAATCAAGAGTGGCTGATTTCCTCCTGGGCAACCTTCTGGAGCATTGAGAGCCACCCGGCACGTCTGGGAGAAGCCCAGCAACTATAACCAGAGGGTGATGGTCAGTGGTGGGATTCAAATATGGGAACAACCAATTCTCTGTGTGGATGCCGCTTCTGGAAGTCCATTCCGGGCCTGGGCAACAAAAAATCAGCTACCAGTTCTGCCGAAGTGGTGCGAACTGGCTGAATCCCACCACTGGTGATGGTGAAGAGCAGAACTGAGAGTATTCATGAATCTGGTAGGGAAATTTTGAAGATTTTTTTTTTAATTGTACAATAATGGCAGAGTATTTATCTCGGCACAATAGTCTTCAGGTGCTTCTTGCTCAGAGTGTCAGAAAACCACTTTTGAGAGTGATTATGGCCAAAAGAGGCTGGACATCACTTCCTTCTGGACTTAATATCAAAAGCTGAATGCAAGACATCTGGTAGAGGCAGTCCTTGACTTACGACCACAATTGAGCCCCAAATTTCTGTTGCTAAGTGAGACAGTTGTTAAGTGAGTTTTGCCCCATGTTACGACCTTTCATGTCACAGCTGTTAAGTGAATCCCTGCAGTTGTTAAGTTAGTAACACGGTTGTTAAGTGAATCCGGCTTCCCCATTGACTTTGCTTGTCAGAAGACTGCAGAAGACAGTCACGTGACCTGAAGGACTGTAACCCTCATAAATAGGAACCAGTGGCCAAGCATCCAAATTTTGATCACATAACCATAGGGGTGCTGCAGCGGTCTTCAAGTGTGAAAATGGTCGTAAGTCACTTTTTCCTTCCTCATGGACTTTGCTTGTCAGAAGGTCGCAAAAGGGGATCACTTGACCCCGAGACACTGTGATCGTGATCAATGTGAGTCAGCTGCCAAGTCACATGACCCTGGGGATGCTGCAAAGGTGATAATTGAAAAACGGTCATAAGTCACTTTTTTCAGTGCCGCTGTAACTTGGAATAGAACGTTATAAGTCAAGGACTACCTGTATTATCTGTTTTAATTGTGTGTGTGTGTGTGTGTGTGTGTGTGTGTGTTTGTGTGTGTTTGTATGTGTGTGTGTGTGTAAATGTGTTTGTATGTTTAGTACAGTAGTCTAGGAGAAAGAAAAAAGGACCACCGTAGGGACTCAGTTTTAGCATCTTCCCTCCCAAGAAGACAATAAAGGCCTGGGCAGCCTTGCTCTAAACCAGGGGTAGGTAACCTTGGCTCTTTTATGACTCGTGGACTTCAACTCCCAGAATTCCTGAGCCAGCCTGGCTCAGCTTGGAAACCTCTCCCTTTCCCCTCAGCATGGCTAGCTCAGGAATTCTGGGAGTTGAAATCCACCAGTCGTAAAAGAGTCAAGGTTGCCTACCCCTGATCTAAACAGACCCAGTGGGTCCCAGTTATGGGCATCTACAGCCAACAGCAATCAAGCCTTTTTGAGGAGGGGGCTTTTCCTGTTTCCACAATGAGTGATCTTATTAGTGAGTGCTTCCCACTGTAAAGACTCAAAAGACCCTCCTCCCCTGGCCTGTTTGGGGCCTGCAAATGAGCCTTGATTGGAGACTCTTGGGGAAGACACCCTGTGAGTTTCAACCGCCTCTCCCTACAGGAGGAATTCTCTGGCAAAAAGGCTGCTTCGGAACAGCCTGACCCGCAACGCTGAACACACAATCTTCAGCTTCAGCAGTTGCCTTTCAAAGAGACAAAAGGAAAGTGAGGGGAAGCCTCCCAAGCAGCCCAATAAAGGAAGGGGAGGGGGTTACGCTAACTCAAGGAAGACCACTCCCGGGCTAAAGAATGAGATATTAAAAGGAACAGCCAAGCCTTAAAAGAACTCAAACATCTGGGAATTTTGACTCATGCGCAAAGCAAATGAAACAATAACCTACAAGCGGAGAGGCTTATCAGTCCGTATAATAGGGAGTGAAGGCTTTTGTCTTCCAGATTAGGGTTACAATCAAACAGTAAATGGTGGTTGGATTTACACTGGCTAACTCAGCCTCCAGTTCATAGGATTCTCGGAGCAGATGATTGAGTGAGCCACACAATGATGGGAGGAGATCAGATAAATCCTCCAAATGCTGGGCTTAACAAGCTAAAGGTCTCACAATCAAGTTACTTTTCAAGCTAATAGCCCATCTCTTACCCTTGCAAACACACACACACACACACACAAAACAATTGGGCTCACATGCTACACTAAGCCAGGGTGACCTTTAATTATATTCTGAAATAGTATTTACTTCTTTGGAATGTTTATATGGCTGCCTACCTAACATACAAACTCTAGGCCAGTGGTGGCGAACCTATGGCATGCGTGCCAGAGGCGGCACTCAGAGCCTCTCTGTTGGCACATGCGCCACCACTGCCAGCCGCAGGCCCATCAGACCGCCGCCCAGAGCAGGAGCCCCACCCAGAACAAAGGAGGCAAAGCGGCCAACTAGCAAGCTCCAGTAGAGGTGGTAGAGCAGAGGTCCCCAACCATTGTCGATTGGTGGACTGGAAGAAAAGGGAGGGGGAAGCATTTTACATGCGTGCATGCGTGCACTAGGCTGCGAGCACACACATGCTGCAAATGGGGTGGGGCTAGTGCCTGCGCGATGCTCACTAGCCCTGCCCTGTTCTTGCGTGGTGCAGCGCCTTGTATCTGTACCCTGCGGCACGCCAGCAGCCATTTTTGCACCCTGCAGGGCACCACAATGCTGATGCAGCCCTGGCACTCTGTGATAAATTAGTGGGTTTTGAGATGCAGTTTGACACTTGGTCTCTAAAAGGTTCACCATCACTGCTCTAGGCATAACAATCAACAAAAAACATAAAAGGGAATGGAGGAAGGAAGGGAAGGGAAGGGAGGAGGGAGGGAGGGAGGAAGGAAGGATATATCTTTGCTATAGATTCTTCTTCCTCTTAAACCAGTCACACTCATGATAATAAAATGCAGACAACTCGCTCAGCACTGATCAGAATTTCCACTTTTGCAAACTATTGGGATGAACTGTCAAATCCTGATCTGGGCAGGCTTCAACATTTGGCAGCCCCTGTGAAGCTCACCAGTTTCAGCTGCAGGAAACAACTGCTTTGAGAATTGTGACGTGTGTGTAAGCCACTGCGGTGCAAACCCAATGAAGAGCAAGCATCACCCAGCTTCATTGATTACTGCAAGGTGAGGCAGTAATCAGGAGGTGTTAATTAGGATGCAGGGGTTAGCCAAAAGGTGTTGTCCACAACTGGTATTTGCCACCACCCACAGAACTCCTAAACCCCAACATTAATCTGGGCATCAGGTACAAGAGCAGCAGAGGCATATGTTGTTTCTGTTCCCTGGGAATGCATTTGGCACCATGTGCTAAAATACAAAAGGGATTTAACATTTTTTTAAAAGTGGTTAACATTTTTATTTATTCATTTGTTTACAGTATTTCTGGAATAATGTATCTGGAGTCTATACAACAGCAGAAAAAAAACACTGCCAGCCAGTAATGGAAAATCTGAAAACATGGAATTTTCCAAGGACAGGCAAAATGTAGCCCTCCAGATGTTACTGAAACACCGCTGCTCTCTGAAGAGGCTCAAGATATTTAGCCTACCAGCCATGTTGCTGTTTTAATGGAATGGAATAGAATAGAAAATGGAATAGAATAGAATAGAATAGAATAGAATAGAATAGAATAGAATAGAATAGAATAGAATAGAATAGAATAGAATAGAATAGAATAGAATAGAGAATTGAATGCAGAATAGAATAGAATAGAATAATGATGGAATAGAATAGAATAGAACAGAATGCAGAATAGAATAGAATAGAACAGAATAGAATAATGATGGAATAGAATAGAATAGAATAGAATAGAATAGAATAGAATAGAATAGAATAGAATAGAATAGAATAGAATAGAATAGAATAGAATAGAATAGAATATGGAATGGGATAGGATAGAATAGGATAGAACACAGAATAGAATAGAATCTGGAATGGAATAAAATATAGAATAGAATAGAATAGAATAGAATAGAATAGAATAGAATAGAATAGAATAGAATAGAATAGAATATAGGGAATGGAATAGAATAGAATAGAATAGAATAATAATATTTATTTTGCGGTCACAGACCAAAATGCAAGTGCAACAAAAGAAAACACAAGAAAAATATAATTACAAACAATTAACACCAAAAGCCTTGGCTAAAGGGAATTACAACGTTCTCCTCTAATAGTTACAGCTCTTAAAAGAAATTTAGAAACCTGAGAAGTAATATAGGAGGAGCCATCCCCTAGACAATATAAGATGAAATTACTAACATTAGAACCAGAGGGATCAATTCCAAGGAGAGACAATAATTTAATTCTGGCTGTATTATACATAGGGCAGTATGATAAGACATGCTCCACAGTTTCAACTTCAGCCCTATCACAGGGGCATAGTCGCTCACTAAACAGGAGCCTCTTGAATCGCCCATTGAGTAGTGCTGAGGGCAAGACATTGAAACAGGCTAGGGAAAAGACTCTTCTATACTAGAATAGAATAGAATGGAATGGAATGGAATAGAATAGAATAGAATAGAATAGAATAGAATAGAATAGAATAGAATAGAATAGAATAGAATAGAATAGAATAGAATAGAATAGAATAGAATAGAATGGCTGTCCAGTCTCTTCTTAAAAACTTCCAGCCTTGGAGCATTCACAATTTCTGGAGGCAGGTTGTTCCACTGGTTAATTGTCAGGAAATTTCTCCTTACTTCTTACTTGCTTCTCTCTTTGAATAGTTTCCATCCGTTGCTTCTTGTCCTGCCTTCTGGCACTTTGGAGAATAGCTTGACTCCCTCTTCTTTGGGGCAGTCCCTGAGATATTGGAACACAGCTATCATGTTGCCCCTCGTCCTTCTCTTCATTAAACTAGACATACCCAATTCCAGCAACCATTCCTTATGTTTTAGCCTCCAGTCCCCTAATCATCTTTGTTGCTCTTCTCTGTACTCTTTCCAGAATCTCAACCTCTTTTTTACATCGTGGTGACCAAAATTGGATGCAGTATTCCAAGTGTGGCCTTACCAAGGCATTGTAAAGTGGTATTAATACTTGATTCTATCCCTCTGTTAATGCAGCCAATTACACCTCAAGCATACTGTATTATAACGGCTTGCAATAAAATATCAAGAGTATCAAAAGTAACTACAGGCAGTCCTTGAGTTACAACAATCCATTTAGTGACCATTCAAAGTTACAACGGTACTGAAAAAAGTGACTTATGACCTTTTTTCATAGTTACGACCTTTGCAGCATCCTCATGGTCACGTGATCAAAATTCAGACAGACGCTTGGCAACTGGTTCATATCTATGATCTTTACTGTGTCTCAGGATCACGTGATCCCCTTTTGCTGCCTTCTGACAAGCTAAGTCAATCGAGGAAGCCAGATGGACTTTACAACCAGGTTACTAACTTATCAACTGCAGTGATTCACTTAACAACTACAATGGGGTGAAGCTCACTTAACAAATGTCTCACTTAGCAACAGAAATCTTGGGCTTAATTGTGGCCATAGGTTAAGGACTTTCTGAAAATGACAGGACAATTACCGAGACAAAAATTGAGAAGCAAGAGCAATAAGCTGTCGTTTTGTTTTTTTTCCTGCCAGTGACATCCTCAGCTGTGTGGGATTCATGGTTTTGCTAAAGAGCTGTAAGATGGCATCTATGTGAACAGTGCAAATGCACAGAATTGATCACACAAGTTTTGCAACCTAAAGGTTGCTCTCTTTTCAACAGGGAAAGATGGAGACTACAACTACAAATATTGGCCCTTGAAGAAGTACACGTAACAGGGACATTAAAAGAAAGCGACCACAAAATTCTAAGGATCTTTTTTCTCTTTTAAGAGAAACCAACCGGAGAAACAAAGGGAAAAAGAGATTTGGAGGGGGCGAAGATCTTTTTAAAAAGCACCATTACAAACTATTCTGATGAAGGGAAAACATGGAGGCCAGGGAAAAAAGCAGCCCATGGTTACACAGGGGGCTCAGTGAGCATCTGAAGGCAAAATAGGGAAATATGTAAGAAATGAAAAAAGAGAGTGGAGCCCCCAAAGGAGAAGCTTAGACAGGGAACCCAGGACTGAACAGCAGGTGTCAGGAAAGCACAAGTTAAAAATTGAGCTGAGGTTCGCAAGGGATGCTAACAATGGCGAAGGGTTTCCTTAGATCCTGTTTAAAAGAAAAGGAAAAAGGCAAGAATCCAAATACCAACTGGTCAATGGAGAAGGCAAAGTCTGAGAAGCTCCTCAACCCCCAATTTAAGTTCTTGCTTTTTCAACCCCAAATAAGAAAACATGGCCAGAGTCTAACTACCCATTCTGAATCAGTCCAGCTCAGGGGTCTGCAAACTTGGCAACTTTAAGACTTGTGGACCTCAACTCCCAGAAGAGTTGGCTGCCGTCTGAAGAATTCTGTTGCCAGCTTTGGAGACCCCTGGTTCTGCTCATCAGGACCAGGTGAATCTCACCTAAGGTAAAGAAGGAACTTGTTGACACTTGGCCAAATGGGCTTCTGCCATCTTTGAGAAACTCTGGAGGACCAATGAAGAGCCAGGAGAGGGGAGGAGGGAAAATCTGCCCCTCTCATCAAAACAGGGGGGAAGGAAGATGCAGTAGACTAGAGGCCACACATTCCTGATCTCCATCCCTGGGAAGATTTTGGAACCCACCAAAACCACATTGTTCTCCAGGTGCTTTCAGATCAATGCAGGAGTTTTTACAGGAAATCAGCCTGTAAAAAGGTTGACCATAAAACCAGCTCACTTCTATCAAAGAACAAATCCTGCTAGATAAATGCCATCTCATCTTTTATTCAGAGAATGTCCTGAATCAATTGCGGTTATACTGTGGACATAATATACCTTGACTTCATCAAAGCATCTGACCGATAACCTTCTGCCCTGCTGATTAGCAAGCGACTTAAGTGTTGGCTGGGTGGCATGGAGACTAGATGGATACCGAGCGGCTCAAAAACCTTACATCTTCACTGTCCCTCCTCAGACAGACGGGGTAGAAGATGGGGAGCTACAGAGATGGGTCTGCGTATTCAATCTTCAATATTTTCATCAGTAACGTGGGTGAAGGAATGAGAATTTAAGTGAAGAAATAAGAGTGATCAGATGTGCAGGTGATATAAAATCAGATGGGACAAGAAATACCCTAGGAGAAAATAATAATAATCCCACTTGACAGGTAATCCTTGATTTATGACTTGTCGCTTAGCGACTGTCTGGAGTTATGACAGACCTCCCAAAAGGTACTTAATGACCATTTCCAAGTTCTGACAGCTGGGCCCTGTCCATGGGTACATTCTGGGCACTTGGCAACCAGCCCACATTTAGAGACATTTGAGGTCATGTGACCACAATTTATGACTTTTTTGCCAGAAAGGCAAGAACTGGATGATTAATGTAGGGGTCTCCAACCTTTCTGGGTTGGCGGCCCAGTGAGAGCGAGGGGCAGGTGCCTTACGCACACATGTGCAAATGTGAATGTGGCCACACATGCACTCATGCGCATAAACAGGTCGCAAGCATGTGCACGAGGCTCTCAGAGATGCCGGTGCCTGTGTTAGGCTTGTGGCACTGCTGCCATCAGGCCTGTGGCAATGCTACCACTGGCTCAAGGATCTTGTTGCTGCCCCGCGCGAGGCTCACACCATGCTCTGCAGCGATGCCATCACTGGCGCAAATATCATGCTGCCGCCCTGCATGAGGCTCACGCCACAGCCCGCCTGTTGCCTGCCTCTTGCGCCACTTCCGCCGCCTGCACAACATTCGAGGCAATGCCACCACACGCATGTAGCGCACCACCGCCCACCTGCTGCTTGCATTCTCCCGCTGCACGTGCAAGGTTTGTGGCAATGCCACCACCCACGCAATACTAGCAGCACTGCTGCTGCCTGAACCACGGTGGCACGAGAGGGGGTGAGCACACACACAGGCATGAGTGCACTGCCCAGATCCTCACGTGGCCTAGTGGCCAAGAGGCCATGGCCCGGTAGTGGGCCGTGGCCCATAGGTTGGGGACCTCTGGATTAATGGATTTAAAAGCAGATCTTGTTTCCCCAACTGTTCGAGCAGATGGACAGTGGGACAAGACTCAAGAGAGGCTGAGGTGGTCCTCAACCCAGGATCACAACTGAGACCAGAATTTCCATTCCTAATAGACAAGTCGGTTGTTAAGTAAGTTGTGCTCAATTTTATGTTGTTGTTTTTTAGCCACAGCTGTTAAATAAATCATGCAGTCGTTAAGCAACTCTGACTTCTCCCACTGACTATGAATCCAGTTGGAAAGGTTCCAAAAGGTGACCCCGGGACAGTGCAACTTCATAAATGCATGCCAGTTTTCAAGCACCCAAATGTCGACTGGGTGATCATGGGGATGTTTGCAACCGTTGTTAAATGTGAGCAGTGGTAGTAAGACACTTTTTTTCAGTGCCATTGTAACTTCAAATGGTCATTAAGCGAATGGCTGTAAGTTGAGGACAATCTGTAAACGGTGAGGTTCAAACAGGCACTAGGCAGTCAACATCTAGAAATGCCTTAATTTGAATTTCTGCACCAAATTAAAGCAGAAAGTGGCACTCACTGGCCCCTCCGAATTCCAGGGTCCTCTGACTCCAGATTAACATACAAAATGCCCACCCTCACCCAATCTGTTGTACACAAGCAAACTCCATTATGGTTTCACGGGTGGTCACGTTCGCCACAACCAGCTAAGGAAAGCGATGGGTTCCCATGACAAGCTGAATCTGTAACTCCATTTTAAACCAGCAAGGAAACAGCTGAAACTGAAAGAAATATGGTTTCTGTCAGAGTCCTAGAATCATATGAAAATAACACAGATTGCTCTCCTTTGCAATGGAAAGATCTAAAAATAAGAACAGAAGTGCTCAACTGGAGTGGGTGAGAAATTCAGCTACAGCTATGCATGACAGAGAGGAAAGAAAACCAGAATTGGGGGGGGGGGAATGCGAAGGTCCTAGATTCCTAGAATAATCTCTGCTCTGTTTTTAAGAAGTTTTGATTATTAACCAGAGCTCAGCAATTTTAAGACTTCTGGACTTCAACTTCCATGGCTGGCTAGGGAATTCTGGGAGTTGTCCACAAATCTTAAACCTGCCAAGTTTGGAGACCCCTGTTCTTAACGGTGCTTGGAATTGTTCCTTCCCAGTGACTTGGAGGGCAGGACACAACAGAAAAGGTTAAAATGTTTAAACTTTTACACACCCTTCGAAAGACACAATAAAAAAAGTTAAGAAGGAAACAAAAAGACCCAAACGCATCCTCTCCAGCCACCAACATAAACTAGATAAGCAGGGATTAACACCAGACAAACAATCAAAGAGAAAACAATGCCCAAATCAAGGAACTAACAAGAAGTAAACCATACACCTACCAATGCTGGCTAGGCATTATTACAATAATGTATTTTATGTATACTTTTATTGCATTTTAAAAAAGATTTATAATAATTACAGTTCTCCGTATTCTATTGTGCTTTCTGTCCGAAAGGCTGTAATAAAGGTTTGATTCGAAGGCAAGCTACTGTATATAAACAGGGAGCAAACTGCACATTCTGTAGGAAACGACCAGGTGGAGCCTGAGGGAGGGGTCAAATGCATCATCAGCCTGCAGTCCCCAAAAAAGATCTAAGACCAGTCCCCCCCACCTTGAAGTCTGTTGGCTTTTATCTGGTGCCAATTTGCCTTGACTGTTACTAGACCAGATTCTTGTTTATAGCTTGCATGGAATAAACTCGGAGTTCTTTTGGCTCCTGGTTTCGTGCGCCTGACACCTTCACTAGCATTAGTGATGTCACATAGTCAGATAATAAATTGTCTGCAAGCAAACAACCAAGCTCACAGACCATACCAGATTATTAAATTTATAAAATGCTGAGTGGGGGAAACAGGTAACCCTCGACTTACAAGTATTTGTTTAGTGACTGTTTGAAGTTGCATAAGCAATGAAAAATGATTTATAACCGGTACTCACAGACACAATCACTGCAGCATCCTCACAGTCATGGGATCCAAATCCAGGCAGTTGGCAACCAGCATGTATTTACGATGGTTGCAGCATCCACGGGTGACGTAATCACCATTTGCAACCTTCCCAGCCAGCTTCCAATAAGCAAAATCAAAGGGGAGGCCAGATTCACTTAACAACCATGTGATTCACTTAACAACCAGAGCAAAACAGGTTGTACAGTCAGGTGCAACTCACTCCACAACTGCCTGGCTTAGCAGCAGCAATTCTAGTCCCAATTGTGTTCTGTAGGTGCAATCCAGAAGACATCACAAATTCTACATGTCAGCCCTGATCTGCCTCTCTCTTTCACACACACAGAGACATCCCGAATAGCAGTTAGACAAATTATTATAAATCTGGGGCCTGACTACTGCAAAAAGGAACAATTGCGGCGAAAAACACAAAACATATTCAACATTAGCAGAGAGATAAATGTTCAGCTTCATTCTGCTGCACAAAAACACCCAAATCACTGGCACATTTAGTCTCCTTTAATCCCATCTATATTTTTTTTCCTGCATAAATAAAGCTGGATACCACAATTTCCTTCACAAAATTTCCAGAGCTATTCACAAAGGCATCATCTGTTTTATCCATATATCCTTGACACTCAATATAAACATCAAAATAAGAAACAAAGGGAATCACATTGGTTGGGGTGTTTTTTTTTTCTGCACAAACATAATTCAGATATTGCTAAGAAGGACTGTGTCATTTAAAATCTACACTATATACTATACACAGATAGCCTGTGTGTGCATACAAATGCCTTTGTGCAAAATTAGAATTTTATTGCAAAGTGTGCACAGTTCCCAATCTAGATTTAGGTCACCTGCATCTAGTGCACGTATCAAAGAGACTGAAAGAGAAATTGTAAATATGGAATAAGTTCAGTCCATTCGAATTAATATGGGCGGTGGGGTGTTTCTATACGTGATAAACTGGAATTTCAGGCTCTTTGCTCTGAAGACATCAATATCACAGGATATACAGGCGGTCTGCAGCTTACATCCGTTCATTCAGCGACCATTAGAACTCTGAAAGGCACTGAGTGAGGGGAGACTCAGAGTTCTGGTTGTCAAAACATCCCTGCGGTCAAGTCATCACCATCCCAGTTGTTAGAAACCAGCTGAGATTTCCAACCGTCGCAGCTTCTCCTGGTCCTGTGATTACAGTTTCCAACATTCCCTGCTGGCTTCTCACAAGCAAAGTCAGTGGACAAGCCAGTAGGAAGTCGGAAGCTGCAGTCACATGAAGTCCTCGCTGAATGACTCATGCAGTCCTTGCTTAATGTTGTCAAGCGGGATTGCCATAATTGCTGTTACTAAGTGCCATGGTCATGTGAAATCTTGCTTTATGATAGTGACGGTAATTCTAGTCCCAGTTCCATCGTAAACTAAGGGCTATCTATAAAACGAATTTAGAACTGATCATCGATAGGGTATGACATTAAGGATGGACAGACAAGAGATTACACAATCCAGAGATAGAAGGAAGGGTGAGAAAGCAACTCAGAATAACCCACCTTAATATTCTTTGCTATAAAGAAGTGATGGTTTCTGACAGGCTTTGAAGAATCTGACCAATCGCGCTCAGCATGTGGTCCTCAATGGAACCGCATCTACATGGAGGGAAGTGTGTAGTGGGGTGCCCCAAGGCTCTGTTTTAGGCCCAGTGCTCTTCAACATCTTCATCAATGATTCAATGATTTGCATGAGGGGATAGATGGGGAAGTCATCAAATTTGCAGATGACATCAAGCTGGCAGGAATAGCCAACACTCCAGAAGATAGGTTTAAGATATGGGAGGATCTGGACAGACTTGAACACTGGGCGCTATCTAACAAAATGAAATTCAATGGTGAAAAAGCAAGGTTCTACATTTAGGCAAGAAAAAACAAATGCACAGGTACAGTATAGATCAGGAGTAGGCAACCTTGGCTCTTTTATGACTCGTGGACTTCAACTCCCAGAAGCTATGCTGGCTCAGGAATTCTGGGAGTTGAAGTCCACGAGTCATAAAAGAGCCAAGGTTGCCTACCCCTGGTATAGATGGTTCCTTGCTCAATAGTAGTAGCTGTGAGAGGGACCTTGGAGTCCTAGTGAACAATCACTTCAATATAAGCCAGCAGTGTGCTGCAGCTGCCAAAAAAGCCAACACAGTGCTAGGCTACGTTAACAGAGGGATAGAATCAAGAACACGTGAAGTGTTAATATCACTTTACAATGCCTTGGTAAGGCCACACCTGGAATACTGCATCCAGTTTTGGTCACCATGATGTAAAAAAGATGTTGAGACTCTAGAACAGTGGTTCTCAACCTGTGGGTCGGGACCCCATTTGGGGTCGAACGACCATTTCACGGGGGTCGCCAAACAAGGCTGTCCGCCATTTTTTCCCCCTTTTCTTTGGCCATGCCCCTGGCGCCCGGTGATGTATAAGTGGTTGGGGGTCACCACAATATGGGGAACTGTATTATGGGGTCGCGGTATTAGAAAGGTTGAGAACCACTGCTCTAGAAAGAGTACAGAGTAGAGCAACAAAGATGATTAGGGGACTAAAACATATAAAGAATGGTTGCAGGAATTGGGTATCTATAGTTTAATGAAGAGAAGGATATGGGGGGACATGATAGCAGTCTTCCAATATTTGCCACAAAGAAGAGGCAGTCAAGCTATTCTCCAAAGCACCTGGAGGCAGGACAAGAAGCAAAGGATGGAAACTAACCAAAGAGAGAAGCAACCTGGAACTAAAGGGAAATTTCCTGACAGTTAGAACAATTAATCAAAGGAACAACTAGAAGCTGTGGTTGCTCCAACACTGGAAGATTTTAAAAATAGATTGGACAACCATTTGTCTGAAATGGTATACTGTAGGGTTTCCTGCCTGAGCAGGGGGTTGGATGGAAGACCTCCAAGGTCTCTTCCATCATCATCATCATCATCATCACCATCATCATCATCACTACTACTACTACTATTACCACTACTACTACTATTAAATGTTAGGTTTTAATCTCCTCCCTAAACTATACAAAGGAGGGTTAGAAAGCAGCTTCAACCTCAAGGGCATGGTCCCACCATAGAAAAGGCAAAATTATTTGCTGATCTTAAATGGTGCAGGGAAATCGGAAAGAGATGGCTGGCTCAAAAAACAAGATGGCAGCCCAAGCATGTGACCAAAGGTCTTTCCCATTTTTTAAACTTGCAAAGCTTAAAGCTTATTCTGATTCTTTAAGAGTTTGCCATTCATTTTAAACACTCCAAACCATTCTTGCAAGAAGTAGGAGTTGACCTTCGTGTGTGTGTGTGTGTGTGTGTGTGTGTGTGTGTGTGTGTGTGTGTGTGTGCAAAGATTTATGACCCAAAGTAACATAGGTTTAGGTTTGTGTGTGTGTGTGTGTGTGTATGTGCAAAGATTTATGACCCAAAGTAATATAGGTTTAGGTTTGTATTCTAAGGAAGCTATTAGAGAACAGCCAAGAAATATGAAGAAAAGGGGGGGGACAAAAAATGAGAGGGTGAGTGCAGGGAAGAGGTTTGGACAAATGTTAATGGGAGGAGGAACCCTTACAAATTGTTTTCTCCTTTTCAAATGGGTAAGTTTTAAAAAAAGGACAAGCGAGAGATGCTTACACATGGCTGGCTTACAGTGTTGGAAAATGCTTCAGTCAAAAGACTCAGTGTAGTAATCTTAGCAAAATAACATCAGTGTTATGCAAGTCCAGGCTACGTTCTTAGGCAAATGTAAGAATGGTATTTTTATTCCGTATGAGCCTATATCTAATTGCGGTGGCTGCTAAAACCTCATCCTTGGGCTTCTCTCCAGGACATCTACTCAGTGTGGGAGATGACCAGGCCAAAGATCGTCTTGAACAGCCTGCAGCAGATGCAGAGCGCCAGTGGGAGCTACCAGCTCCTCAACCTTGATTGCCAGTGAACCCCACAGCTACTGGTCTTCTCCAACGATCTTACGGTACTTAACCATCCTCAAGGTACCTGGCCATGGAGGACCTTCCCTCTGGCAGATGTCCTGCACACAAGATGACCGAGCATGTGTCCTCCAGGGCCTGGACTGAGAGACCTTGGCACTGAAAGGCCACCTTTCACCAACTCTGCATCAATGCCCAGAGCGCCCAGGATGATTCTATACCTCCCAGGCGCTTGCAGGCACTAATTGTGCTACAACACACGATATTATTGCCAGGTTCTCCATCAGAGAATGAACTGTGCTTCAAACCAGCCTCAATGAGTATTTGATTTGTTCATTAAGAGTGTGAAATTTGTTATTATAGATTTAGCAATATATCAATTTTTTTATATTTATCTAATATTTTGCCCCTCCCTATCGATTTTTAGACTTGTTTTTATATGCTTTTTTAAATGTATCTTTCTGTTTTTTAATTTTGTACAATATTGTCTTAATATCTTTAGCTTTTTAAAAATTATTCTTTGTATTTGTGTTTCTTAATTTTGTGTAGTTTTGTTTTAATATTTTTTAGTTGTTTTAAAAAATATTGTTTGTATCCCAGCTTCCTTATGCTGGTCTAGGAGCGTACTAGAGATCTGATTGATTCTAAGCGCAGTACAAGACCTATTTTCCTCACAATCACATTCTTAGAAGGTAGGGTGGACTAAGAGTGAATCTTTGTCCCAACAATAATCAGGAGTTTCCATGGCTGAGGGGGACCTGGATCTTTTTGCCCAAGAATTGTAGATTTGATCTAGAAATACAATCTGGCAGTCTGAAGCCAAATCAAATGAAATAAATGTTTCTTCTGCTCTATTTTCAATACATCTTTTAGCGTAACGAGAATCCTGCACAACGAGTTTTAAGTTTGCATATTCACTAACCATCATTAGAGTTATCTGAACTCAAGCCAATTGTTGCTAATTTTACATATACCTTCTTGAAAAACGCTAACTCCCTACTTAGATGGGATGGACAAAACTGGCAGTTAAAACTATTGGAAGAGTTAGTATATGAAAATATTACTTATTCTTGGTTTCAATATAGACAATTAGGAGATAGATGGAAGATGGATCGTAAGGTGGGTTTTCTCAGAGAAGATGAAAATCTTATTAAGCAAATAAAGGACCAAAGACAAAGTCATATTAAGAGAATTTATGGGGTTCTAGTGGAATTGG
The DNA here is from genome assembly GCF_016545835.1 of Crotalus tigris. Lineage (NCBI taxonomy): Eukaryota > Metazoa > Chordata > Lepidosauria > Squamata > Viperidae > Crotalus > Crotalus tigris. The sequence continues at coordinate 1,535,036 of NW_024097841.1, read as the reverse complement.
ATTCAGAAACAGAATTAATTAAAGATTGTATGATTAAATGGGCGCAGAATTTTGGTGAACCAGTTCTACTGGATACCTGGGAAATTATTTGGGTGAGAAATGTTAAATTTACACAAGCACAGAATCTAAGGGAGAATTTTTATAAAATGTTTTATAGATGGCACCTTGATCCACAAAAAATGTCTCTTATGTACCCTGACCTACAGCCTAAATGTTGGAGATGTGGTTGTTTGGATGCCACCTACTATCATATTTGGTGGTCGTGCAGAAATATAAAAGCTTTTTGGATTAAGATATGGTAGAATATTCAGAGAATTTTCAGAAAGAGGGTAAAATTTACTCCACAATTATTTTTGTTAGGTATAGTTACTGATTGTGATGCAAAGGAGGTTATATTGATGTTGAATTTGATTACAGCCGCAAGGCTGTTAGTAGGACAATATTGGAAGAAGGAATCTTTGCCTACTTTGCAGGAATGGTTTCTTAAAGTATCTTATCTGGCGGAAATGGCAAAGGTTTCGACTTTCCTAAAAGAACAATCACAAGAGAAATTTCTTGCTGTTTGGGATAAATGGATAACGTTTATACAATTTAAATTGGATATAAAAAAATATCATTTAGCCTTTTTATAACTCTTATTTTTATATATATATATTAGTGTTATATTCTTTTTTTTATATAATCTGTTTAACTTTTTTTAATTAAGCCTATATTCTGCTCTGGGAAGCTCCAGGGGGGGGAGGGAGTGGGTGTTTTGGGGAAGGGTTGTTTTGTTTTTCTTTTTTATGCTGTTGTTTCATTGTCATTTTTTTGTTTTTCTGTAAAAATTTATAAAAATTTTCAATAAAAAAGAAAAAAGAAAAACGCTAACTCCCAATCATGGCTTATGACACAGGCTTATTTCAACTAATCATTGTGACCGCATTAGACCTTGATGTTGTACTGACCCACTAAACTGGGACTGATCTGAAAGAGAAGCAGAAGTCATTGGAAGGAAAGAAACTGTAGCTAATCCAAGCCACAATGTCCACACACATCCTCTACACCATCCTGAAACAAATTTTGAAGCACTAAATAGATTAGAATCCTCTTTCTGAGAAAATCTCAAGGCACCAGTGCAGCTTTTGTTAACTTGAGGTCATCTAACACATCTCAAGTTGTCTGGCAGTTTTAAGCGGAAACTTTTGAATGTCTACAACGGGTTCCCAACCCCCGGTCCGTGGACCGGCAGCGGACCGCGGCACTGCCAGTAACTAGTCCACACAAACAAGCGAAGCCCCATCTGCGGGATACAGGCAGCATGCGAAACCACACCCCCTCCAGTCCATGGAAAAACCTCTCTCCATGGAACCGGTCCCTGGTGCCCCCAAGGTTGGGGGCCGCTGGTCTATAAGGCTTACAGTGCCTGTTTTTTCCTTCTCCCATCCCCAGTGGAAAGAAAAGAAGGCTGATTTTGGACCACATCCACTCCTAGAACCACAAAATCAATATAGGTGTGTTGCATAGGGAGACCAGGCCATTGATGAACAAGTAGTGCTTGACTTACCACCACAACAGGGACCAGAATGTCTGTTCCTACACAAGGCATTTGTCGAATGAATCATGTTCAGCTTTACAACTTTTTTCCCCCATGATTGTTAAGCAAATGGTTGTTAAGCGAATCACACGATCATTAAGCAAATTCAGCTTCCCCCATTGACTTTGTTTGTGAGAAGCCGGCTGGGAAGGCTGCAAAGGGTGATCACATGATCCCAGGACACTGCAACCTTCGTAAATCCAGGCTGGTTTCCAAGCATCCGAATGCAGACGGTGTGATCGTGGGATGCTGCAACCGTTGTAAGTATGAGGAATGGTGTGAAGTCTTTTTTTTCCCCACTGCCATTGTAATTTTGAATGCTCGCTTCCTTCAGACAGGAAGGCGGTGCAGAGAGTGGTGAGGACAGCAGAAAAGATCATTGGCAGCTCCCTCCCTCCCATCCAGGACATGGCATAGAAGCATTGCTTGAGCAGGGTCCATAAGATTATCTGGGACATGACACATCCTCTTCACGACCTGTATTCCCTGTTACCTTCTGGGGGGGGACTTCGTGGTACCCATAGCAGAACATCCAGATTCAGCTATAATTTCATTCCATACATTACCTTGTGAACTCTCAAGCTTCCTCTTTCCGTTATATGTTCAAGATGGACTGTATTTAATATTTATTTGTTATGCATATGTAGGGGTGTGGGTCTATACATATGTTGTTCATAGTATGTTTAGGTGTGTGTCATGTATGTGTTTCACTTTGAGAGCGGGCAACTAAATTTCATTTTTGATGTGTGCTGTTGTGCCCACAATAAAAAAAATGTCAATAAAGGTTATCTTATCTTATCCTATCCTATCCTATCCTATCCTATCCTATCCTATCTTATCCTATCTTACCTTCTTATACAGTTCATTTAGTGATTGTTTGAAGTTACAACAGCACTGAAAAAAGTAACCCTTACGACCATTGCAGCCTCCCCACACTCAAATAATCAAAACTCAGGCACTTGGCAACTGGCTCCTATTTATGATGATTGCAGTGTCCCAAGGAATCATGTGATCCTCTTTTACAACCATCTTACAAGCAAAATCAATGGGGAAGCAGGATTCACTTAACAACCGTGTTACTAACAACTGCAGGGATTCCCTTAACAACCGTGGAAAGAAAGGTCGTAAAATGGGGCAAAACTCACTTAACAAATATCTCACTTAGCAACAGAAATTTCCTAAGTCAGAGACTTCCTGTAGTATTTCCCTGAGCAAAAATGGGGGTGGGAGACCCAGAAAAGCAGTATGAGCAATAGGGTGATTGCTATGGCATTTGTCCACTTCGTCTCCAAAAGCTCTTTTCAAGTTTCTCCACTTTTCGTTTTCTCTCCGAGCCCAGCAAAGAACTGGCTGTAGATCTGGGCGTCCATTTGTTCTACCCAAAGACATCGCAAGAGTCTTGCCAACAAGACGATGCCTGGAGGCCTTTGAAATTCTTGGCTTTGGGAACCAAGATTTTTCTCCACACTGTTAATTTACTTTGGCTGAAATCCTAGTTTATCGCTTGCACTTGTGGGAAGTGCTGCCAGGAAAACAGCCTGACAAATAGTGGACACACAACAGGAGACCAAGAATGTGTGTGGAGGGAGGGTGGGGGGATGCATTGTCTTCTTGCATTGCACTGAATATTTCTGTGTGACATTCATGAGAAAGTTGGGGTGCAAAGGTGCAATTGGAATTCTAACTAGATTGCAAGGAATGAGCATTCCAGAGTTTTGCTACAGATGGCTTTGTGTGATATATTGAAATCACCATCAACTATGAAAATTCATTGCACTCAGAACCCAAATAAATTCTTAGGATTTCAGGGATGAGAATTTTTCCTTTCTTCCTGGCAGCTTCTCACTTTAGGCCTGATTCTTTTCATCAAAATCACAAGCCTATATCAGCAATCCCCGATTAAGACAAACAGAAAAACACAGGCTAAGTTCACAAACGATCATGGTTTGATCAAATAAAATACTGCTGGATGGCATCTTACCACCTTTGCAGCCCTATAGGCAGGGTGGGCAATTGGCAAGGGTTGGGGATCTCAGCCAGGCTGCTGCAGGGGACATCACCAAAATAACTGTGACATACTAGGAAAGGGGGGCAGGTTTTTCAGCCAACTTTTCAGGGTTTGAAGGAAAAGTTTCAGAGTGAAAATCCCCAAATTCTCCCCCAAAGGCACAAAATTACAGTCTAAAATTCAGTAGCAAATGAGTATGTGTGCATTTATTTATTTGATTTAGAGAGAAGGGGAATATCTATCTATCTGTTTGTCTGTATCTACCTATCTACTTATCTATCTATCATCCATCATATGTCTATATCTACCTATCTCTGTATCTCTGTATCTCTGTATCTCTGTATCTCTGTATCTATCTATCTATCTATCTATCTATCTATCTATCTATCTATCTATCTATCTATCTATCTATCTACCTATCATCTACCTCTATTTATCTATTATCTATTAACTTCTATCCATCTGTCTATCATCTGTCTGTCTATTATCTATTTATCGTTTATTTCAACAGTCAATCAGAAGATCGCCTTGGTATCACCCAAAAAAACCCCAACCACCAACAGAGACCTCAGCCATCCTAACTGAAGGCCCAGGAGAACAATCAGCTTTTTAACAGTTTCCAGGAATTCATTAAGCTGCCAGCAATTCAGATTTTGGAGGGGGGTGGAATGTCATTCCAGAGGAAGGCAATGCTACGATGTCCAAACCACAACCCTTTGGGTGAATTTCAGTGGTGCAATCTTGGGATGTTGGGAACATGCCTCTGCCTACAGGCTACATACTGGCTACCACTGTTCTAAACCATGGTTTGTGTTACTCTCTGAGCTTGGTTGTTTGCTTGCATTGGTTATGTGCTTGCTTGCATTAAAACCATGGTTTATAACTCCGAACTGCATGGATCCACACAACATACTAAGCCTTAAGCCACAGCATATAGGATGCAATAACTGGAGCAGGCTGAATCAACTCTAACCCAAACCCATAATATGTGAATGCAGCCGAATCTTAGGTAAGTCACATTACTGCTTACTACAATGATGAGCAATGCCAAAGCCTCAGATGCCAGCCACAGCCCACGATGGTATCATTGTTCCTTCAAAATCGAAATAAAAAAAATTAAATTCTAAAAAAGCTGAAACTTTTGGAGATACAATATCTGCATTCTCTCACAAGTTCTCAGCTGAGCGGTCTCTCCTGGAGCCAACATCTTAAGAACCCTGTGAAATGTCAAGCAATTGTACAGCTTTTCCTAATTTTTGCACACAAAATTGATGGGAGTCACCCCTTTGAACCCCTCACTTCATTTAACTTCAGAGCCAAGAATGTATCCTATGAATGAACATACCAAAGCACTACGTTCCCACATTCAATGGAGTCCTCCATTGTACACAGGATACAAATCCAGGGCAAATCTTTCAGTGGCTGCTGTCTGTGAAAATGAAGGGTTCACATTTCAACTGGCCTGAAATGAAAAAAAAGGAATTACTATGGGATGTCATAGGGTGCAAGAAGCAGCACCAAGAGTGGTGTTTTCTCAACCTTGGCAACTTGAAGATGGTTGGACTTCAATTCCCAGAATTCCCCAGCCAGGAGTGGGAAGGCTGTAACACAGTGTCTTCTACAGCCCTTCACATAGATAAGTCCTCAGTAGGACTTCATCTCTAGCAGAGATTAGCATGGCATCCCACCGCTAGACAGTTTAACAATGGGGGAAACCTTGTGAGATGCTGGTGTTTGTGGATGAGACCGTGAAGAGGTCACCTGCCTTCTGACAAAGGACCACATCATTCTTGAAGATGAAGGTGTCTGCCAGGATCTCTTATTATTTTTTTTTATGCACATGTGCACCACCACACACACTCACAAGACCACTGCAGGGGTTTGTTTGATGACATTTAGCACCTTAAAACTTGTTTAATTTTCTAGAGGGAACCCGAAGCTCCCATAACAACAGAGATGCAGCTATATATATATACATATATATGTAGGTCTTTGGTTATTCGGGTTTTCTCCCGCGTCAAATTGGAAGTGTCTTGGCGACGTTTCGACGAAGTCCCATTCGTCATCTTCAGGCTGGTGTTTTCGGCTTCTTGCTTCTAGGAGCAATGTGTGATCGTAGCTGTTTCTTCCTTTTAACTGCTAGTGGGGGTATGAACTGATTGGATGGGAGCTTGGCTGTGTTCTGATTGGGTGGAGGTGTGTTCTGATTGGTTAGGGGCTTGGCTGTGCTCTGATTGGATGGAGCACAGCCAACCCCCAATTTGACGCAGGAGAAAACCCGAATAACCAAAGACCTACATACAAACACCCGCGAAAACCTCAGAAAACATATACATAGATAGATAGATAGATAGATAGATAGATAGATAGATAGATAGATAGATAGATAGATAGATAGATATAGATATAGATAGATTTCTTTTTGCTGACAAAGAGTTAAAGAATTAAGTGGGAGACTAGAATAGCTATTTTGAGCTCATTTTGCTCTCATTAGCTAGCCACACCCTTATGGGATTCGAACCTAGGCAGCCTACATGCTAGGCAGTTGTATTAACCACCAGGCCACCGACTCTCCTCCTCTCTTTGCCAGCCAAGTCAAGGGAGTATATACAGAAAGTTTTTCAGACAGACGGTTCTGATTGATTGCATCTTAGGCATTTTGACTGCTATACTGCAGTTCTACTTTTTTTTATAATCTCTTTTGCCTTGCAGCCCCCCAACTAGGGGCGTTAAGCAGGCTCAAGTCGCTACTGCGATACATTACAAATTCAGATTTCTTTTTGCTGCCTACATGCATGTAGGCTGCCTAGGTTTGAATCCCATAAAGGGTGTGGCTAGCTGATGAGAGCAAAATGAGCTCGAAATAGCTATTCTAGTCTCCCACTTAATTCTTTAACTCTTTGTCAGCAAAAAGAAATCTGAATTTGTAATGTATCGCAGTAGCGACCTGAGCCTGCTTAACGCCCCTAGTTGGGGGGCTGCAAGGCAAAAGTGATTATAAAAAAAATAGAACTGCAGTATAGCAGTCAAAATGCCAAGGTGCAATCAATCAGACCGGTCTGTCTGAAAAACTTTCTGTATATATATAGGACTTTGAAGGACTCCACAGAGCTATGAGGTTCTCTTTTGATCTTTCCCACTTGGTCTTTCAAAAATACTTTTACCCCTCTTAATTGGAGATCAAAGCCTGCATGGTAAAGCTAGTCCATCCAACTGAAAACTGAAACAGGTGCATGAAAAAAAATATGCATACACAAATATTTATTCTCCTCTGGATTTTGACCCCCTCCAGGAAAAATATGGGCACAAAACAGAAGTCAACTAAAGTTCAAACTCATTTCAGTTCCCTCTCCCCTTCTTACAAGCCGGAACACATAATCCCCAAATTGTGTTTCAGCCAGGCACTTGAAATTAGAAAGCACCATTGCTTAAGCACACATCTGCGCACAGAAGATGACTCTTCTGGGCATGTCTTTAAAAAAGATGCTAAAATGTTTCACTTCTTGTTTATTCAACAATGACAAGTCGAAGAACAACCATGCTTAAGGTCACACCTTTTTCCCCAGACATGAAGTACATGACAGCCAGCTAAGTATTAATTACTACCCAACTGGTACAGATGGAGAAAAAAAAAAACCTCTCCATTGCCTGATTTTAATGCACACAGCTGTATTGCCACTCCAGCAGAGAAAAGAGATCCCAACCCATCATCTCCCCAGCCTTAATCCAGGCTGGTGCCTTCCAGATGGACCGGCCTTCCTCCCACACAATTACCAGCCACCCCATCTGGAGGGCATAAGGTTGAGGTAGAACATCCATCCATCACAAAAGTCTTGTTTCAATCTCGGCTGGCAGAGGTCTGCAGGGTGTAATTGTAGTTGCATAACAATGCCTATGGAAGAGGGTCGGATGGTTGGTTTTTCCAAAAAATAAAAGAGAATATTGTTGTAACAACATTCAGGATGCTGAGGGGGTGGATGGTCTGGCATCCAGTGATTCAACCTTGCAGTCAACTGCGGTTGGAAAACCCTCACCGTGGTCTGTGGAACTTCAGACTTAATTCTTTGTATCTAAGCCTCAATATTTACATCCTTGTAACAAAATTAGAAAATGTCAGTAGAAGCTGCAATTACAGGGTACTTACAGAATAAAACAATCATCAATGAGGGAGGTATGAATCATTTCAGAATCATGGCTTATTTAAAATCAGCAAGGAAAAAAACAGCCAAAGTGAAGCAAAGCAGTATTAGCTTTCCTATTTTCTACTAGGCAGCCATGTCCTCAAAGTAAAAAATATCGAACCATCGCAGAATTTAACCAGGAATGCATGCTGATTTGCAACTAATTTTTTTTTTTTTTGCTTTACTAGGGGATATTTGCATGTGTAAAATACAGTACAGATAGTCCTCGACTTACAACAGTTCACTTAGTGACCGTTCAAAGCTACAATAGCACTGAAAAAAGTGGATTACAACCATTCTTCACACTTATGACCATTCAGTATCCACAGTCACGTGATCAAAATTGGATGCTTAGCAACTGACTCATATTCATGATAGCTACAGTGTCCCAAGGTCACGTGATCCCCTTTTGCAACAGGGGAACAAAAATTTGGGGCTCAATTGTCGAGAACTACCTGTACATATTTTCATAAGCACTTTATAAGGAGTCCTTCACTTAGGACCGATCACTTAGTAACCATTCAAAGTTACAACAGACCCAGAAAAAGGTACTTACCACCTGGATTCAAAATTCTGATGGCCATTACCATTCTTCACGGTCACATGATTGCATTTTGGATGCTTTTTTCCAATCCTTATGAGATGAAGCCCATCTCTTGCCAGAAGCCCTTCCTGTAGATAATGTAAACCAAGGTCCAGATGTCCAAAGTTCTCTCAACAGAACCATCTCTTGAGCCAGGGTACTTCTAAAATGCTCCATGTATTCATTGGATGTTGACCTTTCATTGGAACCACCACTGAAAAAAACAACAACCTGTGCTCCTAACTCTTTTATCTTCTACCTGCTCGTATATTTTTTTCAGACTGTTTGTTGTATCAGTGAAGGAGAATATAAAGTTACTGTATATGTATTTATGTCATATTGTTCATGCTTAACTAGCAATTTGTTTAATATTTATCTAGAAACATGAGGCTGGCAAGCCATAAATTTTGGGCTCTTCTCCATTTAAAATACGAATCAAGAGGAAGAACTATTTCGCAACTCAAGAATAAGGCAGCATTCATGAGATGCTAAATCAAACAAGCCACATAAAGGCTTAATGGAATGCACGAAGCCCTCAAACACCAAGTGGGCTCAATGGCAGCAAAAGTTGCCTCTCCCAGTGCAGGGAACATAATTGTCCAACCTGCTTTCTCATTATTAAGAGGCATCTTCATGCAGGGTTCATAAAAACAATGCCTGGGTGTTTTCAGTCAGGTGGCGTCTGGGTCTGTCCCGGAAAAGCCTTCGGCCATTTCAAGTTTAATCTGCTTTCTCTAATGAGAAAAAGATGGAAGAAATAGGGAAAACCGGAGAAGGACACAAGTGCACAGCAGTGACCTCTGGACCCATGCACAAGTGACGGAAGACGGGGAACAGGCGTAATCAAAACCTAACAAGGAAGGGCCTACTGAAAGGCCAGTTTTGGAACACCAGCTCTCTCGCTGAGATGATCCCAACTATGAAGAAGAAGAAGAAGAAGAAGAAGAAGAAGAAGAAGAAGAAGAAGAAGAAGAAGAAGAAGAAGAAGAAGAAGAAGAAGAAGAAGAAGAAGAAGAAGAAGAAGAAGAAGAAGAAGAAGAAGAAGAAGAAGAAGAAGAAGAAGAAGAAGAGAAGAAGAAGAAGAAGAAGAAGAAGAAGAAGAAGAAGAAGAAGAATTCAAACAGGTAAGCACCTGCCACATAAGACCCTAGGCCAGTAGTGGCGAACCTATGGCACGAGTGCCAGAGGTGGCACTCGGAGCTCTCTCTGTGGGCACGCATGCCATCGCCCAGTCCCGCCTCCACCCTCAGCCCCCTCACCAGTAGCCACCCCGGAGGAGAGTCACTCCCGGGTGTGGCCCGCGCGGAGCAGCGCAGCCAAGCACATGGCAACTGGGCAGCAGATGATGCTGCAGGGTGTGAGCAGAGGACGTGGCCACCATGGCACTGCAGGACTGCCTGAGCGATCTGTGGCGGGCCGCAGATGGCCCTAAGGACAAGCGGGGTGAGGGCGGAACAGGGCGGGGGTAGGCGGACAGAGCGGGGGTGGGCTGGGGTGGTTTTGGGGCACTCGGTCTCTAAAAGGTTCACCATCACTGCCCTAGGTTTAACAACTGTCGATAAGAAAGACAGAAAAAAATCTGGATAGTGGACATGGCAATATCTGGAGTCAGCAAACAGAAAAGAAAAAACTGGAGATAATAATACAAATTATTTTGCTTTTAATAACAAAAGGCCTGCAAATAGAAGTAGAAAAGCAGCAAAGAAAGCAAAAATGGTACAGGTAGTCCTCAATTTAGGAGCACAATTGAGACCAAAATGTCTACTGTTAAGTGATAGATTTGGAAAGTAAATTTTGACCCATTTTTTCTTGCCAGAGGTGTTAAGTGGGTCACTGAAGTTGATACGTTAGTAACCTGGTTGTTAAGTGAATCTGGCTTCCCCACTGACTTTCTTGTCAGAAGGTCGCAAAAGGGGATCATATGATCCCGGGACACTGAGACAGTCATAAATATGAGTCACTTTCCAAGCATCTGAATTTTGATCACACAATCATGGGGATGCTGCAAAGGTACAACTATGAGAAACGATCACAAGTCACATTTTCCAGTGCTGCTGTAACTTTGAACAGTCACTAAATGAACTGTTGTAAATCAAAGACTACCTATACCAATAATAATAGGTACTTTGGGTGCAGTCCCCAAACATCTGGAGCACAACTGGAACACCATCAGTACTGACAAAACCACCATCAGTCAATTGCAAAAGGCAGCTTTGGAACAGCTTACCTCCTGTGACGGTACCTTTAACACCATCAAACAACATCTGCCTATCCCTGGGAAGGACTCCATAGGTGGATCAAAATGCTAAATCCAGATATAACATTGGATTTAGTTGGAAAAACTTACATGTATCACCAAATTATTAATGCACTCAGTTACCACATTGTTTATTGAGCACTTGTTTGTGAAAAAAAGAAAATCAATAAAATATTTATTTTAAAAAGCACTAAATCCAGTCTAAACAACTGGCTGACTGTGAAACAAGCCAACAACAACAACAACAACAAAAATCATCTTCCACATCTACTCAATTTAGGTGCCACCCAAACTCAGACAAACTCTGGTCAATTCACTATGTAACATAACACAAAATACAAATTAGGTAAGAAAAAAGAAATTGTGCCTGTCTGTCTACTCTGGGGAAAAGGAAGCAGGATGAGAAGACCCTGTGAGCTAATCCAGCAGGTCCCTTCTTTGGAGGACACCCCTTCAAAAGAAGGTATGCTAAGTTCCGTTCCCACAAAAAGGGGGGTTGATTCATATATATGATGTGGTTTCTTTGGAAGCAACGTTCTAGAGCAGTGGTTCTCAACCTGTGGGTCGGGACCCCATTTGGGGTCAAACGACCATTTCACGGGGGTCGCCAAACCACGCTGTCCGCCATTTTTTCCCTTTTCCCTAGCTGTCCTACTCTCTCTTATTGGTGGCCACACCCACTTGGGGGTCACCACAACATGGGGAACTGTATTATGGGGTCACAGCATTAGAAAGGTTGAGAACCACTGTTCTAGAGAATCTTAGAATCCCAGGTTTAGAAGAGAGCTTGAACTTCTTCTAATCCAACCTTCTGCCCAGGGCAGGAAACTTCTTCTGATCCTCCCAGACCAACGGCTGTCCATTCTTTGCTTGGAAAAAACATCTTAGTGATGAAGCCTCCTTGATTCTAGATCAGTGGTTCTCAACCTTTCTAATGCCGCGACCCCATAATATAGTTCCCCATGTTGTGGTGACCCCCAACCACTTATACATCACTGGGTGCCAGGGGCGTGGCCAAAGAAAAGGGGGGAAAAATGGCGGACAGCCTTGTTTGGCGACCCCCGTGAAATGGTCGTTCGACCCCAAATGGGGTCCCGACCCACAGGTTGAGAACCACTGTTCTAGATGGCAGCTGTTCTCCTGCTTAAGAGGTCTCAAAGCCTGGAAATTCTTCTTCCCTATTTTGACTTCAGATATTCTTCTGTAAAGTTTCCATCAATAGTTTTTGTCCTACCCTTGGGCCTACAAACCCACAACCTCTTCTCTGGGGCAACCATCCCACTATTCGGAGACTGCTAGCGTGTCTCATACGGACTTACCGCTGGACTCAATCAAATGCAGCTTAATTAACAAACTATCTTAAGTCGTAGCAATTGGCATAATTCTTATAATTCATTTCTCAAGACTTGCATCGTGGAGTTTTACATTTTACATGCATCAGAAGCTCCAAATGGGAATGAAGGAGGGTGGGGTGGATTAACCCAGACTTTGCTATCAAGTCATTCTTACCTCTTTTCCAAATATATTCCTAAATGCCAACTTCATCATAAATCTAGATGGGCAAACGGCTTTCTTCTCCTTCTATTTCAAAAGGGAAAGGAATGGGGCTGATCCAGCTTGGTCCATGGTTGGTTAAAGAATTGGGAGGCAGGAGAGATGCTCCCCGGGATAACTGTATTTATTTTTCTGACATATTTCTGAACTAATACTCCCAGTTATCTTTGGTAGCAAAGATCTGGGTAGACACCAGCTCTCCATCAGTATATGAAACTCAGGTAAATTCCAGAGAAGTTTCTCCTAGAAATGATAAATTGGAGAGGAATGACTTCCAATTACAGGGATAACAGCACCTTTTTAAAAATTGCTTTGATAGTACTATTAAGATCAAAACACAAAATGCAAAGATGGAGACGAAAAAGAGAGTAATATATATCACAAACCTGAATTCATTACAACAGTAATTAGGGATACATAAAAGTTAATACCATTCAGTTTTTACACAATGAATTAAAGAATGATCATAGACAATTATTGTCTGCCCTTTCCTGAGTTGTCAACGAAGAATCAGTGGAAGGACTTGATCTACAGTTCACATTTTCACAAAGCCAACCTTTGCTTTCTTGAATCTTGGAAAGTATTTTTATTAGGAAGAATATTGGACCTACTGTCTCTGGATTTGCAAGAACACATTTGAAGAGCAAACGTCCCAATCAAGAGAAGGGCTCAAGCAGCAAATCAGCCTGGACTCATTATGCAAATACAAGACAACAAGGCATGACCCCTCCCCCAATGACTTTGAGCCCTATCTAGTCTTTCCCAGGCAAACCTGGGAAGTCTGGGGAGATTTCTGTGAAACAGGCCTTAGTAAGATCACACTTGGACATTTCTGGTCACAATATAAAAAAGATGTTGAGACTCTAGAACAGTGGTTCTCAACCTTTTTAATGCTGCGACCCCCCAACCGGTCATAAGTCGAGGACTACTCAACCAGTCGTCAGTCGAGGACTACTCAACTGGTGCAGCACCGTTTGCAGAATGGGGCTTTTGGCGGGCTCAGCAGGGCAGAGACAGCCTGGACAATTCCTATTGGCTTTTGGAAGCCAATAGAATTAGACTCTATTCAAGAGAGTCTATTCTATTGGCTTTCAAAAGCCAATAGAATAAAAGGGAGTAGCACAGCTAAGGAAAAGGGGAAAAAAATGGCGGACTGCGTTGTTTGGCGACCCCGTGAAATGGTCGTTCGACCCCAAATGGGGTCCCGACCCACAGGTTGAGAACCACTGCTCTAGAAAGAGTGCAGAGAACAGCAACAAAGATGGAGGCTAAAACACATGAAGAATGGCTGCAGGAATTGGATTTATCTAGTCTAATGAAAAGAAGGAGTAGAGGAGACACGGTAGCAGTGTTTCAATATTTGAGGGGCTCCTACAAAGACAAGGGGATCAAACTATTTTCCAAAGCATCAAAAGGCAAGACAAGAAACAATGGACGGAAATTAATCAAGGAGAGAAGCAATTTAGAACTAAGGAGAGATTTCCTAACGGTGAGAGCGATCAACCAATGGAATACTTGCCTTCAGAAGTTGTAGGTGCTCCATCAGTGGAGGCTTTTAAGAAGAGACTGGACAACTATTTGTTTGGAATGATATATGGCAGTGGTGGCGAACCTATGGGACGGGTGCCACAGGTGGCACTCAGAGCCCTCTCTGTGGGCACACACGCCGTCGCCCCAATCCTAGGCCTTCAGCTGGGTTTTATAAAACTTTTTTGCTTTAGGCCTCCGCCGTGTGCAAAAAAAAAAAAAAAAAAAAGGTTCAATCAGTCAATTTCAACTTCTTGTGGGAAAAAAAAGGTCTTGCAAAGTTGGAATTGATTTATTGAACTTTTTAGTCCCACCCAGTCTGCCATTACCACCATAGCCACGCCCATCCAATGGGCCACGCCCACCCAATGGGTCATACCCAGCCAATGGGCCACACCCACCCGGCACTCGACGATGCATAAGTGAGTTTTGGGTTGCAGTTTGGGCACTCAGTCTCTAAAAGGTTCGCCATCACTGATATATGGTCTCATGCTCAAGCAGGGGATTATACTAGAACAGCGGTTCTCAACCTATGGGTCGCGACCCCATTTGGGGTCGATCGACCATTTTACGGGGGTCGCCAAAGAAGGCGATCCGCCATTTTCCCCCCTCAGGGGCCGCCGCCGCACATGTGGCCGCACATGGGGGCGCCGCCGTGCATGCACGCCGCGCATGGGGGGGCGCCGCGCATGGGGGTGACGCCGCACATGGGGGTGCCGCGCAACGTGTGCGGCACGTTTGTGTGACGGGGGTCGCCGTCACACAAACATTGAGAACCACTGTACTAGAAGATCTTCAAGGTCTCTTCCAAAACTATTATTCTATGCTTATGTTCTAGGTACTGAACAGTAAATAGCTAGGTGAACTTTACATGTGTGGGTCTAGTTTTTTTGCACCTGACAAACACAAAACTATTTTTTGTAACAATCCATATGCAATAGATCCAAAGTTCTTCATATATGATATATTCCAATTCTTTAAAAAAAAACTAGCATAACAACACATTCAGTTTAAATCTTCACTTCCTTGTTAGAACCTGATTCGGCAGATTAAGAATATTCAGCCAATATGGTCAATTTGCATGCATTAATGCACATTCACCATCTCCAACATAGGACATTAGTCAATCAACTTGTTCTGAATTTCCTTTTAAGCTCAGAATTTTCCAGTAAATGGTGTCTCATTTCAAGTTCACAAGCTGAATTTTTTTAAAAAACAGGACTTGTCCAATTTTTATAAGTTTCTTGAAAATTATTTTAGTAAAATTGTTGGTAGAATAGAATCATTGGGCTAGCCACTAAAGAAATAGGACTTAGCCAATCTTCTTTATCGTCAGGCCTTCAAGCCTGCCCTATTTCAATTTATACTAAAGAAATTCAATTTGGATTATTTTAAGTTTGTTTCTCATGCTTGCTTCAATATCTGGACTGTGACATTTCTTCTCTGGGTCCTTCCTGAACAGTTCTTTCCACTCTTCCTCAAGGTCACCTCAAATTTCTTTTTCACATACCTCAAAAGCCGGGTCACTCCTGATTAGTGCTTAAGGGGAGAACGTCAGGAAATCCAGAGCTATAGGCTTCCCCCAGGAAGTCAAAAATAAAAGCCAAGACAAAGTCAAACCACTTGCACAGTTACAAGGAAAATTACATGGATGTATTCATGGAAGGTATTTATTCTTTTAAAAAGGTTAAGAAGGTTAAGAACAGACTAGACCAGTGTTTCTCAACCTTGACAATTTTAAGGCATGTGGACTTCAACAAAAGCAATGCTGGCTGTGGAATTCTGGGAGTTGAAGTCCACATGCCTTAAAATTTTCAAGGTTGAGAAACACTGGACTAGACAGTCACTTGTCTGGGATGGTATAGGTTCTCCTGCTTGAGCAGGGAACTGGACTAGAAGACCTCCAAAGTTCCAGCTCTATTCTATTCTATTCTATTCACCTTCACAGGTGTCCTGGGGTTCTACAACCACTGCTGAGTTTCCACACTAGAGGAAAATGGAGAGATGCTCTTGGAGAACCATCCAAGGAGGAGTAGTTGAGTGAGTTGTCCCCAGAGCCAAGCAAAACCTAAGAAGAAGATGCCGAGTTAGGTGTTCTTGTTTTGTGCCCATGGAATCTCTCTCTCCTTCCTTCTCTCCCTCTCCCTCTCTCCCCCTTCCTGCCTCTCTGTCTCTCCCTCCCTCCCTCTTGTTCCCTCCTTCTCTCCCTCTCCCTGCCTCTCTGTCTCTATCTCACCCTTCTCCCTCTCCCCTCTCCCTGTCTCTCTCCCTCCCTCCTTCCCTCCCTCTCCCTACCTCTGTCTCTCTCGATCCCTCTTCCCTCCCTCTCTCTGCCTCCCTCCTTCCCTCCCTCTTGTCTTCCCTCCCTCTCTCCCTGCCTCTATCTCTCCCTCCCTTTCCTTCCCTCTCCCCTCCCTCTCTGCCTGTCTCTATCTCTCCCTCCCTGTCCCTCTCTCCCTGCCTCTCCCTCCCTCATTCCCTCCCTCCCTCTCTCCCTGCCTGTCTCTCTCTCTCTCTCCTTCCCTCTCTCTCTGTCTCCCTCTGTCTCTCCACCACTCCCTCTCTCTCCCCCTCTCCTTGCCCCCCCCTCTCTCTTTTAGATACCTATCAAATATAGATTATGCTGGTTGGATCAAGCTGAGTAAGAGAATGGAGTGCAATGTCTATCAGAAGAAAGATAAAGACATGGAGGAGCTGATGGATGGTTGAAGATAGCGTTAGATCTGGAGACACTTGCACAGTTTACTGCCAATCAATCACACAGATAAGAAGCAACTTTCCAAAGAGTCCCATTTACTCATGCATGCAACACATTCAGTTCCGAAGCAGTAAGTAGCTTCCCTACTCTGTAATTACCTTGGTGTTGATTTAGGTGGCAGAGACACAAGCAAGGCATGCAAGCATGGCTACTCTTTTCTTAGCATGCTTAAGGATTTTTGCAAGGGTTAACAGCAAGGGTCCCCAACCCCCATGGCCGGTTCAGAAGTGGACCATGTGAGCAACTAGCTGTCACATGCATGCATGCATCATGGCCCACTGCTTGCACGGGCCAGTTCCCTTCTCCCCCCATAAGGCTGCCAAGTCATAAAGGTTGGGGACCGCGGTTTACAGGATAAGCATACAGCTTATTAAAACAAAGCTGTAAGTATAGGAATATCTAGACACAGGTGGAAGAGTCAGGTGACTGATCTGCTCCATACATGACCAGCCTTCAGGCTTACTAGGAAAGGAAGACCAAAGCAGCAATAGGTAAAGAAGGAAATGC
Source organism: Crotalus tigris (assembly GCF_016545835.1). Lineage (NCBI taxonomy): Eukaryota > Metazoa > Chordata > Lepidosauria > Squamata > Viperidae > Crotalus > Crotalus tigris. The sequence continues at coordinate 1,518,085 of NW_024097841.1, read as the reverse complement.
TGAGAGGGCAAGACTCAAGCTAGAAGACGGAATAGTGGAATCCCTCTGCCAGACAGATGGAAACAAAGCCCACATTAGCTCTAAAAGTCCTTGTGTTGCAGTGATGCTCAACCTTGGCAACTTGAAGGTGTGTGGACTTCACCTCTGCCTGGGGAATTCTGGGAGTTGATGAATGGTTGCAGGAATTAGATATGTCTAATCTAGTGAAAAGAAGAACTAGGGCTGACATGATCACAATCTTCCAATATTTGAGGGGCTGCCAGAAAGAGGAGGGGGGTAAACCTATTCTGCAAAGCACTTGAAGGCCAGACAAGAAACAACGGATGGAAACCAATCAAGGAGAGAAGCAACGTAGAATTAAGGAGAAATTTCCATGTGGTCTCCAATATTTCCTTTCTGGGGCACTTTACATGTTGAAGAATCAGCTACCGAAGATTTAGGCCCAGACGTGAAATGAAAACAGCAGTGCTCATTCTGTGGATGATCATTACAAGGAGCAAGGCCCCCAATCCTATTAGACCTCTCAACAACATTTAATACCAATGATTGCGGTATCCTTCTGGAATACTCAAAGGGCTTGGCAACCGAAATACCATTTTGTGATGTTATCTGCTCTTAATTGAATGGGTAGCTCCCACTGTTAGTCCTAGGAGGAGACAGGATGGAGTTGTTGATTGCTTCAGAGTAGAATTCTGCAAGGCTCAGTCCTCTCCCCTGTTATTTAGCACATTCATCAAATTGATGGGTGAGGTCATCCTTCAATTTAAGGTGTGGTGTCCTCAATGGACAATACTCAGCTGCCACTTCAAGTCAGAATGGGGATGCTGTGCAAGTGCTGAATCTGTGGCTGAAAGCTGGGAAGGGCTGGACCAGGGAGAAACAATTCAGACAAAACTGCAGCACAGCAGAGATGTTCTGTCCTTCAACTTTGTCCTTCAAATGAAATATCTGCCCTGGTGTCATACAATACATAAATAAATCTGGCCTAGTGCTCTAGTATAACATTCCGCTTCTTCTAAACCAGGCATCTCTGGAATGGCAACTTTAAGACTGACGGACTTCAATTTCGAGAATTCTCCAACCTGCTCCTCATAATTATCATCCACCGACTGAGCACTGCTGTTTACATTTCACGTCTGGGCCTGAATCTGGCTGGGGAAATCGGGGAATTGAAATCCACACATCTTAAAGTTGCCAAGTTCAGAGACGCCTGGTTTAGAAGAAGCAGCTTTGTGACTTGTGGGTTGTGAAAGATTGTGGGAAGGCTGAGAAAAGAATAAAAGGAAGAGTGGACCAGCATAATGCATAAACCACAACTTAACACCAGGGGAAGAAGCTGGATAATGTAATGGAATGTGAGAATGGTCCTGGAAGATGGGGGGGTGGGGAGAGGAGGGGAGAGAGATATGCTGCTTAGGGAACAATCAGATAAAAGACTGAGGAGCCCAAAGCTGAATAACAGACAAAAAAAGAGAAAGAGAAGAGAAGAGAAGAGAAGAGAAGAGAAGAATTGAATGCAGAATAGAATAGAATAGAATAGAATAGAATAGAATAGAGAATTGAATGCAGAATAGAATAGAATAGAATAGAATAGAATAGAATAGAATGCAGAATAGAAGAGAATAGAATAGAATAGAAGAGAAGAGAAGAGAAGAGAAGAGAAGAGAAGAGAAGAGAAGAGAAGAGAAGAGAAGAGAAGAGAAGAGAAGAGAAGAGAAGAGAAGAGAAGAGAATTCTTTATTAGCCAAGTGTGGTTGGACACACAAGGCATTTGTCTCTGGTGCATAATCTCTCAGTGTACATACAAGCAATAGTGATAAATCATGATCATAATAACATAAAAATACATTCATCATAAAACAAAAGATTCAACAATTAGAGATAGTCATAGAATACTAGCTAAGCAAACAACATAAATCATACTAGGATAATAAATAAAACAATATAAATCATAAGATACAAGCAGCAAAGTTATAGTCATTAAAGATAGGTAATAGGAACAATAGATAGGAAATATAGATAGGAAAATAGAATAGGAAAAATAGAAGGGACCGCTCTAACTTATCAGGCAGTAAAAAGAGACAGTGGGTGATTTGTACTTTCAGACTTGCAGTGTTTTGATAATGTAGCCTTACAATAAATTAGAATTAGTTCATCTTCTGGGAATTTCTGCCTGGGCTACAGGGATTTTTTGACTTACACCTGTTCATTTAGCAATTGTTCAAAATTTCAGTGGTGCTGAAATTTCTGGGTGCTTGGCAACCGGCACGTATGTATTTACAATGGTTGCAGCATCCCGGGCTCCTATGATCACCATTTGTAACCTTCCCAGACAGCTTCCAGTTAGCAAAGACAATGGGGAAAGCTGGATCCATTTAACGACTACATGATTCACTTAACAATTGCAGTGATTTGCTTAACAATCATGGCAAACAGTTTGTAAAATCGGGTGCAACTCGCTTAACAACCACCTTGCTTAGCAATGGAAATTCTGATCCTGATTCTAGTCGTAATTGGAGGACTAGCTTGGGAAGCTGGCAGAGTAGAAGCCATTCATATCATTCAACTAGGCCTGTGGTGGTGAACCTATGGCGCACATGCCATAGGTGGCACGCAGAGCCCTTTCTTTGGGCATGCGCACCATTGCCCCAGTCCTAGGCCTTCAGCTGGGTTTTATAAAACCTTTTTGCTTTAGGCCTCCGCCGCCTAAAAAAAAAAAAAGGTTCAATCAATCAATCAATTTCAACTTTTCACAGGAAAAAAAAACTCGCAAAGTTGGAATTGATTGATTGAACTTTTTAGTCCCACCCAGTCTGCCATTACCACCGAAGCCACACCCACCCAATGGGACACACCCACCCCATGGGCCACGCCCACCCGGCACCCAACGATACATAAGTGGGTTTTGAGTTGCAGTTTGGGCGCTCGGTCTCTAAAGGTTCGCCATCACTGAACTAGGCTCTTCTTTAATGACATCATCGCAAATGAAGAGGGGAACTTATTCTTGCAGTTTTCAGGAGTCTGTATTTATTTCAAGATGTAGAGATCTTCATGAAATCTAACACTGTTCTTACTACCCAGATTTGGGCAGGAGTCTTCTTGAACCCAGGGCAGTAGCAGGGCTCTGATCAGATAGCCTTTGCCCAGATTCAGGTGATGCACTTGTTATGTTTGGCTCTGGACTAGGAAACCTTTTGTTTATTCATTTTTATTTATTAAGAAAATCTGTATTAACACTCAGGGTGACTCTGGGCAGCCTATAGAAGTAAACCTTGCTGAGAATAACTGATGCTTTTATCACCACAAGCTGGACTAGTGCAATGTACTTATTGTGGGGCTGTCTTTGAAGACAAGTTGGAATCTACAGCAAGCCTGTAGGTAAATGAACCCTACTCCTGCAGAATAACACGTTGTGGTTGTTAAGATTGTTTACCAGTAGGCTTCTGGACTCAGTTCAAAACCTTGAAGATGACCTGTTATGCCTCTGTGTAAAACCAAATGCAATTCCTTTTCCAAACTTGATTCTCCCAGAGTCTCTTCAGCAAGATGTATTAAGGAGAAAAGAATGGGGATTATAAGAATTTAGGTGACTGAACTATTTCCCACCTATAACCAAGATATTCCCAATGTAAGTTACCACCATCTTCACTGGTAATGAAGGAGAGTGCTGGGGGTATTTATAAAACTGTCTCCTGAATCTATACTAGTCTGGGAATAATTCTACAAAGCTTTACCCAGCATGGTACAGGTTACCACAGCATCAGGGACACCACCTCATCCTTTTTGGACCGTGAAAGAAGAAGGGCGGGGGCCTCCAACCTTAGCAACTTTACAGCTGAGGAATTCTGGGAGTTGAAGTCCACAAGTTGTAAAATTACCAAGGTTGGAGACCTCTGACTTATGATTGTGCTTCTTTATGATTTTGGCATTCAGGAAGACCCTGAAAACTTTACTTTTAGCTGATGATCCCTGGGTGATCTTTTTAAGCTATGTTTTAATGATGTATTTATCTATATGTCTTGCTATTTCAGTAGGATATTTTATGGCCATGCTCAATTGTACATTTTCCAGATTCTTCCCTGGAATAAAGTTGCCAGATGTGGTGCTCAACTACAGGGAGACTTGAAGCCAAGATCTAGAAGAGAGTTAGGAAAAAAATCTTTCTGATCAAAAAAGCCATTTAACCACTGGAAACACTAGTCCAAAGACCCCCCTTTACTTTGGAGTATGCAAGTGGAGGATGGACAGCTGTCCATTTCATAGAATCATAGAATCCTACGGCTGGAAGGGACAACCTCCTACCTAAGGCACAAGTCCTTATATCATCCTGGACAAATAGTTGTCCAATCTTTTCTTGAAGACCTCCAGTGATGGAGCACCCACAACTCCAGGGGGTAAACTGTTCCATTAGTTAAGCAATCTCACTGTCAAAAAAAATTCCTATTTATTTCCAGGTTGAATCTCCCTCTGATGAGCTTCCACCCATTACTTCTTGTCTTGACCTCTGGTGCTTTGGAGAACAAATCCATCCCCTCTTCCCTATGACAGCCCTTTAAGTATTGGAAGATGGTTACCACCTCATCCTTTAAGCCAGTGATGGCGAACCTTTTAGAGACCGAGTGCCCAAACAGCAACCCAAAACCCACTTATGCATCGTCGGGTGCTGGGTGGGCGTGGCCCACTGGGTGGGTGTGGCCCATTGGGTGGGTGTGGCCCATTGGGTGGGCATGGCTGCGGTGGTAACGGCAGACTGGGTGGGACTAAAAAGTTCAATCAATCAATTCCAACTTTGCAAGATCTTTTTTTCCCGCAAGAAGTTGAAATTGACTGATTGATTGAACCTTTTTTCTTTTGCACACGGCGGCAGAGGCCTAAAGCGAAAAGGTTTTATAAAACCCAGCTGAAGGCCTAGGACTGGGGCGACGGCGTGAGTGCCCACAGAGAGGGCTCTGAGTGCTGCCTCTGGCACCCGTGCCATAGGTTCGCCACCACTGCCCTAAACCTTTTCTTCATCAGGCTAAATTAGGGAAGGTTTAATTTGGATTCCTGCAGAAGGTGGGGTTAGAAGGTGACCCCTCCATCGCCAGGATATAGGGTTCAATGTCCTAATTTAGCTTCTTTTAAGTTTGAGGCACTTCAACAAATCTTTTGGGACCCTCTTCCTTCCACCCTGACCTCTGGGAGGAGAGACAGAGCGGATACACTCTCTATGTGGCCCTGAATTACATTTGCCCAAATTAAAATAAATAAAAACAAAACACTCATATTTCTTTCAGTCTCTCTATATATGGCAGGAGTTTACTATGTGGCAAAAAAAACTGTGAAACTGTCAATACACAAATGCACAGGGGAAGGGAGGGCAGGGAGAAACAAGGCTTATTTTTGAAACAAGGCTGTGTCTTGGTTGAAGCTACGGTTCACGTGACTTGTAACAATAGCAACACGAAGTGCCAGACGGAGGTGTGAAGTTTTAAGCTGAGTTATGTTCTTTTACATCAAATATCTCCAACCCGGTCTCTCCTCCAGATGTACTGGGACTACACTCTGGCTAGGAATTCTGAGAAGTGTTCTCCCAAAGCACCCGGCTTATTGCAGAAAAAACTATATAGCAGAAATGAAGCGATATCTCCAATTGCATGCAAAAGACGGATCATAAAAGTTTTTAAAGTAAAAGCCACCTTCTTCCAATAGGTTTAGAAGAGTGACAATAATTCATTACGAACAAAAGTTTGTTTCTACACCACAAGGGTTAAAGAAAATCAAATTTCCCCCTGTTGACTTTACGGTCATGTTTATGCTGAGAATAATACAAAATTTGTATTTCCTTCTTTCCTTCTGGAGCAGTGGTTCTCAACCTTTCTAATGCCGCGACCCCATAATACAGTTCCCCATGTTGTGGTGACCCCCAACCACTTATACATCACCAGGTGCCAGGGGGCATGGCCAAAGAAAAGGGGGAAAAAATGGCGGACAGCCTTGTCTGGCGACCCCCGTGAAATGGTCGTTCGACCCCAAATGGGGTCCCGACCCACAGGTTGAGAACCACTGTTCTGGAGGATCTTCTCGGCTTCTCAACCTAACCTATGGTTCTGGCCTATCTTAATTATCTCTGATCCAAATATTAGCCATCCTGCTTAGCTTTCTCAAAATCTGCCAAGGTCAACCAGATGCTCCATGTGCCAAGTCAATCTCTCTCAAGACTCAACCCCCCACTCCCTTTAGCAGATACATAAACTGTATTTCATCTCTGAATTTGATTAATCTGAAGAATTTGGTGAAGAATTCAATCAGATGAGCCGCATAACGCTCCATTTCAGAATCACATTGCCCTGAACAATAATTTTGTTTAACATTTTTATACCACTAATTCCAATAACATTACTTTAAATCAGCGTACGCATACATAATAAAATACTAAATTGGAACACGTAAATTGCAATCATTGGAACAATAATAGAAGGGCACAGGCATTCAAAAGGTGGGCAAGAAAGAGTAAGAACAGAGAAGGACTGGAGAAAGAAAGCAATCAGTATCTAAAAGGGATAATAGGAACCCCCTCTCCCCACCAGGTGCCAGGGAGGAAAGGATCCGAGCTGCCCCCCCCCCCAAAATGAAACTGAGGCATGTTTCATTTTCTTCCCAGAACACATCCACAGAAAGTGCTCTGGTGAGCATGCAACCTTGAGCGTAACAAATGCACATACGTATACTTTTTGCATGGAACTACAGTTGGTCCTCAAATTACAACAGTTCACTTAGTGACTGTTCAAAATTACAACAGCACTGAAAAAAGTGACTTGGGATTGTTTTTCACACTTACGACCATTGCAGCTAACAGAACGTCCTAACCGCGCTTCGCGAAAGCCAGGAAACAGGAACGTTGCAGTATTCAACAAGCTTTATTCACTATGTTGAAACTAAGTTAGCACTGGAACGAAGCTCCATTCATTGCCCTAAATACATTCCTCCACCACACCCAGAGTACACACCCCAATTGACGGTTAATTGGTCATCTGGAATCCACCTGTCCCCCTCCCCATACCTGCCTTGTGATAGTCCTCCACCCTACCTATGCCCCGATCCAGCTAGTACTTATGTTCAAACCTTACATTGAGTCCACGCCCCGATCCAGCTGGTACTTATGTTCAAACCTTGCATTGAGTCCATGCGTTCCGTTCACGCCATTCTCATCCCTAATGTCCCACTCAACCTCTTCCTATAATACCCCCTCCCGGTATCCAAGTGTTGTCAGACCCAGCGTCCCAGTTCCCATCATTCACAGAGTCACAGTTCCAGCAACATAAACCGTAACAGTTTTAACAGCAGTTGGCGTCTCCATATTCCATTTCTATGTAGCCTCCGTCCGGTTATGTGCTGGCAACATAGGATGTTCATGTGACCCATTCGGCCGCCGCTGTTGGCGATGTAGCTCACGAAGCTACCGGACTCGGCTGGAACACAGGGTTAACTGGAACATTCTGGACTTTGGACGGTAAGTATCACGCTGGGTCTGACAGCAGCACTCCCAGGGTCCCGTGATCAATATTCAGAGGCTTAGCAACTGGCTCATGTTTACGACGGTCGCAGTGTCCCAGAGACACGTGATCCCCTTTTGCGAACTTCTGACAGGCCAAGTCAATGGGGAAGCCGGATTCACTTAACAACCGTTTTACTAACTTAACAACTGCAGGGATTCACTTAACAACTGTGGCACAGAAGGTCATAAGATGGGGCTAAATTCGCTTAACAAATGTTTCACTTAGCAACAAAATTTTGAGGCTGAATTGTGGTCATAAGTCAATGACTACCTGTACTTTTTAACAACATGTTGAATGTGCTTAAAACTGCAGCTAGGGAGGGTTGGGGGGGGGCTTGTTTATGCAGAAAAGGAAGGGAAAATGGCCATCTTTGTTTTTAATTTCTAGTAAGCATCTTTTTCTAGTAATTTCTAGTAAGCATCTTTTTCTTGTAGCTGGAGAGATTGGAAATAATGTGTAGCGTGTTCCAAAAAACCAATGTGGCAAGAAATCTGGGGCAATCTTGAGAGGGCTTATCCACAGAAGAAAGAGACTGAGGGACTAATTCAAAAAGTCTGGATAGTGGACGTGGTTCTCACGGCTTGGCAGTCCAATGTCCAAAGTCTGCATTCCATTCTTCCCTCTCCCTCCCCCCCCAATCTGTAGGCAAGCTAAGAAGCAGTAATGGATGTCAGAGCATACATATTCTTTGCAGCTTGACACCTAGCCTGCCTCAACAGAAGAATAGCATTAAGATCATGAAAAGTGATAGTGTACCCTTTATACTGTGTGAGTGTAGTCATATTTGGAATACTATGTACAGTTCTGGTCACCACGACACAAAAAAGATGCTGAGACACCAGAAAGAGTGCAGAGAAGAGTAAGATCATAAAAGGTCTGCAAAATAAACCAGTTTATTCTATTAAGGAAACGATCTTGCCTCGCGAAGAGAAGAATTAGGCCTGCCACAGAGAAGAGAGGATCAACCTGTTATCCAAAGCAACTGAAGACAGGGCAAGAAGCAATGGGTGGGAGATCATTAAAGAGAGATCCCACCCGGAACTAAGGGGAATTTACCGACAGAACTATTAATCAGTGGAACACCTTGCCTCCTGGAGTTGTGGTTGCTGCATCACTGGAGGTTTTCAAGAAAGGATTGGGCAGCCATTTGTCCGGGATGATATAAAGCAGTGGTTCTCAACCTGTGGGTCGGGATCCCATTTGGGGTCGAATGACCATTTCACGGGGGTCACCAAACCATGCTGTCCGCCATTGTTTCCCTTTTCCCTAGCTGTCCTACTCCCTCTTATTGGTGGCCACACCCACTTGGGGGTCACCACAACATGGGGAACTGTATTATGGGGTCCCGGCATTAGAAAGGTTGAGAATCACTGATATAAAGTCTCCTGCCATGAAAGGAGGGGGAGGGGTCAGACCAGAAGATCTCCAAGGTCCCTTCTAGCCCTATAATTCTATGATTCTGTGAATTTACAAATAGTTGGGAACTACATTGTCCTATTTATGTTTCTTTGCAAATCTGACTCAGCAATGGAATCTTCAGTGGTGGCCAGAAATGGTGGTCCTTCTGCAATATTTGAGGGAGTTCTTTTGTCATCTTTAGGTCCCATTTTTGATTTGCATCCCCCCCTTTCCAACCCAACTGAATGTTTGGAAAAAGATAATGTGAAAGGCTCCGATTGTCTATGAGCGAGACAACTCTCCGAAAACTGAACGTAGAAAGACAAGATTTGGTGAATGGTAACAAGCCAACCAAAGGAAGTCTGAATTTTAAAAAGGAGCCAAACCTGCAGAGATTAAAAAGAGAGAGAGTGTCCCCCTTGCATCTCTATGGGAGGGGCAAGACCACCTCCCCTACCGGTCACATGACCCAGAGCCGGGGGCAATGCAGCTCAGCCCATGCTTCATGGCACACTTGTACCCAAACAGATGCAACGCAATAAGAGAGTGGAATCATACACAAATATAGAGATAACATACCACACTGTCCCAAAGGTGCTTTTTCAAAAGGCAAATGAACTTTGTTTTTGCCTTGAAGATGTTTCGCTTCTCATGCAAGAAGCTCCTTCAGCAACCATGACCTGGATGACTGAGAATCTCCATAGACACACTGCACTATCCTGATTAGATTTCCACAGGTACCCAAGTATGAACAGACATTATTTTGTTACCCAGAAGAAAATACAGTACATAGTAATAATAATAATAATAATAATAATAATAATAATAATAATAATAATAATAATAATAATAATAATAATAATAAGAAAATAACATTAAGAGTCTGGATGAGGAAGAGTACTACAAATACTTGGGTATCCTTCAAGCTGACAACATCAATCACACTGAAGTCAAGAAAAAGATTAGAGGTGAATACATCAAGAGAGTGAAGAAGATCTTAAAGTCCAAACTCAATGGAGGAAATACCATAAGGGCAATCAAAACCTGGGCAATCCCAGTCATTAGGTACACAGCTGGAATAGTGGACTGGACTCAAGCAGAACTAAAAGCAATGGATAGGCAGACCAGAAAAATAATGACAATGAATCATGCCCTTCATCCACGCAGTGACATTGATAGACTTTATCTACCAAGGCAAATAGGTGGGCGTGGAATGCTACAAGTACATCAGATGGTTGAAGAAGAAAAAATGGCTTTGGAAGAATATCTGAAGAACAATGATGAAGATGCACTGAAATTAGTATATCAGGAAGGCTTACTAACTACTGGAGAGACCAAACTGGCCTACAAGAAAGACCAAATGAAGAACAGAATAGAGGCATGGGAAGACAAAGCACTACATGGCCAATACATGAAAAAAATAGCTGGGAAAGCAGATAATAATAAAACCTGGCAATGGCTAAGAGCAGGAAAATTGAAGAAAGAGACCGAGGGACTAATTCTGGCTGCACAAGACCAAGCCTTAAGGACAAATGCATACAAAGTCAAAATTGAGAAGACAGCAACAGACAGTAAGTGCCGCCTATGCAAAGAAGCTGAAGAAACAGTGGACCACTTGGTAAGCTGTTGCAAGAAGATTGCACAAACTGATTACAAGCAGCGGCATGACAAAGTAGCAACAATGGTGCATTGGAAGATCTGCAAAAAATATCATTTGCCTGTAAGCAAAAACTGGTGGGATCATAAAATAGAGAAAGTCATAGAAAATGATAAAATTAAACTGCTCTGGGACTTCAGAATTCAAACAGACAAGCACCTGCAACATAACACCCCAGACTTAACAATTGTCGATAAGAAAGACAAAAAAGTCTGGATAGTGGACGTGGCAGTGCCTGGAGACAGCAGAATAGAAGAGAAAGAACTGGAGAAGATAACAAAAATACAAAGACCTACAAATAGAAATAGAAAGACTGTGGCAAAAGCAAGCAAGGGTAGTACCAATAGTCATAGGCTCCTTGGGTGCAATCCCAAAACAACTGGAGCACCACTTGAACACCATTGGCATTGACAAATTCGCTATTAGTCAATTGCAAAAGGCGGCCTTAAGGAACTGCTTCCATCCTGCGACGATACCTGTAATACCATCAAACATCCACATCTGCCTATCCCAGGTCCTGGGTAAGGACTCGATAGGTAGACAAAATGCCAAATCCAGTCTGAACATCTGGCTGACTGTGCGATGATCAATAATAATAATAATAATAATAATAATAATAATAATAATAATAATAATAATAATAATAATAATAATGCCTTATTAGGAACTGCTTCCATCCTGCGACGATATCTGTAATACCATCAAACATCCACATCTGCCTATCCCAGGTCCTGGGTAAGGACTCGATAGGTAGACAAAATGCCAAATCCAGTCTGAACATCTGGCTGACTGTGCGAAGATCAATAATAATAATAATAATAATAATAATAATAATAATAATAATAATAATAACAGATAATAATAAAGAAAGAATAATAAAGAAATAATAAAGAAAGAAATGAAAGAAGTTGAAATGAAAGAACTAGTAATAACAACAAAAATGGTAGAAAAAAGAGCAAGGAAAATCAAAAATTGGTCAGCACCAGGTGAAGATGAACTGCATGGGTTTTGGTTGAAACATCTAACTGTTATACACCCACTCATTTCCAAGCAGTTCAACAATATACTACAAGGAAGAGAAATTGAAAAGTGGCTAACTGGGAAAACCTACCTAATAATGAAAAATCCAGCAAAAGGGGCAACACCAGGCAACTACAGGCCAATTACCTGCTTACCAACAACTTTCAAATTACTAACTGGTGTGGTAGCTGATGCAGTACAACAGCATCTATTTGAAAACAATCTCCTTCCACCTGAGCAGAAAGGAAACCACCCCAATAGCAGAGGAACAAAAGATCAACTCCTAATAGACAAAATGATCTTGGAAAACTGCAAGAAAAGGAAGACCAACTTGAATGTGGTATGGATTGACTACAAAAAGGCATTTGACTCTCTACCACATGATAGGATAATCAAGTGCCTAGAAATAACAGGAGTCAGTAGAAACATCACAAAATTTGTGCAAAGATCGATGGCACAATGGAAGACACAGTTGCAGATCAATGGTGAGAGACTGTGAGAGGTTAATATCAAGAGAGGATTATTTCAAGGAGATTCATTGTCACCATTACTATTTGTTATTGCACTGTTTCCTCTGTCAACAATACTGAATAACTCAGGACATGGCTATCAAACATCAAAAACATCTGCCAGACTATCCCATCTCCTTTACATGGATGATCTGAAGCTGTATGGAAAAACATCGTCTGAAATAGAATCGCTGCTCAACACTGTCCGTATATATAGCCAAGATATTGTTATGGAGTTTGGCTTGGACAAATGTGCCACACTTACTATCAAACAAGGAAAAGTAGTGAAAACTGAAGGAATCAAGATGCCCCACGAAAATAACATTAAGAGTCTGGATGAGGAAGATTACTACAAATACTTGGGTATCCTTCAAGCTGACAACATCAAGCACACTGAAGTCAAGAAAAAGATTAGAGGTGAATACATCAAGAGAGTGAAGAAGATCTTAAAGTCCAAACTCAATGGAGGAAATACCATAAAGGCAATCAACACCTGGGCAATTCCAGTCATTAGGTACACAGCTGGAATAGTGGACTGGACTCAAGCAGAACTAAAAGCAATGGATAGGCAGACCAGAAAAATAATGACAATGAATCATGCCCTTCATCCACGCAGTGACATTGACAGACTTTATCTACCAAGGCAAATAGGTGGGCGTGGAATGCTACAAGTACATCAGATGGTTGAAGAAGAAAAAATGGCTTTGGAAGAATATCTGAAGAACAATGATGAAGATGCACTGAAATTAGTATATCAGGAAGGCTTACTGACTACTGGAGAGACCAAACTGGCCTACAAGAAAGACCAAATGAAGAACAGAATAGAGGCATGGGAAGACAAAGCACTACATGGCCAATACATTGAAAAAAATAGCTGGGAAAGCAGATAATAATAAAACCTGGCAATGGCTAAGAGCAGGAAAATTGAAGAAAGAGACCGAGGGACTAATTCTGGCTGCACAAGACCAAGCCTTAAAGATAAATGCATATAAAGTCAAAATTGAGAAGACAGCAACAGACAGTAAGTGCCACCTATGCAAAGAAGCTGAAGAAACAGTGGACCACCTGGTAAGCTGTTGCAAGAAGATTGCACAGACTGACTACAAGCAGCAGCATGACAAAGTAGCAACAATGGTGCATTGGAAGATCTGCAAAAAATATCATTTGCCTGTAAGCAAAAACTGGTGGGATCATAAAATAGAGAAAGTCATAGAAAATGATAAAATTAAACTGCTCTGGGACTTCAGAATTCAAACAGACAAGCACCTGCAACATAACACCCCAGACTTAACAACTGTCGATAAGAAAGACAAAAAAGTCTGGATAGTGGATGTGGCAGTGCCTGGAAACAGCAGAATAGATGAGAAAGAACTGGAGAAGATAACAAAATACAAAGACCTACAAATAGAAATAGAAAGACTGTGGCAAAAGCAAGCGAGGGTAGTACCAATAGTAATAGGCTCCTTAGGTGCAATCCCAAAACAACTGGAGCACCACTTGAACACCATTGGCATTGACAAATTCGCTATTAGTCAATTGCAAAAGGCGGCCTTATTAGGAACTGCTTCCATCCTGCGACGATATCTGTAATACCAACAAACATCCACATCTGCCTATCCCAGGTCCTGGGTAAGGACTCGATAGGTAGACAAAATGCCAAATCCAGTCTGAACATCTGTCTGACTGTGCAATGATCAATAGTAGTAGTAGTAGTAGTAGTAGTAGTAGTAGTAGTAGTAGTAGTAGTAGTAGTAGTAGTAAAGTTGGAAGGGTCCTTGGAGGTCATCTAGTCCAATCCCCTGCTCAGGCAGGAAACTCTATACCATTTCGGACAAATGGCTGTCCAGTCTCTTCTTAAAAATTTCCAGTGTTGGAGCATTCACCGCTTCTGGAGGCGGGTTGTTCCACTGAATAATTGTTCTAACTGTCAGGAAATTTCTCTTTAGTTCTAGGTTGCTTCTCTCCTTGATTAGTTTTCATCCGTTGCTTCTTGTCCTGCCTCCAGGCACTTTGGAGAATAGCTTGACTCCCTCTTCTTTGGGGCAGCCCCTCAAATACTGGAACACTGCTATCCTGTCCCCCCTCATCCTTCTCTTCATTAAACTGGACATACCCCATTCCAGCAGCCGTTCCTTATATGTTTTAGCTTCCAGTCCCCTAATCACCTTTGTTGCTCTTCTCTGCACTCTTTCTAGAGTCTCAACATCTTTTTTACAGACGTCTCTTATGGCCCCATTTAGCTAAGGGTTTGGAAAGAAACCCAGAAGCTGTATGCCATACACTTTTCCTGACTTATTAATTGTATTTAATCCTGAAGTTACTTTATTTTGTTAATACTATTATATTGTTCTATACCTTTTTTTAAGCAAATTGTTTGGCACAGTAGTATTTCTAACAAATCACAAATAAATTCAGAAATGTGCATAAAATGCACAAACATTTAAAAAGGAATGTTGCTGTTCAGAAGAGCCCATTTTTCAGCGGGGGGGGGGGGGGAGAACTGGCTACTTGAGAGTGCATTTAAATCATGCAGAGACATAAAAAGGCCTCTTATGCAAAAATACGGACAAGGTAATTGCCGGTCCCTGGCCCCTTTGCCTTTCCTCTGCCACCGTAATACAGGAGTAATTACAGGGAGGCAGAAGGTTCTCGGGCAAATGTGGCACGTTTTCCAGTTTATTAAAAGCCATTTTGCAAAGAAGTACATCTCGGCGAGGCCTCCTGAGAAGGAAGGAGAGAAGCCTACGCCAAGCCCAACTTGAGCTCCAAAAAGTTAGAGAGAGAGAAAGAGAGAAAGAGAGGGAGGGAGAGGGAGAGGGAGAGTTAGAGAGAGAGGGGGGGAGGGAGGGAGAGAGAGAAAGAGAAAGAGAGAGAGAGAGAAAAAAAGAGAGAGAGGGAGGGAGGGAGGGAGGGAGAGGGAGAAGGGAGAGAGAGGTGAAGGGAGGGAGAGAGAGAGAGAGAGAGAAAGAGAAAGAGAGAGAGAGAGAGAGAGAAAGGGAGGGAAGGGGAGGGGAGGGAGGGAGAGGGAGAAGGGAGAGGGGGGGAGAGAGGGAGAGAGAAAGAGAAAGAGAGAAAGAGAGAGAAATACCTCTCACACGTGTGAGAAACTGAGAGCCTTTGTTCTCATTTAATTAATACCTTGATGGAAAAGCCCCTGGAAATATTAAGCAGAAAGCGTACAAAGAATGGGATTGACCTTTAACTGCTTTCTCTATGAAGGATAAAAGACTCTATCTGACTTGTTCATTTTCACTCCATTAATTATTCCCCCCACCGCCTGGCTTTCACATCACAACATCAGATCCAGGTTTGTCTTCCTTTGCGGGAGGATCTGAATAACAAAACCAGCTTAGCAGCTTGTTCATAAAAGAGGCACTTATCCCAAGGTAACACCTTCCAAGCCCCACAGCTACTTAGGGGGCACATTTTACCCCCGACCCGTCAAGTAATACCCTCCTCCTGCAAGGGTGAGGGAGAGGCCCGCCAACCAAGGTGGCTGGGTTTAACGTGAGGTGTGAACTTGTAAGCAATGGTTTATGACATCTGTCCCTGCAAACTATGGCTTAACATAATGTGCAAAGCAATGACAGCAATTATGGGTAATTATATTTGGCTATTGGACAGGGCTGTCCATAGGGTGTGGTGAAGAAAGTCATGAGGGCAACTGTGACAGCCTGATTGGAGCACCATCTCTGGTAACCAACAATGACAAGGCAAGCCACTGGTCCATAAACCGAAAACAAAGTTCCCCTACTCCCTCCTAACAGTGATGATGTTACAAAGTTGGGTCGTGAAACGTCTGCAAGAAAACAACCAAGCTCAGTGAGCACCAAGGATCCCACGGTCCTTCCTCCTCCTCCTCCTCCTCCTCCTCCTCCTCCTCCTCCCATTCTGCAAACACTACTCCCTTTTAGCACTGATGATGTTGCCTAGTTGGGTCACGAAATGTCTGCAAGGAAACAGCCAAGCTCAGAGAGCACCAAGGACCCCACAGTTCTCCTCCTCCTCCTTCTCCATTGTGCAACCCCCCCTCCCTCCTAACCCTGATGATGTTACATAATTGGGTCTGCACGAAAACAGCCAAGCTCAGAGATCACCAAGGACCCCCAGTTCACCCCTGAGCTACAAATATTCTCTATCGCCTCCATTTCTTTTTATGTGCAACATAAAATTAAAGGTTTTGGATTGAAGTTGTGTTGCACAGAAAAACTGGCAGAGTTTTGTTCAGGCTATTGTGGCTGCCATGTTGACCTTACTGCCCACACCTGGCAGATACCTGAAGCCTTTCTCCAACCTGGAGCTACCCCAAGCATAAGAGCATAACGCTGTCTCTTCAGCAGCTGGAAAACGGCAGGACAAGGAGCGCAAACTACACACACCCTGAGCCTCCCTCGGCTTCACCTCCTTTCCTTTGACTTCTGGAATCTGCCTCCTTCCGTTCTACGAGACGCAGGTCATCCTCAACTTACAACCCCAAGCGAGCCCAACTTTTAGGTTGCTGAGTAAGACATTTGTTAAGTGAATTTTGCCCCCTTTTACGACTTTGCTGCAGCTGTTAAGTCAGTGACACGGCTGTTAAGTGAATCTGGCTTCCCCCATTGACTTTGCTTGTCAGAAGGTCGCAAAAGGGGATCGTGTGACCCTGGGACACGGCGACCGTCATAAGTATGAGCCAATTGCCAAGCGTTCGGATTTTGATTGTGTGACCCTGGGGATGCTGCAACGATTGTTTAAGTGTAAAAAACAGTCATCGATCACTTTTTTCAGTACCGCTGTAACTTTGAATGGTCACTAAATGAACTGTTGTAAGTCGAGGACTATTTGCACTGCACTCTAACCACTGAGCCATCACAACTCTCTACAGTTCCTCTGCATATTCTTATATACCAGTGGTGGCGAACCTATGGCACGCGTGCCAGAGGCAGCACTCAGAGCCCTTTCTGTGGGCATGTGCACCATCACCTCAGCCCTGCCTCCCCCTGTGGCCCCCTCCTCATCAGCAGCCCCCCCCCGAGGAGAGTCGCTCCCAAGTGCAGCCCGCGGGGAGCAGTGCAGCCAAGGACATGGCAGCCAGGCAGCGGGGACAAGACTCCACCCTCGCACCCCGTCGCGCGCAGTTGATTCTGCGGGGAGTGGGTGGAGGATGTAGCTGCCATGGCGCTACTGGGCCACCTGGGCGATCGGCGGGTGGTGGGTGGCACTGCAGGTGGGCAGAGCAGGGGGCGGAGCGGGGCGGGGGCGGCATGGGGCGCAAGGTGGGGGGTGGAGCCAGTTTTTGGGCACTCGGTCTTTAAAAGGTTCGCCATCACTGTTATATACCATAGTGGGACAATGCTGATAATAACACTTATTATTATTTTATTTGAATAGAATAGAGCTGGAAGGGGCCTTGGAGGTCCTCTAGTCCAGCCCCCTGCTCAAGCAGGAGAAATTATACCATTTCAGACAAGTGATTGTCTAGTCTCTTCTTAATTGCATACTTGCTCTTCACTATTCTGGAAGCTATGAAATAAAGAGCCCAATCCATAGTTTTCAATAAATTCCATATAATTACTCAGCAAAGAAAAAAAATATAAACCCGCACACAAATTCAAGGCAAATTGCTCTGATTTAAAACTTTAGATGATAAACCATCTGTTTTATAAAACTTAAAATCACAGAAGGGAAAAATAGGGAATTCAGATGACATAGGCAACCAATCTGTGTTGATCCGTTTATCAAGATCAAAACTACCATTTTTTTATCCTCCAGAGAGAATTCACATTTGTCTGTAAGTTAAAACATACACTGAAAACACCAGAGTCTTCTTCGGGAAAAGAGAAGTATCTTTTGGAAGCAACAATATGAAAATGATGTAAATGCAATCAAAATATGAAAACGATGTAAATGTAATCAAAATATTTCAAGCATATCAGGATTAAATGCATGTCAGAACTCTTTTGTTAATATCTGAAAAATGACAAGTTCTGAAGAGTTAGACTTTTCAGAAATGAAAAACTGTGGCAAACCAGTTGTTGCAGGCTGGAACATTTTTGCTCAGACAGAATCACACCCAGGTAACTTGATGTATGAAAGAGCCATGACTGTTCATTTTGCATTTGCATTATAGATATATAAAAGACCCACATGTTTTATGTAATATGCTTTATTTACTTGATTGATTTTTTTCTCTTTCTGCCAAAAAAAAAATCAATCAAGGGGCCTAGCAAGTAAAGGAAAAACAGAACTAAAAGCATACCTATCAACAAAAACATTAAAAGTGATAGCCACAGAATAAAACCGCTATGAAAATAATCAAAAGGCAAAAGTGGGGGGAAAATGCACCTTGATGGTTTTTCTAAGCATAAGAGCTTGGTTTTCCTGCCAAGGTGCCTTTTGAGGCTGTTTCGCTTTCAGCTGAACTGCCTGAATAAAAGAGGAAAGTCTTTTTTCACTACAGGTGATTTGGTGGGCACATTCCTGTCAAATGCTGGGAAGAGATGTTCAGAAAACCATCCCTTCCTAATCTAGCCATGGATTACAAAACCACACCAAGCAGCCTCTGTGCCAGGGGTCCCTTTGGAGTTTGACTCCTTTGTGACTCTCATGTTCAAGCCTTCTTTTTTCCTCTCCCCCCTCTCTTGATATGAAAGAGTGGGGAAGGGGAACAGGGACACATTTGGATTTAACAGAAACCCCATCCCCTTTAGCTGATGTGTAGCTAGAATCCAGAGTTTCAAAGCAGTAAAATAGGCAACATCTAAGCCTGCCCTACGTCACAGGGTGAAATGAAGAAACGCTGGAGGAAATACAGGTCATCCTCGGGTTACAACAGCCGTCGTGACGAATTCTGTCGCTAAGCAATCAGGCTGTAAAGCACATCACGTAACCGCCTCATTTAATGAGGACAATCCTGGCAGCCTTCGTTACCGTCATTAAGCAAGGATTGTAGGTTCTTAAGCGGGAGGAGGCGGGAGTCCCAGGCAAGGAGCATGGAGTGTGTGCAGGCGCCATGGGGGACACTGGGGGCAGACACTGGGAAGCATGGGATGGCAGGGTGTGCATTATGGAGTGTGGATAGTTGGGGGGGGGGAGTTAAAGCCCGTAGCAGGATCCTCAGGAGAAAAAGCAGTGGGAGCAACTTTCAGGAGGAACTTGCAACCTTCCTTGCTGGCTTCCTCATTGGTATTCCTTGTGGGAAGCCAACATGGAAGGTTTGCAAATAGCCATACATGACCAGGACTGAGTGCCTGGATTGAAAATCATGAGACTGTGGGGGTGGCTGTGATGGCCAGATCTTCTAGGACTGTGCAATCCTTTTCTTTTACCACCAGTGTAACTTTGAATGGTTGCTGAATGAATTGATGGAGATTACCTGCAAAAAGAGAAGTTGTACGGGAGTGTAAATGGTGTGTGAGAAAGACCTTGAGGGTGAGAATGAAGAAATGATGGCTAGGGCAGAGGTCCCCAACCTTTTGGGGCACCAGGGACCAGTTCCGTGGAGAAAAGGTTTTCCGCGGATCGGAGAGTGCGTGTTTTTGTGTGCTGCTTGCATCCCATGGATGGGGCTTTGCTTGGTTGTGCGGACTGGTTGCTGGCATGCCGCGGCCCGGTACTGGTCCACAGACTGGGTGTTGGGGACCCTTGAGCTAGGGAATAGCCGGGTAAAAGAGGGCTTAGCCTGCAGCTGCAGGTGAAGCTGGAGAAAGAGGATCAGAAGGGGGCTGTAAAGAAGGCCCAGCTTCTCACACTGTGGAGGAGATGCCGGGAGATTTGTACATTCAGACTTGCAAGACTCTGTTAATGAAGCTTTAAAATAAAGTAGAAGTATCTTTTTTTATTAAAAGTTTTTAAAAATTTTTACAATATATAACCCAGATCCCTCCCCCTCTCCCCCCTCCCCCACAGCTGATTATAGGGTTACAAATAAGCAATCATAATCTAACTAACATTACCCAACTCTACTAACAATCCATAACATACTTTAACTCCTTTTCAAAGTAAATATTAACAAATTAATAACCAAAAAAATAATATAATTAAACAATAATACTAAAAATAATATAAATTCAATCATATTAAACTATTAAAAATAATCTAAAATTTACTCATAAGCTAAATAATACTTTTTAGTCTCATATTTATTCTGAATATAATCTATCCATCTTCTCCAAACCAAAATATATCTTTCTTGTGAATAATCCTTCAAATAAGCGGAAATTTTTGCTATTTCTGCTAAATTAGACACCTTAAGTATCCATTCTTCCATAGTAGGCACTGAATCGTTCTTCCAATATTGGCCCACCAGTAATCTTGCAGCTGTTATAAGATTCAACATCAAATTAATTTCTTTAACATCAAAGTCTACAATAACACCTAATAAAAATAATTGTGGCGTAAACTTTATCTTTCTCTTAAAAATCTTTTGAATGTTCCACCAAATCTTAATCCAAAAAGCTTTTATATTTCTACAAGTCCACCAAATATGAAAATAAGTTGCATCTAAGCTTCCACATCTCCAACATTTGGGCTGTAAATTAGGATACATACAAGACAGCTTTTGAGGATCCAGATGCCACCTATAAAAGCAGAAGTATCTTATCTGGCAATGTTTCCTATCTAATCTACCTGGCAAGGCTGACATCAGTCTTGGAAGTGTGAAAGTACAAAACTCTCACCATCTCCTTTACCACCTGAGAAGGTTGGAGGAGGGCTCTGAGCCTCTTTCTCTATCCATTAGGCAGCTGTGGACCATGCCCTCTCTTGGTTTGATCTCAAGGTCTTTCCCACATACCATTGGAGGCGGCGGAGACGCTCCATTCAGTTTATAACTCAAAACCAAAGTTTCCCTTTGGTGCAGTTTCCAGTCAGTGGATCTTAAACACTCCCTCAAATCCAGCTCAATTCCTAGTGAGTTCACAAAGAATGCTATGTTGTCTCCTTTGCAGCAACATGGAGCTGGCATAACATGACCTTATCTTGGGATGTATCTTTCATTCTGAGTCCAACCCTTTTAGGATTTCCTAATGCTCTCCCATAAAGCTACTGTATCAACCTAATGCAGACCTGATCAGCATGACCAGTGCTCAGCCAAACTAGGAGCTGCCCCTTGAACAATGCAGGAGATTTGGGAGTTCTAGTAGACTTCAAAAATCTGGAGGTCCTGTTACAGATCCGCTCCTGGCAACATCTTTTGCAGAGCCTGGTTCCCAATTCACTAATTCCTGGCCACCAATCTTGGGTGGTGGGGAACTAAAGTCCAAACTGTCCGAAGGCTACCTCTGTGCCTTTGTTTCTCAAAACTTTCTACCTGCTCACTCCTTGGACTAGAAGACCTGGGAAGTCTCTTCCAGCCCTGTGATTCTACAATCTTCAGACTCTTCATCCCAGAATTTCTGGCAACTTTCTATTACAAAATACCACTTTACAATGCCTTGGTAAGGCCACACTTGGAAACCTGCATCCAGTTTTGGTCACCACGATGTAAAAAAGATGCTGAGACTCTAGAAAGAGTGCAGAGAAGAGAACAAAGATGATTAGGGGACTGGAGGGTAAAACATATAAAGAACGGCTGCTGGAATTGCATATGTCTGGTTTAATGAAGAGAAGGATGAGGGGGGGACATGATAGCAGTGTTCCAGTATTTGAGGGGCTGCCCCAAAGAAGAGGGAGTCAAGCTATTCTCCAAAGCGCCTGAAGGCAGGACAAGAAGCAACAGGTGGAAATTCATCAAGGAGAGAAGCAACCTAGAACTAAGGAGAAGCTTCCTGACAGTTAGAACAATTAACCAGTGGAACAACCTGCCTCCAGAAGCGGTGAATGCTCCAACACTGGACGTTTTTAAGAAGAGACTGGACAGCCATTTGTCTGAAATGGTATAGAGTTTCCTGCCTGAGCAGGGGGTTGGACTAGATGACCTCAAAGGTCCCTTCCAACATCATCATCATCATCAATAATAATAATAATAATAATAATAATAATAATAATAATAATAATAATGCCTGGAGACAGCAGAATAGAAGAGAAAGAACTGGAGAAGATAACAAAATACAAAGACCTACAAATAGAAATAGAAAGACTGTGGCAAAAGCAAGCAAGGGTAGTACAATAGTCATAGGCTCCTTGGGTGCAATCCCAAAACAACTGGAGCACCACTTGAACACCATTGGCATTGACAAATTTGCTATTAGTCAATTGCAAAAGGCGTCCTTACTAGGAACTGCTTCCATCCTGCGACGATATCTGTAATACCATCAAACATCCACATCTGCCTATCCCAGGTCCTGGGTAAGGACACGATAGGTAGACAAAATGCCAAATCCAGTCTGAACATCTGGCTGACTGTGCGATGATCCATAATAATAATAATAATAATAATAATAATAATAATAATAATAATAATAATAATAATAATAATAATAACCAGTATGGTTGAACCTCTGGCATAGCTCTCATCTTCCTCAGAGTACACAAGCCCCACAACCACGTCAAGGTAGTGCCTCACTGGGGGTTAATAATAATAATAGCTGGACCACCAATCATAGCCTTGTGTTCTGGACTACCAAGCTTTCCGGCACCAGCAATGAAGCAACTGCTGGACCCCCACAATCTCCCACTGAGTTCTCGTTCTCCCTTTTTTCAAATGTCAATGATGGCACCAAAAAACCCCACCAGGCAACGCCCAGACAGGGAAATCCAAAAACAACAGATTGGATCCCTGAGCATAAATGTTCCACGCTGCGGCCGTGGTGACAAAAAAACCCCTTTTCCTTATTAAAGGAAAGGATTCTGCTTCTGTCCAGCACTGCCTTATCTGGTGCCTGCCCATTCTTTCTTAAAGCTCACCTCCGTCTATTTATCTCCGTCTTGGAGGGAAATGGTGCACAGCGGCATTTGACTCGGGCTTTGTTAAGCACTTAGCACATTCTCTGCATTCAATAAATTTTAATTAGGAATAAGGTTATTAACGTGGAACCCAATTCCCATTGCTGTTTGGCTGCAAAGGAGCTCCAGGCATCCCAGTCTTGATCCATCATTCTTCACCAAGCCACTCAAATTATTATCCTTCCATCTGGGGGGGGGGGGGGAAATGAGGAGAGCCAATGGTTTTGGATCTCCAGAGCCTGCATTATCCCATCCAGGATGCCTGCAGGGTGAGGTCAAAAAGGTCACCATGACAGCCATAATAAAAGCTTTGATTGCCGCACCGCATCCTCTAGCTTCATCTTTCTAACTACATCTTCCAAGCATCCCTGATCCCTGTGCCAAGACTCATCTGATTCCCCCCCCCCCCCCAAGACCACAATCAAGAAGACAGCCGAAGCAATCACTAGGAAAAACAAATAAAACCACACTGTCAGGGCTAAAGATCAGGTCCAGACATAAATGTGCAATTAAACTGATTTATTGCTAAAATGCACAGGAATTTCTCAACTAAAGTTTAGCACCTGTTTGAAGTTAGATAAGGGTCAGTGAAATTAAAGGAGAGGGGTTGTACTTAATCTGTACTAAGTTTGTGGCTATGTAAGGTTAATTGCTCTTTTAACTCCACCCCTGGGTTCTGCCACTCCTCCTACAAAAATGGCATGGTTTTTGTAAATAGAGCAAAAAAAACAAAAAACAAACTCATAGCTGGCTTCCAATTCACACTGAGCCAGGGCTTGATCAACAACCATTTCCTGAATAAGGCATAACTCACTTTGTTTATTTGTAAACACAATGTCTGGCTTCACACCACACACCACGGTGGTGCAGTGGTTAGAATGCAGCATTGCAGGCTGACTCTGCCCACTCTCAGGGAGTCGATCCTGATAGGGCTCAAGGTTGACTCAGCCTTCCATCTTTCCGAGGTTGTAAATTGAGGACCCAGAGTGTTGGGGGCCACATGCTGATTCTGCAAACTGCTTAGAAAAGGCTGTAAAGCACTGTGAGGCGGTGTATAAGTCTAAGTGCTATTGCTATTCACACATCCAACTACACTTGTGTTTTCAACCTTGAATTGTCTCTGGCTGAGAATTCTGGGGAGTTGAAGTCCACACATCTTAGAGTTGTCAAGATTGAGAGACACTGGACTACATAAAACCAAGCAACACTTTGGCTCAGAATGCCATCCCCACCTTTGTATCGATTATATCGGGGCTTTTCAACCTTTTCACCCATTGTACCACTTTTAGGATATGGCAATATTCGAGTATCACTAATCACCTAGCCCAGGTGTCAAAAACTTGATGATCAAAAAAAAAAAAGGAAAAAAGTGATGAAGTACAGGTAGTCCTCGACTTACAACAGTTTGCTTAGTGACTATCCAAAGTTGCAATGGCACTGAAAAAAGTGCCCCCCAAGCCACAGCCGAGCAACACACCTGCCTGCCCGCCCGGTGGCACTCTTCCTCCTGTCCGAGGTTTTCATTGTTGTGAGCATTTCTGTTGAGGATTGGCAATGGGGATGGGGTGAGGGTGTTTAGTTTTTATTCCCCTCATCTGCTGGGTGGTTGCAGCAGGTTTTGGTCACTTCACATGACCCTGGGACACTGTGACCGTCATAAATATGAATCAGTTGCCAAGCATCTGAATGTAAATCACAAGACCCTGGAGATGCTGCAACATTCCAGCTGATCGGTGCTTCTTCTGGGCTCAGCGGAAGCGCCAGGATCAGCGCCGAGCTCTAGCTGGAGCCTGGTGCTGATCGTGGTGCTTCCACTGAGCCCTGACAGCCCCCAAGAAGGGCTGATCCTGGTGCTTCCGCTGAGCCCTGACAGCCCTGCAGCTCCAGCCGTCTCTCGTTCAGGCTTGTGCAGTGCTATCACGGGTTCAGCTCATTCCCCTCCCCCGCTACCACTTTTCTAGGATGATTGCATACCACCTGCCAAGTGCCAATGTACCACAGGTGGTACCCGCACCACTGGTTGAAAAGCTCTGGATTATATCACATTGGATTCAGTATTAAAGAATAATCAAGAAACATCTTTGAACTGCCCTGGACTTGCTGTGCCTCCATCATCTGTAGTCCTTCTGGCGACCTTATAGAAGTGGCTTCTTCTGTAGTAGTAGTAGTTTTTCAACATCCCAGCCCAGCCTATTGCCCTGGCATTTCCTGTTTGTCTCCCATCCATGAATTGTGCCTTGATCCTGCTTAACTTCTGGGGCCAGACTAGATCATCCAGATGTGCCCACTAAAATCAGTCCGTTTCCATCAATGATGAACAGCTAACATCCAACTGGTTTAAGCATTTCTTACTCTCATCTTGACTAAACTTAAAAATATTCATTTAATCAGCACACTGAGACTAGGGCGGAATGCACAGCCAATCAGATGTTGTGAACAACAGGACCCAGCAGTTTCTGCCAGCATGGTTAAAGAGATGCTGGAAGTACATCTGGAAGGTTGCAAGTACTTTTATCCCTTATCTGTGCCACACCTTTGCATTAAAACTAAGCACAAAATTAACCAATTACAATAACAGAAAACATAGCAAATAGATTAGATTCAAAACCATGACTACATAAGGCAGATAACTGAGAACCAGATTTATTGAAAAGCAATCAAGGTTTTTTTTGTGTGTTGCATTCAGCCTTAATCATGCTTAGACCTGACGTAACATCCCACCAAATCCCAGCTGGCACTTTAGGCTAACCTAAACCTCAGACTATAGGTTATTGATTGAGTGGGTTGGGACAGTTTCCAGCCATCAACCATGGTTTACAAAGCATCGCTTGGCAAGATGTGTGAAGCAGGCTAAAATACACACTGAAACGTTGTAATTCTTGATTGTTCTGATTTTGTTCCAATGTGCAGTCTTGTAAATACACAGGAAATGACACCGCAAACTGCCAATGCCAAGTTTCCCCTTTCCTGGAGCATTTCTAGAAAAGCAACAAAATTGTTGCCCTTCTCCTGTTCCAAACATTTCTTTAGCCCACTCCCTATGAGATGGCTTCTAGAAGGCCATCTTCAGCCAGCGGATGACCCCGAGGTTTTAATCCTTTTGAAAGAATCTAAAACTATTCTTTCAAACCCAAAGCAAATATTGAAGGGCCGGACTTCAAAACAAAAAAAGATGTTGTCAAAGAGCAGCAGAGAGCTGTTTCCTTAGATCTACCCAGCAGCCACTGCAATGGCCAAAGAAAAGGAGGGGAAAAAATATTCATGTCCAAGTCTTTGTTTTGCCACTTTCGGCGCTCACACAAAAGCTTTCTTTTTCTCTCCATGTTTGGCTCTTTGTCAAACTACATCTTTTCTGCATGTTCGGAAGCAAAGCCGAGCAAATTCACTCTGGATTGAAAGCAGACTTAATGAAAGTGATTTCAGAAACAGAGGGGTTTTGAACAGGTTTTTTGTTTTGATTTGGTTCTGGGTTTTATAAAACATTTTCGCATTAGGTCTCCGCCACCGTGTGCAAAAAAAAAAAAGGTTCAATCAATCAATCAATCAATCAATTTCAACTTCTTACGGAAAAAAAAAGATCTTGCAAAGTTGGAATTGATTGATTGAACTTTTTAGTCCCACCCAGTCTCCCATTACCTCTGCAGCCACGCCCACCCAATGGGCCACACCCACCCAATGGGCCACGCCCATCCAACACCGGACAATACATAAGCGGGTTTTGGGTTGCAGTTTGGGCACTCAGTCTCTAAAAGGTTCGCCATCACTGCCCTAAAACATCACCCCCATCAGAAGATATTGGGGGGGGGAATTTAACTACACCACTTCCATTATTTTCTTTTTATTATGAGTCTGTAGAACCCATCAAAATCTAGGGTGAAAAAAAAAACCTGCAGAGCTGGAAAACTGAAACTCAAAAGACTTTTAAAATACAGGTAGTCCTTGACTTATGACCGCAATTGAGCCCAGAATTTCTAATGGTACGCAAGAGAGTTATTACATGTTTTGCCCCACTGTATGACCTTTCTTGTCACAGCTTTTAAATGAGTCACTGCAGTTGTTAAGTTAGTAACCTGGTTGTTAATTGAATTTGACTTTCCCATTGACTTTGCTTGTCAGGTCACAAAAGGGGATCACATGACCCCAGGTTAGGGTTAGATTTTTAGATTTTTTTTAATAAATAATTCAAGGCAACAAATATATCTAATTCCTCTTTCTACCCCTATTTTCCCCACAACAACAATCCAGTGAGATGGGTTGGGCCAAGAGTGAGTGATTGATCCAAAGTCACCCACCTGGCTTTCACGCCTAAGGCAGGACTAGAATTTATGATCCTCTGGTGATTGGCCCAAGGTCATCCAGCCAGCTTTGACACCTCCTGGTTTCTTGTTGTTAGTTGCGAAGTCATGTCCAATCCATCGCAACCCCCTGGACAACGTTCCTCCAGGTCTTCCTGTCCTCTACCATCTTCTGGAGTCCATTTAAGCTCACGTCTCCTGCTTCAATGACTCCATCCAGCCACCTCCTTCTCTGTCGTCCCCTTCTTCTCTTGCCCTCGATCTTTCCCAGCATTAAGCTCTTCTCCAGTGAGTCCTTCCTTCTCATTAGGTGGCCAAAGTACTTGAGTTTCAACTTCAGGATCTGGCCTTTTAAAGAGCAGTCAGTCTCCTCTAGGACCAACCGGTTTGATCGCCTTGCAGTCCAGGGGACTCGCAGGAGTCTTCTCCAGCACCATAGTTCAAAGGCCTCAATTCTTTTGCGCTCAGCCTTTCTTTGGTTTCTAGACCAAACTAATTTTGCAACTGCAAGTCACTTTCAGCACATACTCTAATAAGAATCTGGGAAGTCCATTTCATAACACCCTACTCAGATTTTTTGGGGCGGTTTTGGCACCATACAGATAAAACTGGTAGTACCACAGCTTGGGATCCCAGTGTTCTTGGCAGCACACAGAAGTAGCCTTTGCCGAAAAGACCTATACTAAAAACAGAGAAAGAGAAAAAATGGATTCTTGCACATCAAAGGATGGGCAAAGCTGAGCCGAAGGAAAATTGTGATTCAGACAAAGATGTAGCTAGGCTACCTGCAAACACAACAGATTTAACTCAAGCAGCCAGGCCAAGATATGTTGGGAAAGGTGGGGGTGAGCTTTGTTTTATTTTAAATTATTATAGATCAAAACCTAATTTTACCAAATGCATCTTGTCAGAAGATTCCCCTTAGATAGATGCAAACTGCCAAATATTGCCTCAGTGGCAAAAGGGAAAAATAAAGTTGTCAACAACAAAACTGCATGCTAAAACTGTCAATGTTTTTGATTGGTGAATTCATTTTATTCTCTAGCAATATTGTCATGCTGGGAAAATCATAATGTGTGTGTAAACCAGCAGAGCTATCAAACGTGTACCATAAATGAGTGGAAGCCTTAATGTCTCTTAATATGCAGCTTGGTTCCTCTGTTAAGTATCACACAAACAATCAAGATTTTTTTTCCCCTCTCTTTTTTTGGCTGAACTAAAGATTTGTACTCATTCTCCTCTCACACTACTGAAAACAAACAGACAAACCAACAAACCACTGAAAAACTGTGGGTGGATGTACACAAAAAACTGACCTGTTCCTTCAATGTGGTTTTTTCCCATAGCCAAATTCACCCTTCCCAAAACAATTTGACCATCAGACACCTGCAATTCAACGTTTCGTATCTCTTGGAAGTTAAGAGGGGAGCATAATAATCAGAAGGCAGATCTCATTCTAGGGAGGCTATTTTAGGGTGAAGACCATCTTGACCAGGGGTAGGCAACCTTGGCTCTTTTACGACTCGTGGACTTCAACTCCTAGAATTCCTGAGTCAGCTATGATTTGAAGTCCACGAGTCATAAAAGAGCCAAGGTTGCCCACCCCTGGTCTTGACCATCCTCGTTTTCAATAAGTGTAGCCTCCAAATATTTTTACATGCAGTCCCCACTTAGCAACAACAAGTGGGACTGGCAACTGGATTGCCAAGCGATGCAGTTGTAAGCGAAAATCATGCAACCCCAACTTAGGATTTTACTGCCACCTTCCCTATTAACTTGCTTCTCACAAACCGGCTGGGAAACACAAGAATGGTGATGGTCGTAAATGTAAAGCTTGGTCAGAAAGCGAGAGCTCCTTTTTTTTTTTTTAGCATCATTGTAACTTTGGTCACTGCACAAGGCAGCGGGTGAATGAATACCTGCAAAATCGTTTTGACTGATGCCAAATGTGGATTGGCCTTTTATTTTGGCAGTGAAGGCCATCCCTCCCGCCATGTTAGCCAACAAATTTGAATCTGGTTTCAAGAAATCCATCAATGATAGACGGTGAAATACAAAGAACGGATCTAACCAAACGTGAATGAGAGTCAATATTTAAGCCTACATGGTTGTTATTTCTCCAGCCTTATTTCATTTGCTGACAGCCACCCTGTAGCCCACTTTAGAGTGACCCAGTCCCTGTTGGGCAGTTGGGCCACCAGATCTTCTGCAAGGCTGCAGTGTGGAATATCCACACTATCTGACAGATGAAGATCCTGACCTTCGTTCAGAAGTGGACTTTGGGCATGTCCAGGTGAGTTGCCCAAGGCACAGTCTTCTAAGGTTACCTGGACTGAATCTGATTCTGAGATGCCCAAGGAAGTGGGCAAGCTTCTCCTAGCTCAGGGGTAGGCAACCTTGGCTCTTTTATGACTCGTGGACTTCAACTCCCAGAATTCCTGAGCCAGCACAGCTGGCTCGGGAATTCTGGGAGTTGAAGTCCACGGGTCATAAAAGAGCCAAGGTTGCCTACCCCTGTCCTAGCTGTTAGCTTGGCCATCTCTTTGTTAGTTCTGGAACCTCCTAAGTTGTTAAAGCAGCCCAGGAGGTGACCAAGGGATGAATCAGCCTCTTTGAGAGAGGAAGTGATTCTGCCAGCCTTGAAAGAGAGAGTGGTACACACACACACACACACACACACACACACTCCTCAAGAGGCCATCCCTGGACACCCTCCTTTCTGGACAAAATTTACTAATGAAAGTTCTGGTCCCAGTTATGTCTGTCAGTCAAGGAATACTTGTATACAGAAAAGAATTCTGAAACAAATGAGAATGAAGGTGTTACATAATGTATATAAAGGGGGGGGGGAAGACTTTGTAAGTATATAGTCAAAGGCAAGAAAAAACAGAGGCAGAGATTTTGAAGTAAATGTTTAAGAATGCTAGCTAAAATGCACGTAGAGGACTGAACAAGGCACTCCCAGAAGGGTCCATGAAATTAAAAACAAAAGCAACGAGCTGATTTGGGAGGAAACAAATGTGCGACTGCTAGAGGAAGGATTCTGGATACTTGTCTGGGTCTTGATTGTGACTTGCTGAGGAATGGAACTGAAAGGTTTGTGCCCTGGGGGGAAAAATATGAAAAGGAAGAAATAAAACCTGTGAGAATGCTGGAAAATGATTAAGGTGTTGGTGTAGATCATATAATGGGGAAAACATGAAACTGTGGATTTGGCTTGCTTATGGAGTGCTGTGTAACTAATTATTTGTCTGGAAAGGCAGAATTCTGATTGAAAGACTACAACAGTCAGCAAATTTGGGAAGCGCAGAGAGCCCCTTTAACGCCAGGCAGAGAGGTGCAGACCCCAGTTACATTCCTCAGCGAGTCATTGAAAACTCAATGACTGGGAACTACATCAACTATTGTTGTTAACTGCGAAGTCGTGTCCGACCCATCGCGACCCCATGGACAACGTTCCTCCAGGTCTTCCTGTCCTCCACCATCTTCTGGAGTCCATTGAAGCTCACGCCTCCTGCTTCAGTGACTCCATCCAGCCATCTCGTTCTCTGTCGTCCCCTTCTTCTCTTGCCCTCCATCTTTCCCAGCATTAGGCCCTTCTCCAGGGAGTCCTTCCTTCTCATTAGGTGACCAAAATATTTGAGTTTCAACTTCAGGATATCCAGGACATCAACTATGGAGTAGCTGATTTGAGAAAGCACATGATAAAGTGAAGAATCCTGATTTATGGCATGGTTTTAATAAGCATGGAGATGACGGCTGGCTACTGAATGCAACCGGCATGTGATAAGATAAGACGTAACGCTTGAATGAGAATAAATAGAACAGGTAGTGCAGGGGTCTCCAACCGTGGCAACTTTAAGACTTGTGGACTTCAACTCCCTGGGAGTTGAAGTCCACAAGTCTTAAAGTTGCTAAGGTTGAGGACCCCTGAGTTAGTGAATGTTAGGGTTGAGCAGAAAGCAAAATCAACATGGGTGAAGTCCCCTTGGTTGTTTAAGTCTTTGTCTCTCTGTCCATCTATCTATCCATCCTATCTGTCTATCCATCCATCCAATTATCTATTCATCCGTCTATAATACATCAACCTATTATAAATCAATCTATCATCCATCTATATCTATCTATCTATCTATCTATCTATCTGTCTGTCTGTCTGTCTGTCTGTCTGTCTGTCTGTCTGTCTGTCTGTCTGTCCGTCCATCCATCTAGCATTATAGAAATGCTAAAGTTGACATCAGAAGTGCACCAATTAGGGAAGTGAGTGTAATCTGTTCTTTAGTATGCAGAGGATGTCTTGTTGTGGGCTGAGAACTCAAATGCATGGCAACAAATGTCAGAGGGGTTGTATGATCCAAGGAGAAGCACAGCTCTGAAAATTAATCTGCCATGGTAATCGTGTTTCACAGAAAAAGCAGAGTGAAGAATTCCAAGCTATATATAAATGGCAAAAAACCCCAGGTAAACTGATGAATTTGTATATTTTGGGTATCACATTTATTAAACATTGAAAATGGACACGGGAACGGTAAGATGCACAGATGCTGGTTGAAAGGGTAGCATGGGGTACGCAGGGAGGAAGGAGCATTTGTTGAATGGAGCACATACTGCTATCGTGTTTCTTCTTGATGTCAAAGTTATGGTGTCAGGAGAAGCGTGAAAGTTGAATGCTTCAGGAACGGGGGACCTACCCAGAGTGACTGATAAAATAAGAAGAGGGAGGTTCAAGAATGACAGGGTGATGAATGAATGTGGACTTGAAGAGGAAGATGGGTCGCTGGCTGGGGAATTCTGGGGGTTGAAGTCCACACATCTTAAAGTGGCCGCGTTTGAAAAACATTGCCTTAATTCCTTTTTTATACCACAATGAAAAAGGTTACACAATGGCTATGGTTTGAGATTAGCTAATCTGCATTTAACTATACATGCACCTATTTTACAGGACCACGACTGAAATAAACAGCCGAGGCTCCCTAGTCGCGGTAGGACACAAACCGGCCCCCTTGTTTATAGCTGAGAAAATGAAAGTGATTGCAGGAGGAGGATGCGAAGAGACAAGACAAGAGCTATTAATAATGCATAGCTCAAACCCCCCCCCCTTACAAATCCAAGGTGGAAAGACCTGTCTATCACGTTCCCTTTTCTTTGTGAGAAGCTATCACACATTTGTAACACTAATTGATGTTCACAGGGATGAGAGTGGAGGCGCTTTTCTGGCAGGACATCGCCGTTGCTTCATAAAAATTTAACCGCTGCTATTTTCAAGAAGGAAAGCCATTGCTAAGGGGCAACAGAGTCCCACACCAGTGTGTGTAGCTCTAGTACGATGAGATGAATTAAAACTGGGATCAAAAGATGCTGGCCACACACTTGGCAACTGAGGCAGAAACTATGCCAAAGGTGCTTTTTCACGAGGCACCTGTTTTTCTTTTGAAGACGTTTCGCTTCTCATCCAAGAAGCTTCTTCAGCTCTGGCTGGATGATGGAGAATGGGAGGATTTATACTCCTTGCAGACAGCTGTCATTTGCCTTCTTTTAGAGAGTTGTTGGGGCCATTTGGAAGTTTATCCGAGTAGTGCAAATGGGTGTGGAGCCTTCTTGGAACTGTTGAAAGGACAATTTTGACACAGCGCTCTCTCAACAGAGGGAGAAGGATACAACATCACCTATCTCCAGTCTTCAACACAGTCCTTTCGGCAATTCCAAGAAGGCTCCACACCCATTTGCACCACTCAGGTAACCCTGAGGACACAAACCTCCAAGTGGCCTCAACAACTCTCTAAAAGAATGCAAATGACCAGCTGCCTGCAAGGAGTATAAACGGTCATAAGTGCGAAAAATGGTCACACATCACTTTTTGCAATGCTGTTGTAAGTGTGAACAGTCACTAAATGAACTGTGATAAGTCGAGGACTGCCTGTACTTGTAAAAATAATAAAGGCAGGATACAAATAAATAAAGATAAAATAAAATAAAAAATAAAATGAATTCATCCAACTCCAGTTAACGCTATTAACAGATTGGAAGCTACATGCATAAATTGTCTTCTTTATCACCTCCAGCCCTAAGGAAGTTTATAGAGGAAAGTTGTAGAAAAAAAAATTAAAAAAAATATATATCAACCTATATGCAAACTCCACTCAAAAAAATGCCACTATATTTTTAGCCCTTGTTTTGAATTAAAAAAAAAAAAAGCTTCCCCAACAACACAGAGAATACCAGCCAATGGGCTTGATTTATTATCTATAATGTCAAACTTGAAAAGGTTAACCACCATTATTAGCTGTCAGGGAGACTTGAGAGAGTTGGGGTTCGTCACTGGAATACAGAAGGCAGCCCAGGTGGGAGGGAGGGGTGGGGGGGGCAGGGGGGGAGAGGGGCACTTCAGATTTGTCACTAAGATTGCCAGATGGCAACTCGTGTTCCTTCCAAGAAGCACCTCCCTAAGTAGTTCTCTTCGCATCTATAATTGAAGATGGCTCAAAATACAATCATTGCAGCATAGAAAGATTAGGGATATCAAATATACTTTAGGAAGAGAAAAAAAAAAACACCAAAGGGGGGGGGAGGAAGGGGGGGAGGAAAAAAACCCAGAGCTGTCATGAATCAAGACTGAACCACAGCCAAAGTGTGATGCTCGGAGATCCTGAATGAACTGTGTTTTTTTGTTTTGTTTTTGGTCTCCAAGCGGTAAAACAGATGTCTTGACAACCTGTGCTGATTAAATATCTGCAGGATATTTGCCAAAGACCACTGGATTTTTTTTTTTCTCTTTAAGAGGAGGAAGAAGATAAGCTCGTCTCCCAGGTCTTGATTCTGAGCAAGGCTGAGTTTCTCAACCTTGGGCAGCTTTAAGCTGTCTGCGCTTCAACTCCCAGCATTCTGCTGGCTGGGGAATTCTGGGAGTTGAAATCCATCTAGCTTAAAGCTGCCCAAGATGGAGAAACTCTGATTAAAGGCTACGAGGTGGGGCCTGTTTAAACAATCGTTCTATTACTGCAGTTCTGAATTAAAGTACAGGCAGTCCTCGACTTAGGACCACAATTCAGCCTAAAATGTCCATTGCTAAGTGAGACATTGGTTTTGCCCCATTTTATGACCTTTCCTGCCACCATCGTTAAGTGAATCACTGCAGTTAAGTTAGTAACCCGGTTGTTACTAACTTCCCCCTTGACTTTGCTTGTCAGAAGGTCGCAAAAGGGGATCATGTCACACACACACACACACACACACACACACACACACACACACAGGGACATCAGTTGCCAAGCATCTGAATTTTGATCATGTGACCCTGGAGAACACTGCAATAGTCGTAAGTGTGAAAAAAATGGCCACAAGTCACTTTTTTCGTGCCATTATAATTTTGAACAGTCACTAAGTGAACTGTTGTAAGTCGAGGACTACCTGTAGATCAAGAAATGCTTATGGCTTGTCCAAGGAGCCTCCAGGATGGGTTGGCTTGTCAGATCCCAGACACCTTTGCAGCTAATGATGCTCCAGGCTGTGCTGACTTCTTTCTCTCTCCCTCTGCCTCTCCCTCCCTCTCCCTCCACTCCTCTCCCTTACACATACACACATACACACACACACACACACACACACACACACACACACACACAGAGTGTTTCTCTCCTTCCTGGGAAGCTGCCACTTCATTGAGGTCCATCACACCCCTTCCCCCTCCATGGGCACCATCTCTCACAAAAGCTTCCATTAAGACTAACACTATCTTACCCAAATGACACTTCAAAGACTTGCACATTGTCCTTGAAGTAGGGACACCTTCCCTCTGTTTTCCAGCATTAACATATGCATTGCCCAAGTAATGGCAGAGCCTTGAAGAATCTATGTGCGTTAGCTAAACCTATGTAATCCTGGACCAAGGTGCTTTGGAGAATAGGTGGACAAACTCCGCCTCCCCTTCTTTGTGGCAACCCCCTCAGATATTGGAAGACCGCTATCATGTCACCCCTGATCCTTTTTTCCCACTAGACTAGCCATGCCCAGTTCCTGCAACCGTTCTTTATCTGTTTTAGCCTCCAGCAAGCTAATCATCTTTGTTGCTCTTCTCTTCACTCTTTCTAGACCAGTGATGGTGAACCTTTTAGAGACCAAGTGCCCAAACTGCAACCCAAAACCCACTTATGCATCGTGGAGTGCCAGCTGGGTGTGGCCCATTGGGTGGGCGTGGCTGCAGTGGTAACGGCAGACTGGGTGGGACTAAAAAGTTCAATCAATCAATTCCAACTTTGCGAGATCTTTTTTTTCCCTGCAAGAAGTTGAAATTCATTGATTGATTGAACCTTTTTTTTTTTTTTTTGCACACGGCGGCCTAAAGTGAAAAGGTTTTATAAGACCCAGCTGAAGGCCTAGGACTAGGGCGATGGTGCACGGGCCCACAGAGAGGGCTCTGTGTGCCATTTGTGGCACACATGCTATAGGTTCACCACCACGGTTCTAGACTCTCAACATCTTTTCTACATACAAACTGGATACAATATTAGTATGGTCATCCTTGGACAGATCTTCCTACACTTTCAATTGCATTTTGTCTTTCTGCCAACAGCCCTCAAGTTCGCTAAGATCAATAAAGTAAACCCAACACGATAAAACAGCCACACCAAAAAAATCCTTCCTTTGTATTGACTGCTAGGCAGGGTGGTGATTCACGACGTGAGCATCACTGCAGACATAACCATCCCAACTTGCAAATGCTCTCTGCAATAACAGCAACTACTTTTAAAATGTAAACATGGCTCAGTCTTAATGTTGGTCTCAAATGCTGCAAAAATTTCAAGTGAGATTACTATTCTCCTGTAAAGTTTCAGCTCTTTTACCGAGGGAAACCTGCATTAGTCTCAAAAATCACAGTTCCGGATTGAGGTCCTAGGCAAAGGGATTCTATCAACCTCCCAAATGCTTCTTTCCATTGGGACCTACTTTCCCATGGAGTCCTTAGCTGATAGATTCAGCTGGGAGTTGAAACTCAGTGTATTTTTTAAAGAAAAACAGAAGTAGGGGAAGGTTAGACTGTATTCTGACAGCTGGCACATGCCAAACAAGATTCCACTAAAAGAAACGAATTGCACATTTTTATGAAGGCAGAGTTTGTTACATCCAAACATCCAAAGTCTGTGGAATTGATGAGGAGGAGGGGAAAAAAAAAACATTTTAGAGATGTTTCCCCAAAGAACATGTAAATTCTCGAGACATATATAGAAAGACAGAAGATCAAATCCACAGGCCAGATGGCAGAGTTTATTTATGTTAGAGA
Organism: Crotalus tigris; assembly: GCF_016545835.1. Taxonomy (NCBI): domain Eukaryota; kingdom Metazoa; phylum Chordata; class Lepidosauria; order Squamata; family Viperidae; genus Crotalus; species Crotalus tigris. The sequence goes on along the minus strand of NW_024097841.1, from coordinate 1,481,528 downwards.
AAGATAGGAATTAAAAATAAATATTTGATGCTTCACATTTATAGCAACTCATGTTCCCAATCCTTATCCTAACAGACAGGCTCTTGGGAAGAGGTCTTTCTCCCAAACCACAGAATCTTTCTGGAATTCTGAGCTTCAAAAGGGTCAGTCTACACTACAAACCAATATTGGTTTAATATTAGATGCTGATTTCTCTGCCAAGGAGGGTTGTTTGATGCTGCTGCTGCGGAGAACACCGAAAACTCACGCGTTCCTCAAAGAACCTGGAATGCAATTTTCAACTAGAGGAGATGAACCTTAAATTTGGTTTTAAAAGCAGCAATGTCAAAGGTTGTTATGGCTCATAGTTTTCTTTTCCAAAATGCAGATTATCTTCCAAAACCAAATAGGCATTTATTTTGAAAGGGAAACCATTATCTTGATTTGTAAATCCATTTCAAGATAGCTAGCTCGGCTTGTCTGTCAATTTCTCCATCTGCCAGCAAAAAATGGATTAGACATCAGAATTTATTTATTTATTTTATTTATTTATGAGACTTATATACCGCTTTAAGTGCAAGCACTCTCTAAGCGGTGTACACCAGTAAGCAATGTATATATATATTTACATTGCCCCCAATAATCTGGGTCCTCATTTTACCTACCCCGGAAGGATGGAAGGCTGAGTCAACCTTGAGCCGGTGAGATTTGAACCACTGACCTGCTGAACACAGTCAGCTAAAGTGGCCTGCAGTACCGCACTCTAACTGCTGCGCCACCTCGGCTCATCGATATCAGAAAGCTGCTTTCAATAGGATGAGAGCGCGGGGCTCCCTCAGCTTAAGGCAGCCTTCTCCCAGTTTCTCTAATCCGGAGCCCTCCAGAGGCCCTCGGGTGAGGAAACTGAAATTCAAGCCGCTGGGATGGTGTCAGGCTGGAGCGCTGCAAATACAGGAGATGTTCTCCAAGGTTCAGCCAGGAATGTTTTCCAGCTCTCCATGATGAACGGGGAGAGGGCATCGTTTATTTCAGAGCTCCAGCCTTTCCCCAGATCGGTGCAATTGACCCAGATCTGGAAATTAACCACAAAAAATCCAGTCTTCCACATTTAAGGCCAACAAGGACCAGTTAAAGCTGTTTGCTATACAAATGGGGGGGAGGGTTTGCGATGACACAGCAGATGAGGACGCTGAGCTTGTCAGCTGGAATACTGACAGCCCATGACTGAGACCCAAGCACTGCATGATGGGATGAGCTCCCGCTCCTTGCCCCAGCTCCTGCCCACCCACCAGTTCGAAAGCATGCAAATGCGAGTAGATCAATAGGTACCACTTTGGTGGGAAGGTAACAGCGTTCTGCGTGCCTCGGCCTATAGCCATGTTGGCCTCATGACCACAAAATTGTCTTTGGACAATGCAGGCTCCCTTGGCTGAGACACGGAGAGTAGCACCGCCCCCTAGGGTCGGACACAACTGGACAAGGGAAACCTTTACCTTTTTACTACACTAATGCAGGTAGTCCTCGACTTACAACAGCTCCTTTAGTGACCATTCAAAGTCACAACGGCACTGAAAAAAGTGAATTATTGTCCATTTTTCACACTTACGACCGCTGTAGCATCCCCAGGGTCATATGATCATATGGTCATATGATCAACGTTCAGGCACTTGGCAAGTGGTTCACAATTACGATGGTTGCAGGGTCCCCCGGGGGTCACGTGACCCGCTTTTTGCGACCTTCTGACAAGCAAAGTCAATGGGGACTCCAGATTCACTTTAACGACCGTGTTACCAATTTAACAGCTGCAGCTGTGGCAAGAAAGGTTGTAAAATGGGGCAAACTCATTTAACGACTGTTTTACTTGGCGACATAAATTTTGGACTGTTGCGGACGTAACTCAAGGACCACCTGTGTTTGGGTTGCATCTAAGGAAGCTTCTGTGCCGTTCCCGTTGCAACCATGTAGCCGTGGGCTGCAGAGAAAGCCTTTTTCAGCAGAGGCTCCGCCACTGACTCCCTTCCAAGTCTCTGCCCTCCTATTGCTGATGCAACGGGGAAGGCAGGCAGGCTCTGCCCCCCCCCTCTGACTGGGGAATGCTGGAGCGTTTCCCCTGGAAAGGCTCCACTCCTTTGCACCCAGAACGGCTCTGCCACCAAACTGACAGACGGGAGCTGAGGCTGGTGCTAAAAGGCCACATGTGGCACTCAACTCCAATTCAACCCACTCCCAAGATTTTATGCAAATACCACTTCAAATTCACACCCCCGAACAGGTTTTTCACAATGGGCCTGATTCATATTGCTCAAAGGTGTTTTATTAACCACGGTAAGCTGAATAAGCCATAAAACTGGCTGGGTTTGCAAATCACCAAAGCTGCAACCATAAACTTATACCACATTCAAATCAGCCAAATCATACTATGCTGCAGCTTGACGTGTAAGCCCAGGTACAGGTCCTCAACTTATAACAGTTCATTTAGTGACCATTCAAAGTGGGTAGGTGGGTAGGTAGGTAGGTAGGTAGGTAGGTAGGTAGGTAGGTAGGTAGGTTCTTTTGTCTCATCCATGGAGGCTTGTTCTAGTAATCCACTTACTGTCACATTGTTTGGGTTCGGCATCTGATAAAACCTTGTTAACCTGGGTGACATCTGAGCCACCATGATTTCTCCTAGTGCAGTGTTTCTCAACTGTGACAATTTTAAGGCATGTGGACTTCAACTCCCAGAATTCCACAGCCAGAAATGCTGGCTGTGGAATTCTGGGAGTTGAAGTCCACATGCCTTAAAATTGTCAAGGTTGAGAAACACTGTCCTAGTGTATCACTTTCATATTTGAGACAGGCAGGTGAAATGTTAGGTGGTCTTTGCCCAAGGACCCCTACTGGTAAAGTAGGTACTAGCCAGGATTTGAATCACCATCTCCCACACCAAAGACAGCACTCTAACCACTATGCTGCCCAGCTGCTCTAAAAGTGGTCTCCTGGTGGTGGGAGCACTTGCGGTTGTGGCCCCTCAGCTGGGAGAGGGGCTCCAGCAGATCCCAGGAGCAATGCCAAAGTTCCCTGTCCAGAAAATTGCAGTTGTGCACACAGCTAACAACCCTCAAACTCCCAGGCCTCTGGCAGAGAACACGAGACTGAAGAAGACACAGACCACCCACGGGAAGAGAGGGGGAAATGTGTACAAATATGTATGCATTTGTTTGTGTGCATGTGTCTTTGTGTTTCATTCAAAATTTATTGCCGAGTATGTATGTTTGGTTGATAATAAAGTATCCAGAATTCTCTTCTAAAATGCTGTAAGATTCCAAATCACTTCTCAAAGCCCAGGACAAACAATCAGCTCCAGAATTGCAAGATTCAGCTTTGCAGTACAAACTCCGAAGCAGTTTTATCCAATATTAATGCAGCACAGCCATGCCCAAAGCAAAGCTCCATTGATCAGATCCTTGCTACATCAAAACCAGCGCAGAAGCTCTGTCACAAATGCAAGTCACCCGTTGCACATTTGCCCACAGGACCTTCACTGCAAGCAAGTAGAATTCTCTATCTCATTACTTTAAGCCACTGGGAAACATGGGCCTGGTCTTCTTTCACATCACACTTCCAAAACCATGCAAATATCACTCTTTTAGGTAATTTACTCCAGATTGATAAATATTAATACAAGGTTTTCTAGCATTGCAGTTTCCTTCTAGTTCTTCTAACCATTGGGAATTGTTCGAGTTTTACCTTAAAGAGACAGATGATAGTTCATTATAAATCAGTGTTTCTCAACCTTGGCAACTTTAAGCTGTGTGGACCTGAACTCCCAGAATTCCCCAGCCAGCATGCTAGCTGGAGAATTCTGGGAATTGAAGTCCATACCATTTTAAGTTGCCAAGGTTGCAAATCATTGCATTACATTTCCTTTTACTGGATATGTTGGTGTCTTGTACTGGAGGATAAAGTAAAATAATATTAGTAGTAGCAGAAATTCTATGGATTGAAATTGCTTGATTTCCAGAGGATTGAGAAGCAGGTTAACACAAAAATATTTAAGCTTTTATTCTCCTTTCAGCCTTAGTTATAATGCAAGGAGGAAGAGAAGCACAGCGAATCTTTAAGATTAAATCACCAAAATGAAGCCGTAAATAAATAAATTACAAATAAATAAAGTAATTTACTCTTTATACTGAGATGTTGCTGAGATCTCAAGGAAAAGGGAAGGATTCTTATATTGTACGTCCTGAAAATTTTCATAGAGCTATGGAAACAAAGATCAAATGCTACCGTTAAATCTTAAGTTTTGTCTCATTAAGTCATCGTTTGCTTTTATGAAATTAAATCCAACACAGAGTTTGTGGGTGCCTTACAACCTTCTCTAGATTTTTCATCTGCTTGCAGACACTATCCATCTTGACCATTCTCCAGGGAGCCTTCTTACCTTCCTCTTTCTTCAATGGTTGACACTACAATTCCCAAATCTTTCTCTCCCTCACTGGAATTCTAACAGAATGACAGAGCTGGGAGGGACCCGAGCAGGAGACCCTAGACCATTTCAGACAAGTGACTGTCCAGTCTCTTCCTAAAAGCCTCCAGTGATGGAGCACTCACAACCTCTGGAGGCAAACCATTCCACTGGTTGATTGCTCTCACCATCAGGAATTTTCTCCTTAGTTCTAGGTTGCTTCTCTTCTTGATTAGTTTCCATCCATTGTTTCTTGTCATGTCTTCTGTGCTTTGGAAAAGAGGTCAACCCTATTTTAGAGTGTTTAGTTAGAGTGCAGTCCTGCAGGCCACTTTAGCTGACTGTGTTCAGCAGGTCAGCGGTTCAAATCTCACCGGCTCAAGGTTGACTCAGCCTTCCATCCTTCCAAGGTAGGTAAAATGAGGACCCAGATTGATATATATATATATATACATACATATATATATATATATATATATATATATATATATATATATATATACACACACACACACACACACACACACACACACACACACACACACACACATTGCTTACTGGTGTACACCGCTTAGAGAGTGCTTGCACTTAAAGCGGTATATAAGTCTCATAAATAAATAAATAAATAAATAAGCCCCCATAGCCACATCCATAGTTTTCTCACTCACATTCATCCAGAGTATTTAACCACGGTTAGGTTTACAGATTATGGGCTTGCAGGCCATGAAAAACCACATGCCATCTTATGGCTGCAAATGGACTGTGAAACAGGCCAACATGATAGCCTTCAGATTCTCCTCACTGCTGTTTCAAGACCAGAGAAAAAAGGATAAATGATACCTTCTTCTCGTCCAATTCCAGATACCAAAGCTGAAAGGACTGATCAGGAAGGTTTATTTCAAGAGTGGTGGCTGGGAAGGACTTTTCTAGAACATGACCAGACTCTGTATTACAATTCCCTACTGCCACTGATTGAGTCCCACTCTCTCCCAACAGACAGGGGTTGCCTCCTTCTTCCTAGCAACTCTTCTTCTCAACCACCAGTGGTCAATGAAGGATCGCCAAACAGCACAAGGAAGTGCAAGTGTTGAAAGAGCAGTTATGGACCCAGTTCAACAGCTGCAAGTCTTCCCAGATGTTCCTCTCCCTAGCTCAAATCACATCATACCAGCAGCTCCTTTGCTACCCCTCAATCACTTCCATGAACAACCATCTTGCACAGGCAAGATGCACAGGTAAGGACTCTTAAAACAGCCAGGCCCAGTAATATGTCTCCCCAGATTAGGGCGATGGAGGTGAGATGTATTGCTCTGTGAGGTCCTTGGTGCTCTCTGAGCTTGGTGCTTTTCTTGCAGAGGTTTCATTATCAAACTAGGTAACGTCATCAGTGCTACAATGATTAGTTGGGTCATGAAATGTCTGCAAGAAAGCAACCAAACTCAGAGAGCACCAAGGATTCTACAGTTCAACCCTAAGCTAGAAATATTCTCTTCTATTGGTATATATTGGTCTTAAGTGTTTAGATATACAGACAAATCTGCCATTTTCTTATCCAAAGAAGAGGAGGAGGAGGAGGAGGAGGAGGAGGAGGAGGAGGAGGAGGAGGAGAAGGAGAAGAAGAAGAAGAAGAAGAAGAAGAAGAAGAAGAAGAAGAAGAAGAAGAATAAGAAGAAGAAGAAGAAGAAGAAGAAGAAGAAGAAGAAGAAGAAGAAGAAGAAGAAGAAGAAGAAGAAGAAGAAGAAGAAGAAGAAGAAGAAGAATAAGAAGAAGAAGAAGAAGAAGAAGAAGAAGAAGAAGAAGAAGAAGAAGAAGAAGAAGAAGAAGAAGAAGAAGAAGAAGAAGAAGAAGAAGTTGTTTTAGGTTCTAAGATGCCCAGACAAGGGGAACAATACCCCTTGTCTGCTGGAAAGCAATTACCGTCCATTTTTGGACTAGTTTTTAAATCACTACCTGACATTTTCCCAGCCTACAAACGCTAAGTGCAGATTAGAGAGTGTTTGTGTTCTGTCTTTGTGTGTGTGTGTGTGTGTGCCCGCGCATGTGTGCGAGGGTGTGTGTATGGTAATGGACATTAGCTGCTGGAACCCAGCCTGTGACAAAGGAAGGATAAAGCGGCACGCAGCTTGCACGCCGAGCTCAAGCACTGCTTAGGAGACAGGACCAGCACTGCGGCATGCAGTCCTCCAGATCACGCGCTGCTGTTTTGTTCACATTTTCATGTGCCATCTTGCAGTAAATGCCTGCCCAGCAAAGAAAATCTAATCTCTATATATACCCTGTGTGGGCGGAAGGGGTTATTTCTAACTGTTCTCATTATACTTCATTGCCAATTTAAAATACACCGGGTGGGGTGGGGCTTTTAAGAGACCAAAGAGAGGGAGGGAGGGAGGGAGAGAGAGAGAGAGAGGGAGGGAGGGAGGGAGGGAGGGAGGGAGAGAGAGAGAGAGAGAGAGAGAGAGAGAGAGAGAGAGAGAGAGAGAGCGCCAAAGCCTGCAAAATAATTCTGTCTCGGTTTGTTCCTAATTGTTTTCCAGAACCTTTTCATTAGGCTGCTTCGGGTGTTCACAGAAACCGTCTCCCTTTCAGATCAAATCAGCCCAGGCACAGCAGGGCGAGGGAGAAGCTTTCGCCCACCTCCCTTTTCTGAGGAACAAGCAAGGGCAGCCCTCAAAAATGCCTCGTCCCAAGCACTGGGGAGCAACCCTGCTGCAACTGGGGTGTGCTGGAGAGAAGGGCGAGAAAGGAACGGAGCAACAAAACGGGCAGAGGGGAGTAGGCTTCAGTCCCCGAAGCTAACGTGGAAGTGGGGCTCTGCTGCATTAAGAAGGGCTGCAACCTTCACGCGCAATTCTGGTTACAGTTGCTCTGGGGTGGCTTGGAAGGATGGCCGATTCCCACTGAGCTCTTTCAGACACGTCGGACCATTTATTTCCTTGCTTCACAGCTTCCCATTTCCAGAGTAACAGACCTGTAAAGAGACTAGAACAGTGGTTTTCAACCTTTTTATTGCCGTCACCCCCAACCGGTCATAAGTCGAGGACTACTCAACCGGTCGTAAGTTGAGGACTACTCAACTGGTGCAGCACCGTTTGCAAAATGGGACTTTTGGCGGGCTCAGCAGGGCAGAGACAGCCTGGACAATTCCTATTGGCTTTTGAAAGCCAATAGAATTAAACTCTATTCAAGAGAGTCTATTATATTGGCTTTCAAAAGCCAATAGAATAAGAGGGAGTAGCACAGCTAAGGAAAAGAGGGAAAAAATGGCGGACTGCGTTGTTTGGCGACCCCCGTGAAATGGCCGTTTGACCCCAAATGGGGTCCCGACCCACAGGTTGAGAACCACTGGACTAGAAGTATCCCCGGACAAGTTGGAGCCAGCTAAGGTGCAGGCCAAGGAGAGGGAGGGCGAAAGTGTCATGGTTCTTCTCCAAGAAGGATGACTGGACCAAAGCTGGTAGCCAACAACACCCCTGGGGCTAATGTCATGGCAGGGAGTCAGAGCATGAAGGAAAATGTTAAAATGGCCAAACACATCAAGGGTTCTGCAGGTGTTGGGTCAAGAGTCTGGACACTGCACCAATTCATGTAATTGTGTGATGCCCAAATCTCTTCTTCCAATTAATGTTCAGGACCCTACAGAGAATCAGAACTCTGATTTGAAAGCTGCTGTTCCTCAACCTTTATCTAATTTTAATTCTGCTCTGATCACTTAAGCTTCCTACCATCCTCCTCCTCCTTCTCATTCCCATCATCATCATCATCATCATCATCCCTGTGCAAACAACTATCTCTTATTTGTTTTGGCTTCTGTTTTCTTTGAAGGCAACTACTGTTAGCTGCCCAGGGAATCCAAGGCATTAAAATCCAGTTTGGAGAATTTTAGGGAGTTCTAATCCCAACTGGAAAATTTGCCAAAGGCCAGGCACAAACCCTGTCTGCTTCCTTTGTATTTACTCTGACTGGAGAGGTTTTAGCTAGAGCAAGGGTCTTCAAACTTGTCCCTTTTATGACTTGTGGACTTCAACTCCCAGAATTCCTCAGCCAGGCACGCGTGCCTGGCTGAGGAATTCTGGGAGTTGAAGTCTACAAGTCATAAAAGGGACAAGTTTGAAGACCTCTGAGCTAGAGCTTCCAATCAATTGCACCTCCCCTAGACAAAAAAAGAGACTCTGGGGACAAGTCCTCTAAATGAGGATAGTCCTCATTTAGTGACCACAATTGGGAGCAGTAACTTGGTTAAGTGAAATGGTCACTAAGTGGAACCGTAACTGGGCTTGTCAACTGACCTCACCTCTCCTTTGCTTTATAGAGCTGTGAAGATTGTCAATATGAGGACTAGTTCTACATTTACTTTTTCATCACCATTGTAACTACAGGTGGTCACTAAATGAGTCAGTTGCTAAATGAGGACTAGTTGTAGAAGGTACCTCGCATATCAACAGTCACTAAGGCACTAACATATCTTAGCTCCTTACCTTCCAGTAGTAGGCCTGGTTCCTCTTTGTGATAAACCATGTTTTAACAATGCATAATAGGTCACAATGGATGGTTAACCCCTGAATTAAGCTGTAGTTTATCAACTACAACATCTGCATTCACAAAATATGCTAAACCAAAGTCAAAGAAGCAATATGGTTTGATGCAATGGGCAGATCAGGGCACTTCTTTGATTCCTCCACAAAACACACTGGTCTCTTTTCATTCTGGTTTACCCAAACTAGTTAACCTCTAAGGGCTTCAACCCCCAGAATTCCCAGCAATATTCAGGTTCAAAAATACAGGCGATAAAGTCACATTTGTAAATCTAAGAACACATTAAGTCAATTTACTAAGTATAACTGAGGTATTTTGAAATCATTTGTTTTAAGACATGCATGAAGATCCTTTTTACATCTCCAAGGGGATGTTGTCTTGGTCAGTCTGTTTTTATACAAATGTAGTGAAGTCCAATAGATTCTAAATATGACTGTTATGTCCCGAGCCTTTGCAAACGGCTCGGGCGTTTGCAGGCAGTCCCGGGCAGGTGCAAAGCTGCCCGGGACCAGACAGGCTGTCGCCAGCGCCGTGCGCATGCGCGGGTGCTGGCGCGGGAAAAGTAACCCATTTACCCGGGAGTTGCCTATATAAGGGGCTGCGAGGCGTTTGGGCTGAGCTGAAGCCATCTTCCTGTAAGCTGAACGCTGAATAAAAGAACCTGAGAACTCCAGCTGCTTCTCGTGTCTGTTTTCCCGCCAAGGACGCAACACTGGCGACGAAGGTGGGATGCCTTGCACTACCTGGAAAGGAAGAAGTGTAAGCTTACCCAAGGAGTCCTGAGCGGCGGAAGAGGAACGGCGTTCGACTCAGCAGCTGCCCGCCAATCCGGTGCGCATTCGGGGGTAGGCTGGCTGATAGACCCGTCTCCTGAAGATCCGAAGATGGCGAAAATCGGAAGGCTTTCGGAATTCGACGTCTCACATCCAGAGCGGTGGGAGTCCTACGTATCCAGAATGGAGAACTACTTCAAGGCAAACCAAGTGAGGGAAGATAGCTTGAAGGCTGCCACCCTGCTTTGCGCTTGCGGCCAAGACGCCTTCGAAATCGCAGAAAACCTTGCAGCACCTGTTCCAGTAGAGTCTGTAAGCTACGCAGACCTGAAGAAGCTGCTGAAGGACCACTTTCACCCCAAGGTGTCCGTTATCTCATGGCGCCACACCTTCGAGCAGAGGGATCAACGGTCCGGTGAGTCAGTCAAGGAATACATCGCCGCGTTACGGAAGGCCGCCAAGCCCTGCGAGTTCAAGGACCTCGAGGAACGACTGAGGGACCGATTCGTGTGCGGGTTGAGGCATCGAGAGCTACAACAGAGACTTTTCGCTAAGGAAGAATTATCCTTCCAAGACGCTTTAAGGAAGCCACCGCGGAAGAAGCAGCAGGCGGCGCCGTCAAGAACATGCGGCCGATCAGAAGCAGTGCAGAGGGTGCGTCCGTGCACCAAGAAGACGTCCGACGAAACTCCGAGGAGGATCCGGACGAAGAAGTCGACCGTCTACACCCCGCGAAGGGAGAAAATCAGAAGGAAAGCTCTTCAGCTCCGCTCAAGTGCATCGGCTGTGGAGGTCGCCACAGGAGAACCGACTGCAAGTTCCGCTCCGCTACCTGCCGGGCATGCGGCAAACAAGGGCACATTGCAGCTGTGTGTCTGGGCCGACGAAAGGCACAACCTCAAGAAGAACGCCTGAAGGGTACCAGAGTCCCCAGCCAGAATAGGGTAGGTTTTTGCGCTTCGCGTAGAAACATCTGTAGGACAGGCACACACAAGCCCATGAAGAAAAAGCTGTCACTCAACGTGAAGCTACACGGGGTTCCATTATCTATGGAACTAGACACAGGGTCTGCCCTTTCCATCATTTCATTGCATACATTTAGGAAGATTTGTTCCAGTAGTGGGACTAAGGCCAAGTTAAGGCCTTCTGATATTGTATTAACTGATTTTCAGAACTCAAGAGTGTGTGTTAAGGGGGAGGCCACCCTTAACGTGCAATACAAGAGTTTTGAAGGTCCACTAGACTTGTTAGTAGTAGGGGGTGAAAGAACGAGTCTCATAGGACTCGATTGGTTTGAGGCCCTGGGGATACACGTCACAGGACTCAACAGCTTACAAACACTCGACCTACAGGAAGTCTGCAAGGAATTTGCAGATGTTTTCAGCCCCCAGCTGGGCACATTCAAAGGACCACCTGTGTCCTTAAAGCTAGACCCCACTGTCACTCCCATTAGGATTAAAGCAAGAAGGGTCCCTTTTGCTTTAAAAAGTAAGATTGACACTGAATTAGACAAACTAATCCAACAAGGAATCCTAGAACCTGTTGATTCCAGCCCATGGGAGACCCCCATTGTCACGCCTCTAAAGGCAAATGGGGACATTCGCATTTGTGCTGATTACAAATGCACACTCAATAAGGCATTGCAGCAACATGCCTATCCTGTTCCTGTGGTCAGTCACATCCTGGCCTCTCTCAAGGGGGGGCGTGTTTTTGCAAAGCTTGACCTAGCTCAAGCATATCAACAGCTGCCTGTTGATGATGATGCTGCCATAGCTCAGACCATTGTGACCCACAGGGGAGCCTTTAAGGTAAAAAGGCTACAGTTTGGAGTGAATGTCGCTCCTGGGATTTTCCAAAGCGTAATGGAAAACACACTACGAGGTATACCAGGGGTCTGCCCCTACTTTGACGATGTCTTGATTGCAGGAGACTCCACACACATTCTAGCTGAAAGGCTTAGGGCTGTCCTGTTAAGATTCAGGAAATCAGGCCTTAAGCTCAGAAAAGACAAATGCAAGATTGGGGTGCCTTCTACTGAATTTCTGGGATTCAAAATTGATGCTGCTGGGATTCATCCTGCTGAATCCAAACTAACTGCTATTTTAGAAGCACCCAGGCCAAAGTCTAAGGCCGAACTTCAGGCCTTCCTAGGCCTCCTGAATTTCTACAATTCTTTTCTTCCACATAAAGCTAGTGTAGCTGAGCCTCTTCACAGGCTACTAGACAAACAAGCTGTGTGGCTGTGGTCACAAGCACATGAGGCTTGCTTTAAAGAAGTCAAGGCCTTGCTCACTTCTAACAGTGTTCTTGCACATTTCAACGAGTCTCTCCCTGTGTGCATCGCTTGTGATGCATCCCCCTACGGGGTTGGAGCTGTCCTGAGTCACCTCAGGTCTGATGGAACTCAGGTTCCTATTGCATACTACTCCAGAACATTGTCTTCTGCCGAGCGCAACTACGCTCAGATAGACAGGGAGGCTCTGGCTGTTGTTGCTGGAATTAAAAAATTCCACGATTTTCTATATGGCAGGCATTTCACGGTCTTCACTGACCATAAGCCTCTGCTGGGACTGTTTACCACACGTAAGCAGACTCCCCACATCATTTCCCCTAGAATGCTTAGGTGGTCTATTTTTTTTGTCTGCATATGATTTTTCATTACTCCACAAGCCTGGGAAAGAAATGGGCCATGCTGATGGCCTCAGTAGGTTGCCTCTGCCAGTAGTAGAAGCTGACCCCGCGCCAGCTGTCAACATTCTATCAATCCAAGCCTTGCCCGAGCTCCCTCTTAGTGCCAGGGATGTTACCGCTGAAACAGGTACAGATCACACACTTTCACGTGTCCGCTCCTGGGTCCTGTCCGGGTGGCCTGAGCACTGCCCTAGTCCTGAGTTTCAGAGTTTCTGGTCCAAAAGGAACGAATTGTCCCTTTCTCAGGGTTGTCTGCTTTGGGGAAACAGAGTTGTCATTCCCACCTCAATGAGGACTAGGGTCTTAGAATCCCTCCACGAGGGTCATCCTGGCATTGTTCGTATGAAGGCTCTTGCACGCAGCCATTGTGGTGGCCTGCTTTAGATAAAGATATTGAGGCTAAGGTACACGCATGCCACATGTGCCAACGATCTCGCCCAGAGATGCCCCAAGCTCCTGTGCATAAATGGGAGGAAACACAGTCCCCATGGTCTAGGGTGCACATTGACTACGCTGGGCCCTTTCAGGGCCAGTTCTTCTTGGTCCTTGTTGACAGCCATTCAAAATGGCTTGAGGTTGTGCCTGTCTCGTCCACCACCACTGCAAAGACTATTCAGGTACTGAGGGGGATTTTTGCTGCACACGGGCTGCCAGATGTCATTGTGTCCGACAACGGCCCTCAATTCACCTCCTCCGAATTCCAAGCTTTCTTACAGGCAAACCTGATTCGTCATGCCACGTCTGCGCCTTTTCACCCTTCCACCAACGGTATGGCTGAACGCATGGTGCGCATCGCAAAGGACGCCTTGAAGAGACTCACCTACGGGGACTGGCATCACAGGTTGGCTGACTTTCTCCTTTCTTATCGCACCACACCGTCCACTTCTACAGGGAGAAGTCCAGCTGAACTTCGTTGGGGGCGCCAACTTACTACGAGACTTGACCGGTTGCATCCGGACAGACTGCCTTCATCTACCTCACATCCTAGGGCACCTAGACAACTACTTGTGGGTGCCCCGGTTTGGGCTCGCAATTACGGGCCTGGTCATACATGGGTCCCCGCTTCTGTGTCCAGGATCACAGGTCCTCTCTCCTACGAGGTTGCCCTGGACAACGGTCGTGTCCTGCGTCGGCACATCGACCAACTCCGCTCTAGGCGGGACTTTTCTGCTGAAACTCCTGGGTCTTTTCCAGGGGGGGAGGGGGACCCTTTGGAGCAAAGGGAAGGGCAAGAGTTACTGCCCATCTCCACTGAGGGAGCCACAGACGGCCCGTCCCAAGATTCTGCAATTGCTCCGAAAAGGAAGTCATGGAGCTTACCCACACAACAGGCATCCACGCCTACTCCAGCCAGGGAGTCACCCCGGGGGCATACTCACTTTCCACACATATCACACAGCACTCCAGTCACGGAGGATACCCGGGGGCATCCCAACAAATCATTCCCCGCAAGAGAGCTGGCACACAATCCCCAAAGTTGGCCTGACCTTACCCCAAATCCTACAGAGGGTCAAACATACACAGAGCTAGTCGAGGAACCAAGTCCCGACTACAACACCCCTAGCACAAATCAGGGGACACCTGAGTTTTGGGAGAGTACAGAAACCCACACGAGCCCAAACACAGAATGGGGTTCAGGGAATGGACAGCCTCCTGACAGGTCTTGGACTGACCTAGGAGGTTCTACAGAGACGCCCAGCAGCGGCTATCACTTCAAGGGGCCTGAGGGTCTACAGCTAGGCAGGTCAACCAGGTCACAAAGCAACAGAAGCCCTGGCCTGACGAGCCCGGTGGGCAAGCAAGCAGGCCAGGCATCGGGGCACAGTCCTTGGAAGACACCAGGGCACAATAGAGAGAATAGGCTCACGCCTCCCTCCAGTCAGGGGACTTATGCCAGTAACCCACAGCTAAGAAGGTCACAGAGAGCAAAGAAATCTCCCAAGTACCTAGAAGACTACATAACATTGCTGGCAAGGCAAAGGCCAGTAAACAGTGGGAGCACTGGGGAGCAAAATGTTATATAAAATAAATGCTGTATGTTGGTAGTAGTTTTAGCCCGGGGGAAAGGGGTGTTATGTCCCGAGCCTTTGCAAACGGCTCGGGCGTTTGCAGGCAGTCCCGGGCAGGTGCAAAGCTGCCCGGGACCAGACAGGCTGTCGCCAGCGCCGTGCGCATGCGCGGGTGCTGGCGCGGGAAAAGTAACCCATTTACCCGGGAGTTGCCTATATAAGGGGCTGCGAGGCGTTTGGGCTGAGCTGAAGCCATCTTCCTGTAAGCTGAACGCTGAATAAAAGAACCTGAGAACTCCAGCTGCTTCTCGTGTCTGTTTTCCCGCCAAGGACGCAACAATGACTGTGCAACAAAACACAAAGTACACAGTATGCAACAAAGGCAAGAAATCAAGAATGAAAATCTGTGGGTCTAAAAACTTACTATGCTAAAAACATCTCCTCTTTAGACGTGGCTCCTGAAAAGAACAATTCTATATTAAGCCACTAACTACATATGTTCCCTTAATTCGCTCCTGATAATACCAGAATGCACCAGTTGTGAAACCAAGCTGCAGGCCACAAATGTAATAACCACAATCTTGTTGCTAATCTCGACTCCAGGTGGTTTATAATGGGGTGGTCTAGAAGTTCAATTCATGAAATAAATAACCCAAGAGGATGCTTCTGGAGAGAATGCCACTGTTTTTATCCTGTGGATGAAATTCCTAAGCAACAATGGAAACTCTTCACTTAAGTGGCAGGGTCAAGACTATCACATGCCTATTCTATAATAGGCATTTCAGTGCTAATAATTCCATGTTCTTCTCCCTTGGAATAGATATCCAATAAAGGAGAATATTTGTAGCTGAAGGTTGAACTATGGGGTCCTTGGTGCTAGAAGGGGTTTGCAGGGAGGAAGAGGAGGGGCAGGGGCAGGGGGAGGACTGTGGGGTCCTTGGTGCTCTCTGAACTTGGTTGTTTTCTTGCAGACATTTCATGACCCAAACAAGGTA
Organism: Crotalus tigris; assembly: GCF_016545835.1. NCBI lineage: Eukaryota > Metazoa > Chordata > Lepidosauria > Squamata > Viperidae > Crotalus > Crotalus tigris. The sequence goes on along the minus strand of NW_024097841.1, from coordinate 1,466,101 downwards.
ACATCATCAATACAAGTTGACTAACACTGATGATATTACCTAGTTTGGTAATGAAACGTCTGCAAGAAAACAACCAAGTTCAGAGAGCTCCAAGGACCCCTCAGATATCTATATTCAGGTAGTCCTTGACTTACAATAGTTCATTTAGTGACCGTTCAAAGTTACAACAGCACTAAAAAAAGTGACTTACGACTGTTTTTCACTCGTATGTCTGTTGCAGCATCCCCCATGGTCACGTGATTCAATTTCAGACATTTGGCAACTCATTCATATTTATGACGGTTGCCGTGTGTCCCGGGGTCACGCAATCCCCTTTTGCAACCTTCTGACGAGCAAAGTCAATGAGGAAGCCGGATTCACTTAACAACCATGTTACTAACTTTTAACCACTGAAGTGATTCATTTAACAACTCTGGCAAGAAAGATCGTAAAAAGATCGTTAAGTAAAAAAATCACTTAAGAAAGGTCTTGCTTAGCAACACAGATTTTGGGCTCAATTGTGGTCGTACGTCGAGAGCTGTACTTCCCAATTCTCAACAGTTTTATCAGCTACCAGATTTGTAACTCTACAAAAAAAATCGTATTTGTACAAAACTCTATTTGCAAGGGGCCAGACCAGAACGAGCAGGCCTTGTTTTGTACAGAAACAGAGTCTTGTGCACCAAACGACGTCGGCAGCAGTTAAGGGACTAAATTCTGCTGAAGATGTCCAAGGGTGGCAGGTCCCCCATCGAAAAAATGCTCCTCGAAGCCCTGAAGAACAGAAACAAAACTGCCAGATATTTGAACAAATAAATACAGAATAGTGCATTAAGCAAAGTGGTAAATGTGATTTGTCATTTACCACTGTGAATCTATAGATTTTAATGACAGGGTCTCATTTACATTTAACGATCAGTGTACTAGAAAGATTTCTCAGGAACTGGCGCTTTCTTGCCTGTCTCAGTAGGAATATATAGATATTCTTCTTCACGAACATTCAACTGACTGAGCACTGCTGGGTAGAATTTATTATTTAATCCCTCGGTTTCTTCTCACGACAAACAGCAGGTCCAAATGGGGAGGAGGGGAGAAGGGAACCTTCTTTGATGTTCAGTCTAACGGGGGAAGGAGAGAGTGATCTGCAAAGGGAAGCAATGGGGATCCGGCAAATATTTCAAATGCAAACCAGAATTCAGGGTGGAGGCCCAACCGACTGAGCAAACTGGAGTTCTGATAGCAACTCCTTGGATGGGTTGTTGTCCCCAAAACTGGGCCTTAGCTTGGTGTTGAAGCCAACTGACCACCAAACACAAAAAAGGTGTGAAACGAAAATGTTTTTATTTTCATAGCAAGATATAAAGGGCCCTGGCTTTGAAAGCTACCAAGGCCCTGATCACAGTTTTACAGCAGTTTTTATAGTCAAAGGTGAATCATATGCACCCCTTTGCCCTCCCCCAATAATACACGCATAACATATAATATCGATTGGTTACCTGGATTGCAGCCCCCTAAAGCTTTCTCGCTTGCTATGCAAAATAGCTAAATGTCAGGTCACCTGTTGCCCACCTCAGGTCACGAGTATCTTGCAAAGTTTCCAGTTTTCTGTGCCAGCTGTGTGGTTTTGGGTTTTCTTGTAAGTGAGCTATTCATACAGCCAACATCCTGGCTAAGTGATTTCTGACAGGTAAATCTGTCTCCATCTTCATTGCCCCTGCAGCCCCCCCCCCTTTCCACCGCAGCCCCCTTGCAATGCTATCAAGTATGTCAACTCTTAGCAAGCTTGTACTCCAAATCCTCTAGTAAGCAGAAAGAAAAAGTTGTTTAATTGTTTAAGAGTAAATGTTTTTCCCAGAATTCAGCTCCCTCACTCCCATGTTCATCACACCCGCACTCGGGTCCTGTCTCCACATACGATCCCTCTTCTGATCCCCAGGCCCCCATCTGCACATCTATTCTCTCATCTGATCCTTCAGGTCAAACCAAGCGCCAGTAGTCAACGTACGGCCACAACTGAGCCCAGAGACAGTTGCTAAGTGGGTTTTGTCCCATTTTATGACCACAGTGGTTAAGGGAATCCCTGCAGTTGTTCAGTTAGTAACTTGCTTGTTAAGTGAATCTGGCTTCCCCATTGACTTTGCTTGTCAAAAGGTTGCAAAAGGGGATCTCAGGACCCGGGACATTGCGGCCATCATAAATCTGAGTTGATGCTGCAACGGTCCTAAGTGTGAAAAATGGTCCTAAGTTACTTTTTTCAGTGCCATTGTAACTTCAACCACTAAAGGAACGATTGTAAGTCGAGGACTGCCTGTAAGCTACCACCATGACAAGAGAAAATGAACAAGTTGGGGATTAAGACCAACGTTGCAACACCATGACGGGGATCCACAGAGCACAGATCATTAGAAGGTCACTGCAAATCTCAACCATGACGGGGAAAATAAGCATTTACATGAAAGAAGTAAAATGATCAAGGAGTTGTATACTAAAACTATCAGGAATTTCAAGGAGGGGGAGAGGAGAGAGGGAGAGGGAGAAAGAGGGAGAGAGAGAAAGGGGGAGAGGGGGAGGGGAGAGAGGAGGGGAGGAGAGGGAGAAAGAGAGGAAGAGGGGAAGAGGGAGAGAGGAGACAGAGGGAGAGGCAGAGAGGGGGAGAGGGAGAGAGAAAGAGAAAGGGGGAGAGAAAGAGAGAAAGAAAGGGGAAAGAGGGAAAGGGAGAGAGGGTGGGAGAGAGGGAAGGGGAGGGGGAGAGGGAGAGGGGAGAGAGGGAGGGAGAAAAGGGGAGAGGGAGAGGAGAGAGGGAAAGAGAAAAAGAGGGAGTGGGAGAGAAGAGGGGGGAGAGGGAGAGAGAAAGAGAGGGAGAAAGAGGTAGAGTGAGAGAGAAAGAGAGGGAGAGAGAGAGGGAGAGAGGGGGAGAAGGAGAGGAAGGGGAGAGGGAGAAAGAGAGAGGGAGAGAGGGGGGGTAGTGGGGGGAAAGAGATGTGTTGGAAAAGATAGGATAGGGATTTCTCTCAGATGTCACATAGTAGTTGAGTCACCAACACAGCTGACTAATAGTACACTTAAAAATGCAAACAGAAGTCATATTTCACACAATACCTAATGAACTCATGGAATTCACTGTTACAAGATCCAACAGGACTGGCCCTACCATCAGACAGTTATCTCATTCCATCTGTCTCACTATCTCACCTGTTCTCAGACTCTAACCTGCCCTGTTTTCCCACTGTATTTTTGGGGGGGAAGAGCTTAATTTCCATTTCTTCCATCTCATGAAGCCTGCCAATCGTAGTTCCTCACAGGACCATCTTAGTTGAATTCCTACTTCACTTTTCATTGTTGGCTATCACAGAGCCTGATGTCTGGATATGGAGCGGTCTTCTTCACATCTCAAGTTTTCTGCAAATAATCTCGCAGCAGCATCAGAACAGGGCCCAAATCCCCTCTTTTGATGACGGTCTCAATCAACTCCCAAAGTATTTTTTTTTCCCCATACTTTATCTCACATACCAGCAACACGAATGCAAAATGCCAATATCGCTTGCATGCACAACTTTATAAAAACTCTAGGAAAAGCAAAATGAACAGGAAGATAAGGGAAAAAAAACATTAAGTGCCAGAGGCCAGGCAATTCTGTGGCTTAGAAGAGAATAATTCTTGGACATCAAAGCTTTTTAATTGAATTTTGAATACTTTATTTGGCCAAATGTACACACAAGGAATTTGCCTCCAGTGCAGAAGCTCTCAACATACATGTAAAGCAATAGAATAATGATAATCATCACCATCGTCATAATACCAATAAGAGGGGGGACTAAGAAAGAGAATAAGAAGGTTAAATAATAATAATACTACAACCATACTACAGAGGAAACACACATAGACATTAGACAGCAATGTGAGAATTAGGGGTTCAGCAGACTGATGGATCAAGGGGAAAAAACTGCCCTTGGGTCTAGGCCAGGGGTAGGCAACCTTGGCTCTTTTATGACCGTGGACTTCAACTCCCAGAATTCCAGAGCCAGCATGGGGGAACTATGGCCCCTTCATGACTTGTGGACTTCAACTCCCAGAATTCCAGAGCCAGCATGGCTCAGCTTGGAAACCTCTCCCTTTCCCCTCAGCATGGCTGGCTCAGGAATTCTGGGAATTGAAGTCCACATGTCATAAAAGAGCCAAAGTTGCCTACCCCTGGTCTAGACTCTAGTTGCTTCGGCTTACAATGCTCTGCAGCACCGTCCTGAGGGAAGGAATTGAAACCAAAGAGCAGAAGATCCTCCTCAGCAACTTGAAACTGAAAGTTGGCTCAAACATCTTCTGTCCACCAGAGCACCATCGCTGGTCTCCCATCTTCAGCACTGCCTTTTGCTTCGGGCCCTTAAATGTGTTATTTATTAGAATTGCATCCCATTTTTCATTTATAGTCCTCCTCCCATTTTTACTCTTCAACAGCCACCTGGTGGAACAGGTAGAGATGAAACTGGCATAAAGTTACTCAATATGTTTCTATGGCTGAGGAAGCACCTGGTCTCTCTGCTTCTAATCCAGCACCTTCACTACTAGCCCACTGGATCTTGAGCTCAGAGGGAAGGACAGGCCCAGAATCCCCCAACAACTGTGGTTCAGGGAAGATTAGAACCTGGATCTCTCCACTCCCAGTCTGGCAACTTCCTCACTGCTCTATCCTTGCTCTTGTATTGAAAAGGGATTGTGATGGAATATGTCTATGAAGGGGGGAGGTGAAGGAAGGGACTACAGCAGGTCCCCAGGAAAGAAGGAGCACATACCAAGGACCGGTGTAAGGCAAGAGATCACACAGTCCAGAACTGGACTGTAGGAAGAGGAAGAGAGGTAGGATGGTCACTCCCTAAAATCAACCACGGTGTATCCATTAGGTTAGGGGAGTATAGATTTAGTCTGGCAAGATTCTGTCTACGGTGTGAGCAAATAAAGAACTGAACTTTGGTTGGTTGGGCTAGGCCTGTCAAAGATCTAGAACCCGGATCTCTCACTTCTTTCCCACTTGGTCTTAAACTGAGAGGGAGGAGCTTGATCCAAAACTTCTATGGTTGAAGAGGCCTAGAACGTGGCCTGTTCCCACACTTTCATCACTACATTACAATGGCTCCACACTATGTTTTTGCAGGCATGATCGACATAAAAGATAATAAACCCCCTAAATAGTGGGTAATTAAAGGATTACCTATGAGATTACAGCTAAAAATGACCATCACATAATAAGAAAGATGCTGGGTTCACATATTGTGAAACACACAGAAGTCCAGCATCGTAGGGACAACTGAACGTAATCTTGTTACTCAATGCAGAAATTCAAATTAAAAAGTTGGATATTTGGCCCGTCCAGCAAGGAAGAGTTGACCACTCCTTTAGCCCCAAAATCTTCTGCTGAATCTAAGGATATTTTTTTCCTGTCGTTTAACTGGTATCCCCAGTTGCAGCCTTGACTTCTTGCAAGTTAAGCTGAGCGTTTTGTGTCATGCATACTGGGGAGATAAAGGGCAAAGGCTGGCTTTTTTTTTTTGTTTGGCCCGTCTTCCTTCAGGTATGGAAAAGTGCAAATGTAGGTTTTCTGTGGTGTGGGATTCCACTGTGGTTTAATTTAAAAGGCCAGATTTCAGTGTATTGATACACTTGGATAAACCAAAAGGAATAAAAATATGTACAAATTTAAAAGGCTGCAACTGGGGAATCTGTAAGGAGGGTGCGTCAAAAAGCCAAAATGATGGCTAAAATTGCATGATCAAAGCTTTTCTTTTTCTTCTAATCACAATCCAGATCACACATATGCCTGGTCCTATTATATGTCCCATCACCAGAGCTAAGAAGAATTCAGCTGTTGTCAGCTTCCTCCCTCCCCCCCCCCCGCTGAATTTTAAATGTGATAGATTTTAATATTATTTTAGCTTATCCAACGATCTGTTGGTTTACTGTTCCTCTTTCATAAGGCATACAAATTAATGCAGCGTAAGAAACTGATGCAATCCCTGTTGTTAACTGCCAGGTTTATTATCACAAAACACTGAAAAAACTAAAATGCATCTTTCATTCCATTAGTGGTATTTAAAAGTGTAGGAAATTGCTCTGCCTGGAAAAAAATCAACACAGCAAAGAACTTTGAAAAACCTACAGTGAAGGATAATTTTATCTAAGTCTGGTTGCCATTTATTAATAAAAAATTTTCCTAATGGATTGCAGTTCTCTATTCAAATGTCATTCTGGATAGAAATTCAGAATATGGGTGTTTAAATGATGGGCTAATCTTTCAAGTACCTACATGTTTGTGCAGTTGTAAATGTATATTCCCACTTTTTCCCTGTTTTGTATTCTTTCTTTACCTTACCCTCTAATTTTTAAGGTTCTGTCTTTTTCTTCTGCTCTAGAAAAATAGAAGAATATAAATAAAACTGCCAACAAAGGGCATTTTCATGTAAGTAGCTATACATATACAACTGGTTTAAGTCAACTTTAGCATCACTTCCTGGCACAGAAACAGCTTTCTTTGGTTCATGAACTGGTCCCTGACCAAAGAAAACAAGTTTTCTACTGAGGCCAAATACAGATAGTCCTCACCTTATAACTTTGCAACTGTTCTAAGTTACATTGGCAATAAAAAAAATGATTTAGGATTGGTCCTCACATAACTGTCACAGGGTCCCCACGGTCATGTGACCGTGATTTGGGCACTTGGCAACCAGCACACATTTAAAATGGCTGCAGCATCCCAGATCACGTGATCACATTCGCTACCTTCCCAGCTAGTTTCTGAATGGGGGGGATCTGGATTCACTTAATAATGGTGTGATTCACTTAATGACCAGGGCAAACAGGTTGTAAAATTGGGTGTGGTCACATGATGGCTCATTTAATGGCTGCATCATTTAGCAACAGACGTTCCAGTCCCGACTGTAGTTGTAAGTCAAAGACTACCAGTATTATATATTTATTTGCCAAATTCAAGGGGAAGAACCTGAAATCTCAAGACAATGATCCTCCAAATTCCATTTCCATGATCACCGGAGCTCCCTCTGCCCACATTGGTGAGTTTTAACAACTCAAGTGCCACAAACTATGAGCCCAATTTCCTGCAACTGTAAAAATAGGAAGCACAAGGAAACTGTGGTGTACGGTTTAAAGCAGATCATCTCCGCTAAAAATGCAAAGAGCCCTCGGGTATTCTCTCATGCCATTAGAAACCCATCACTCTAATCGCTTTCGGGATAAGCAACATTATGCAAGCACAGGAAAAGAGTAAAAAAATAATAAGCAAAAGAAACCAAGGACAGAAAATAAGGGAAAAGAAAAGGCAGTCAAGCAAATGGATCCACAGAGATTTGACTTATGACCCGTCATGTTTTGGATCAACTAAGGCCTTCACATGAGTCTCACTTTTTTGTAAGATAAAGAAAGTACAGATTAGATTACCAGCTTCAGTCATATCTGTGCAACATAACTGGGCAACTTTGAGGTGTGTGGACATCAACTCCCAGAATTCCTCAGGCAGAATGGCCACTGCTAAGAATTCTGGGACTTGATGTCCACACACCTTAACCGCTGTCCAGGTTGGAAACCCGATACAAGCTGCTAATTATAAGAACAGTTTGAAAGTCAGTTTCAGCATATCTGGGCAACACTTCCTATGCCCAACTGAAGCCCAGTTTCATCCCAAGCGTGCTTGTACTACTCCAGCAGGTTGGAATTATTAAACTGAACGCTACCTTGCAAACCCACATAATATTGCCTGCAATCTTGGTGAGTTGAAAACAATATTATGTCACATGACCAACCATATTTTACAGCCTCTTTTTGCAGCGTTTGTTACGTGAACATTGCAATCATTAAGTGAAGCCATGGTTTACTATGGGTCCAGTTTTGTGGAAAACTGGAAGTAACTGCCAATTTTCAACAACATCACTGTAAAATGTGGTCATGTGATGCTGCAAATGGACATACAGGCTGCCCGGTTGCCAAGTGCCTGAAATGTGGTCACATGACCACAGAGGTCCTGTGAGCGTTAGAAGGTGGTTAATAGCAATAACAGACTTATATACCGCTTCACAGTGCTTTCTGGGCAGTTTGCAATATTTTGCATATTGCCTCCAACAATCTGGGTTCTCATTTTACCGACCTCGGGAGGATGGAAAGCTGAGTCAACCTTGAGCTGAGCAGGATCGAATTCCCGGCTTTGTGCAGAGTTTGCCTGCAATACTGCATTCTGACCACTGCGCCACCATGGCTCCTAGTAGCCCAGGTAGGTCTGTCAGAACTTTGAATAGTCACTAAGTATCAGGCACAAACAGAACCACTCATGAATGGAACTGTATTGCTTATCACCTATGTTAGAAGAATCTCCCCAGATCGCTTGCCTTCCCCTGAAACAACCAGAAATCACTTGATCTTTCCTTCCAGCCTAGCTGGCAATTCCCCAGCGCAAAGCCACCAGTTTTAACTCAAACTGGTTTCAGCTTGTAAATGAAAACAAACTCAAGACAAACTATGTGGATGTTATATCCCCACCCTCTGTCGCTTTTCCTCCATCCAGTGAGGTCCTCAATCTCTGAAATAAACATCAATGCTCTCCTTGACCACCCAAATCTCCCTTACACCCCATTATCTAAAGGTGGGACCAGTCAAACTTCTGCACAATGTTTTACTAGACCAGTGAATAACCAGCTCCAACCCGCTTCGTGCCATGAAAGTAAGCCATTTCGTGTGTCTCCAAGTCACAGCTGAAGTTTGGCAGAGGTTACACTTCATATATTCCACGTAATTATTCCTCACATACGGATCAGTATTTTTCAGAGTGAATTCTGACAAGAGAGATGAGATAAATACATATTCAAAATACCAGAACAATAAAGGACTCAGCGTATTCCATGGTGCATTTTCACAAGATGTCCTTCTGCATTCATGGAAAATTACTCTTCCTTTCAACTATCTACATGAAATCACTTATAAAACACTTACAGGACCTTGATCTACATGTGCTGGGACTCGCAAATAAATGACTACTCCATTCCTTTACTAAGACACCGCTATTTTGTTAGGCTCAAACCTAAGGAGAGATGAAAGGGCCTTGGCACAACAATGTAAAAAAAGCAGCTTATTTATTTATATCCAGCCTTTATTATTGTATAAATAACTCAAGATATCCAAACACACCTTCTTCCTCATGTTTTCCCCACTACAACCTTGTGTGGGGCTGAGACAGAGTGACTGACCCAATTTGCCTTTCATGGTAGGACTAGAACTCACAGTCTCCTTGTGATTGGCCCAAAGTCACCCAGTTGGCTTTCATGACTAAAGTGGGACTAGAATTCACAACCACAGTTTCTAGCCTGGGCCCTTCACCACTAGACCAAACTGATGAAAGATGTCCCTTTCTCTAACATCTCCAAAATTTGAAACTGGTACCCAGACAATCACCCTACAGAACAGTGTTTCTCAACTGTGACTGCTTGAAGATGTGTGAACTTCAGCTCCCAGAATTCCCCAGCTGGTGGCCCCTAGGAGTTGGCCATTCTGGGAGTTGAAGTCCACACATCTTCAAGTGGCCAAGATTGAGAAACGCTGCCATAGAACAAGTCAAAGGTTTTGAGCATGTAGGAGGACTTTTCCAATCATCCAGAGGAAGTCTTTCCAAATTTCCCACTGTTATTTGCTCTTTTACCCAGAGGAACATGGCATTTATTTTAAAACTCTCATCTCAAAATAGGGGAGAGAGTGCCACTCCAGCCATGCAGGGAAAATAGAGCCAGCATCCAGATGGGACTCAATTCTGCCCTTATGTCAACTTCAGCCCCTATGAGAAAATTAGCTCAGGTTTCTTGAGATGCCTTTGATAGATGCCAACCCGCATTTACAACACGGCACAGAGATTACACCCTACACAACCATCAATCAAACTATTAAGAATTCTTGTTGCAACCCTTTATCTAATCATGGCATGGGCAACTTTTGAACAGGTACAGGTAGGCCTCAACTTTTATTTATTTTCATTTCATTTATTAAATTTATTTACTTTGTTGTAACTGTAATGGAGCCTGCCCGTCACAGTCATAAATCATGACAGTCATAAAACAGGTTGTCACATGACTGGTCTCATTTTTTGTAGTGGTTGTTAAACACCATAGTCATTAAGCAAGCCCATGGTTCTCTGTGGGCTAGTTTTGCCAAAAAAATGGACGCAAATGCCAGATTTTGACAGAAATGTCATAAAATGCAGTCATATGATTGCAGGATGCTGCAAATGCAGCAATTGCCAAGTGCCTAGAATGAAGTCACTTGAATGTTAATATATTTGTCTGAAATGGTATTGAGTTTTCTGCCTGAGCAGGGGGTGGACTAGATGACCTCCAAGGTCCCTTCCAATTTTATATCATCATCATCCTTACCATCCTGACCATTATTATTATTATTATTATTGATCATCGCACAGTCAGCCAGATGTTCAGACTGGATTTGGCATTTTTGTCTACCTATCGGGTCCTTACCAAGGACCTGGGATAGGCAGATGTGGATGTTTGATGGTATTACAGATATTGTCGCAGGATGGAAGCAGTTCCTAGTGAGGCTGCCTTTTGCAATTGACTAATGGAGAATTTGTCAATGCCGATGAAGTTCAAGTGGTGCTCCAGTTGTTTTGGGATTGCACCCAAGGAGCCTATTACTATTGGTTCTACCCTTGCTGGCTTTTGCCACAGTCCTTCTATTTCTATTTGTAGGTCTTTGTATTTTGTTGTCTTCTCCAGTTCTTTCTCGTCTATTCTGCTGTCTCCAGGCACTGCCACATCCACTATCCAGACTTTTTTGTCTTTCTTATTGACAACTGTTAAGTCCAGGATGTTATGCTGCAGGTGCTTGTCTGTTTGAATTCTGAAGTCCCAGAACAGTTTAACTTTATCATTTTCTATGACTTTCTCTATTTTATGATCCCACCAGTTCTTTTATTATTATTATTGTTATTGTTATATTGCTAGTCCATGTATTTATTTAGCAACGCTAAAGAAATAAACCGTGGGGAGGGTTAGTCATTGAAACGGGGTTATAAGTATCCCCATGGAGTCCTTCATCGACTTACAACAAAAATTGAGCCCAAAATTTAGGTTGCCAAGTGAGAAATTTGTTAAGCGAGTTTTGCCCCATTTTGTGACTTTTCTTGCCACAGTTGTTAAGTGACTCACTGCAGTTGTTAAATTAGTGACCCTGTTCTTAAGTGAATCTGGTTTCCCCATTGATTCTGCTTGTCAGAAGGTTGCAAAATGTGGTCACGTGACCCCGGGACAGTGGGACTGTCATAAACGTGAGTCAGCTGTCAAGCATCCAAATATAAATCACGTGTCCAAGGGGACGCTGCGACAGTTGTAAGTGTGAAAAACAGCCATAAGTCATTTTTTTAGTGCCATTGTAACTTTGAAGGGTCACTTAATGAACTGTTGTAAGTTGAGAATTAGTTGTAGAACAGTGGTGGTGAACCTATGGCACGCGTGCCAGAGGCGGCACTCGGAGACCTCTCTGTGGGCACACGTGCCGTTGCCCCAGCCTTGCCTCCCCCCGCGATCCCCTCCTCTCCAGCAGCTCCCCTGGAGGAGAGTCGCCCTCAAGCGTGGCCCACACGGAGCAGCTCCACCAAGGACATGGCAGCCAGGCAGCGTAGACAAGACTCTACCCTCACACCCCATCGCGCTCAGTTGATGCTGAAGGGTGTGGGCAGAGGGCGTGGCCACCATGGCACTACTGGGCTGCCTGGGCGATCTGGGGCGGGCCCTGGAGGCGGTGAGTGGCCCTGTGAGCAGGTGGGGTGGGGGACGGGGTGGGGGTGGGGCAAGGGGTTGAGGTGGGCGGGGCCAGTTTTTGGGCACTCGGTCTCTAAAAGGTTCGCCATCACTGTTGTAGAATCAAGAAAAAAGTGTTTGTTTGTTTTTTGTTTTCTTTGCACCCCTCTTGCAACAAGATGATGCTGGATGCTTTATAACAGGGGTGTCAAACTCAATTTCATTGGCGCCGCATCAGCATTGCGGTTGCCCTCAGGGGGCAGGGTGGGTGTGGCCAGGGTGGGTGCAGCCTACTGGGTGGGCGTGGAGGGAGTGGGTGTGGCCTACTGGGTGGGCGTGGCCAGCTCTACATCGTTTGCGTCAAGGGTGACTGTGGGGGCCTGGGCAGGAGTGGGACAGATCTGAGGGTCTCTGGCAGAAAGGGGTGGGACCGGGGCAGAGCCCATCAAGCCGGATATGTGAAGTAGGTGAGGGCCACTTGCTGGCCATTTCCAGACGATGGCGCATTTCTTCATTCCTCACAAAGGGTGACCCCTCCCCAGCATGCACCCAGGGGCTGGGGCCAACGCGGCAGGGGCTGATTCCTCGCTGTTTCCAGACGGCCTTGTGGAGTTAAGACTGAATGCATTTCAGCATAGATGGCTATCACAAAATTGTACATTGGCTCCCGGCTGGCCTGGGCCAGGGTCAAGGCAGTGGGGGCCGTTCCCTCACTGTTTCCAGGATGGCTTCGTGGGCCACATGAAACCACTTCGCGGGCTGCATCCGGCCCCAGGCCTTGTGTTTGACAGTCTGCCTTAGAACATTAAAGAAAATGTTCTCCTGACTTCATATTTATATCAAGTCAAAACAATCTTAACTTCTGGAAGCTGCGTGGACTAGTCCCTGTGGTTTTGTGGCAGCATACTCAAAGGTAATCGGCCCTCGCCTTCTTTCTCTCCCTTGGCTGGGGTGGGGGAGGGGGGGGAAACTGACCCAAAGTCACCCAGTTGACCTTGGGCCTTAGGTGGGACTAGAGTTCAGGGTCTCCCAGATTCTGTTCCAGTGCCTCTAACCACTACACCAAATCAGCTGTCCAACTTCATAAAGGAGCTGGAAAAAATGTTTCAAGGCCCGTTTGGAAACCATGAGATCAAGAGAAAAAATAAGAAAGCCCCAAAACACCAGCAAAAATGGAAAAAGTAAAACAGGGGAAAAAAATCAAGCCATCTTGATTGCATGATTGTGCCAAACACACAGGAACATGAATTGCAATCAAATTACCCCAATCACAAGGTATGCGTAGCTTGGAAGTCCGGCCCCGTCAGTCTGAACCAGTGAGGGTCCCAAAGACTCAATCAGGATAAAGATTGATGGAAGGAAGAAGGAGAGGTAAATCAGGGAAGGTCCAGCACCACAGAAAGCAAAGAGAGCAGAATTAATCCGAGCAAAACATGATCAAAACCTGAAATAACTGCTCAGCCACATCAAGAATACAAAATGGTGGAAGATGGAAGTTGTGGGTTTCATTGATTAGAGCCTCGTACATCAGTAAGGCTGATTTAACAATCCTGAAAAGCAAAACAAACAGGAGAAGAGAAAAAAGAATGATCGGGACAGAAGACCACAACCTCAGTGTCATCCAAATTTAATTTAAGGCAGTGGGAACGCATCCAAGTGGAGATCCCAATAAGACTACACCTCGCCTTCCTGGGTTCGTCTCTGAGGAATTCTGGGAAAGGCAGTGCAAGATGAGACACCAGGAATGTTGTTGGAATCTTACTGAGCACAAGTAAATTCTTTACCCTCCTTGCATCTTTTGTTAGTCGTCCAGTGGCCCTATTTAGGGCAACCCAGTCACTGCTAGGAATGGACAAGTTGCAGGAATATCTTGGAATAGAATATTTTTACTATTTGGCTGATAAGGACCCTTGGATCTTCTTAAAGCTGGGTTCCAACTGTCAGGCCCAAATGAGGTGCCCAGAACCCAACTTTATAGGGTTATCCGAAGTAACTTTGATGCTCTGATTCCTGAGAAAATGGACAGGGTTCTCTACTCTATTAGCCTGGCCACCTGCTTCTTAGACCCAGGTCCCTCCCTGAATGATTAAAGGGCCTGTGGTGGGTCCATGTGTGATGTCAGCTTGAGTGAGAGGACGGTTTCCTCAGCTTTGAAGGAGGCTGTGGCACACCCTCTCAAGAAGCCAGCACTGGATCAAATAGTCCTGGACAATTATCTCCTTTAGGGAAGGTGGTAAAGAAGATGATCAGCTTTAGGTCCAGAGGAGGAATGGGATTATTTAGACATGTTTTAGTTGAGATTCAGGCCAAGGTTTAGTATGGAGACAGCTTGCTGATGACCTGGGATGGAGCGTGTCATCTTTATGCTTCTTGATCTCTCAATACCTGTGATTGTGGTATCCTATTTGGCCAACTTCAGGGTTTGGGACTCATTGTTTAATTGCTGATTCTCCTTTTTTCTGTGGTCAGTTTCAATCAGTACTGATAAGTGGAGAGACTTCATGGCCATAGCTGCTCATCTGTGGGGTGCATAGGGCACAATACTCTCTCCCTTTCTATTTGACATCTACATGAAACCACTGGGTGAGATCCTCTGCCTGTTTGGGATCAGGGATAAATCGATGATATTCAGTTATGTATCCTGACTTGGTCAGCTAAGTAATGTGAGCAACTTCTAATTCAGTGCATGGAGACTGTGTGGGTCTGGAGGGAGTGGAACAGGCTCAATCCTAACAAGTAGCTTTGTCTGTTTGGGCCTTCAGGTTTGAAGGTATATCGTTGTGATTTTCAGTCTGGTTGTGCTCTCCCATTTGAGACTTATGTGCAATCTGGGGATTTTCCAACTCTGAACATCTTCTCAAAAAACAGTGGAACCTGTGGCCAAGAGGGCCTTTGCAAAGGGACATCTCATGCAACTGTTGTGGGAGGGAGGGAGGGAGGGAGGGAGGGAGGGAGGGAGGGAGGGAGGAAGGAAGGAAGGAAGGAAGGAAAGGAAAGACTGAAATACTGTACACCCGGATGTCACTGACAAAAATATGAAATACAAAATACTGAAAGGAAGACATCAAAGAACTCAAAGACAAAGCGCACAGTATCAACCTTAAATTGTGCTCAGAATATTTTCAGATAAAGAAAACGGCTGGGAGTAAAGATCTATTCACATAGCCAAAAAGCACAATGGAAATACAAGACAGAGCCTAACAAACCCATAATTAGCACCATGAAAAGAGCAAAACCTGACAATCAAGAGCATCTTGTATTGCAGGCAAGCTCAGAAGCACCAAATACCAAGGCTGATGGTTTACTCCAGCCACCAGGAAAGACAACAGTCAAAGCAAACCACAGTTTAAGGTACACCCAGCATACTCGCTTAAAATGAATTAAAATCACCAATACATGGATCAAAATGAATTAAAATGTTAAAAAACAATATATGTCACAGGAAAAGAGGGAAACATCCAATACAGCATAGAAATTTGTGCTCACAAATTTTCCAACCTATTTGAATTAGAACGATCATAATTTAGACTTTATTAGGAGTGTGGTAAAGTATGATAGATGAAACACAAATATTTATTCCATACGTTTCAACTCAAAGCTATTTCTCTAACATTAAATGAGAGGCAGCATTCAGGAGAGTCATAATTCTGATCTATGGATTTTAAAAGCTCGCTACTGAATGCATAATGAATTTGAATGTCTCCTGATTTGCAGATGTGCAATAAAATCAGGGATTAGAACATCGAACATAAAATAATACTGTTGGAAGGGACTTTGGAGATTTTCTAGTCCAACCCCTGCTTGAGCAGAAGACCATATATCATTTCAGATAAATGATTGTCCAGTCTCTTTTTGAAAGCCTCCAGTGATGGAGCACCCACAACTTCTGAAGCCAAGCCGTTCCATTGGTAGATTGTCCTCACCATTAGGAAATTTCTCCTAATGGTGAAATAGTTCTAGGTTGCTTCTCTCCTTGGTTAGTTTCCAACCATTGTTTCTCATATTACCTTCTAGTGCTTTGGAAAATAGGTTGCCCCCTCCCGTCTTTTTTAGGAGCCCCCCAAATATTGGAACATTGCTATTGTGTCAGCCCTAGTTCTTCTTTTCATTAGATTAGACATACATTCATTATAGACATAAAGGAATGCAGCGTTTCAAGTGAGCAACCCAAGACTGTAGATATAATGGTTGGTTTGTTTTAAAATCAGCGAGTCACTGATGAACTAATGTTGAGGTACCTATGGATTCAGCATACTGCAACTTTAAAAAAATCTGATCCCCCATGAAGGCAAGGCCCATGTAGCATAGAGAGTTGCAAGCCAAAGAGATCTGCTGAAGCCTGGTGCGCTGACAGCTAAGCTTCACTTATTATTCATGTTCTCCTATGCATAAACCTTGGTGAGTCACTGGGTTGCTGCAAAATTTTATTGGTAGATTAATCAAGTGAGATTTAGGTGATTATTAAGGAGGGGCTAATAATAATCAGCGAGGGGTCAGTTTTAGTTGGTGTGGCTGTGAGTTAAAAGGGAAATTTATTTTTTCAAAATGCCATTTTGTTCTGGCACTTTACTAGGAGAGCCCTTGTTTTATTTCTTTTACAAGATGATAATTACTCTGTCAAATTCATACCAACTGTAACTTCCAATGAAGGAAGATGAAAAACACAGGGAGGTGAGTTGTGTTAAATTAAACACTGTTTAGATCAGTGCTTCTCAACGTTTGTGTGACGGCGACCCCCGTCACACAAACGTGCTGCGCATGCGGGTGGCGCCCCCATGCGCAGCGCAGCACCGCACGCATGCATGGCGCGGTGCCGCACGCATGCGAGGTGCCGCCCCCATGCGCGGCACGCATGCGCGGCGCCGCCCCCCGAGGGGGAAAAATGGCGGATCGCCTTGTTTGGCGACCCCCGAGAAATGATCGATCGACCCCAAATGGGGTTGCGACCCATAGGTTGAGAACCGCTGGTTTAGATTGTCCTTAAGTTACAAACGCACAAATTTGACCTTTTTTGGCCAGCCTCGTTAAGAGAATTCCTGCAGTTGTTAAGTAAGTCATGCAATTGTTAAGTGAATCTGCCCCCCTCCCATGGACTGTCTGTAAGGTCGCAAATGGCAATCACATGTCCCCGGGAAGCCACAACCGTGTTAAATACATGCCAAGTGCCCAAATTTAGGTTATGTGACCACGAGGATGTTGCAATGGTGGTAAGGTCAAGGACCGACTTTTTCAATGCCAGAACTTTGAATAACCAATAAACGAACGGTTGTTAAGTCAGGAGGACTACCGGTAATGAAACATAATATATGAATTCCACCCACTACTTAGTGCACAGCTGCCCTCAGCATTTCCAACACGTAGCTGTTGTTTGAAAACCTAAAGCAGAGAGAGTCATCACTGTTCCAGACAGATAATCACATCACGTAAGAACTTTTACTATCAGGATGTCATTCTTATACAGAGAGTCCAAATCTCATTTTTTTTTAGCTTCAATCAGTTGTCCTTTGTCTTGATCCTGAACTCAACAAAGTACAGTTCCATCTACTGTTGAACATGAGACTTTTAGTTGCCTCTAGACCAGGAGAATGGGGAATGGCTGGCTGAACCTATGGACTTCAACTCCCAGAATTCCCCAGCCAGCCAGCCAGCCATTCAGCATGGAGAATGCTGGCTGGGGAATTCTGGGAGTTGAAGTCCATAGGTTCACAGAGCTGAAAATTACAAGTCTTAAAGTTGCCAAGTTTGGAGACCACGGCTCTAGACCACTCTCACCTCTCCAGCTCTGCCCTATTTCCCTTCTTTAGCAAGCTAAATATGCTCAATTCCTTTTCTGATTTCTCATAAGGCCGGAATGCCTCATTCTTTATCATCCTTGTTCTCTTCTCAACCTGTTCCACTCTTTTCAAGTACAGCGCACAGAACTCTCAGTTCTCCAACAGCAGTTCAATTAGAGGATAATCCAGCAAACTCGCTACCTCCCATGATCTGGACACGATCCTTAATGCAGTCAACAATTATTGGTCTTTCAATTGCTTCATCACCATGCTTGCTCATGCTTTGCTAGCGGTCCAACTGTTACTCCGAGATCTTTCCCGTTTCAACACTGCTGCCAAGTGAGATTTCCCAATGCTATATTCATACATTCGATGTTTCCTCCCAGATGTTTTAGGAGAGCTGTGTTAGTCTATAGTAACCATATATTAGTAGCTTGGTAACACCTTTTCACATTTTATTAATTAGCCCATTTTGTTAAAAGGCATAAGCTTTCATGAGCTAAATCCACTGATTTATGAATGATGAATTATCTAATGAAATGACGCATAGCTTATAAAGCTTATGGCTTTTAATAAAATGTGTTAGTTTGAAAAGATCCTACCATTCTCCTGATTTTTTTTCCTACCCAAATGTAGGACTTCAATCTTTTCATATCAGATCATCCTGTCTGGCCCAGTGATTTAAACACATCAAGTTAATTTTGAACTGTAATTTTCTTCTTCAAATTATTAACCAATCTCATAACTTGGTGTCATCTGTATTCCACCAATTTGCAATTCTCTCTAGTCCACATTTATCCATTTTTTCTACAAGATAAACAATAAAAAGATAGATAGATAGATAGATAGAGAGAGAGAGAGAGAGAGAGAGAGAGAGAGAGAGAGATGAGAAAGAGAGAGAGAGAGATAAATAGAAATAGAGACAGACAGACTAAACAAGGTTAGGTAAGGGGATGATCAACTTCATCAACCACAATGCATGTTTATGGCTTGATGTTGGTGGACAATGACTAGTAAATCATCACACATAGCAAAAATCATGTATTGTAATTTTATCCAGTTAACCATTCTGACTTCCAGAAGATGGAGCTGATGACTGTAGCAGAATGAAGAGCCAGTAAATAGACCAGCACTTTGTAATTCCTCTCTGGACAAGGAGATGACTTGAGATCATTCCCAAATACTCCAGACTGCAAGTCAGGCTTTCTTTCTATTTTGTGGAGAATGTGATTTTGCCCAGCATCTACAAGACTCATTTACTCCTTGGATTTTCTTAAAAGATGAGCCTTCAATTTGGATCAGTGTTCCAGGTGCACTGCTTTAATTTGTGGTACTGAAGTGTAGATAACCCCCACATGTTTATGGACATCCAAAATTAATTTGAGGGTTTCAACTGGTAGAATTGAATATCATCATAACATAATGATATTTGGTGCTTTAGAAGATTTATGCAACAATCATGACAATACATTTCTGATACCCATTTTTTTGCCTTGCTGAGTTAATTAAAAATACATAGCACTAAAGAAAATATTCATAGTAAACAGATTAGTAACACACTACTCAGCCAGCTGACTGTACCAGCAAACTAGATGCGATCGCCCACCAGCTATGACTGCAGTCTTCCAGTGTCCACAGCCAAAATCTCTTCAGTTAATTCCTAAGGACTATAATCGTTAGGCATAACATCTGTCAAAATATTTCCCATGTTACAGAATGGAATTTTATATGCATATATTAGCAGCTGGAAAGTGGCTGGAGAGCGTAGTAGTTAGAATGTTACTTTTGATGTGAAAGAGCAGGATTCGAATCCCGGCTGGTAATGTCAGATCTGCCATCTTCAGTTTGGCGCCTTGCAGGCATCCTGACATCAAAGGTGAGGGGAGAGGGAGCAAGGGGGAGAGAACAAATGGGCAATAAACCTGTATCCGGATAGCACTGGGAAACTGGGAGTGGGGAATGGCAGTTGTGGAAGACCAGAGATACCTTGAAGCGGTTTCTGCCGGTCTTCAAGAAGCCAAAGATGTTTGGGAAGGGGATGTGATCACTCCAAACACCAAACATCCCCAAAACACCTGAACATCCATCCGCCTGTTGGTTGGAGGTGGACTGGGCAAAGAAGAAAGGATGGATTGAGTGGAAAAGGCCTGTATTCGTTCGTGCAGGAAATTCAGTTCTAGCCAGACTTTACTGCAACCAGCACCCTTTAGTAAACGAGCCTGTCACTTCAAACCAAATGGGGTTGAGGGTCTTTCTTTCCTGAGGGGCCAATCCGGCTGGGACAGCTCTGACAGGTAAAGCTTCACCTGTATCAGCATCCCTGCTAACTGAGAAACAACCAGTTACCCAATGCTTCACAACAGTGAAGAGGAAACTCTTCTCACAACTTGAGATAGACCAACTACACATTACATCCCAGACTCAAGTAGATACAGAAGAACAGCTGGATGCTCGGCCGACAACTGAAGCTGGAATGTCACCAGTGCCTCTTCTGTTATGGAGCACAGCCACTGATATGAGGTATGAGATCGTGGATAAACTAGCTACACTCAACACTCAAGACTGGCTACCAAGGCTGAGGAGAGACATACCATCAGAAGATGTCAGTATACCGCCCTCACAACAATCCCTACTTCCACCACAACTCAAACCAATGAACGGGCATACACTACAGCTGTTGTGATCCTGGAGACTCTTGGCTACACAGTCAAGAGGAAGTGACTGGCCCAAGGACCACCCAGCTGGTTTTCCACTCAAAGTGGAGAAAGTAGACATGGTCTCTCAGTTTCTAGACTGATGCCTGAGGGATGCTACTAGGTCAGACTTGCTCTCAGATATGTACAGTATTATATACACACAAACACACAGATACACCTCTAGCAAATAACTGATGCTGTGACATCCACTTTCTTTCCCGTTTTTGAGAAAGAAAGCTTTAAAACGGTGAATCATTTCTGAAAGCAACTACTCAACTTACAACAGTTCATTTAGTAACTCTTCAAAGTTACAATGGCACTGGAAAAAAGTGATTTATGACCTCTTTCCACACTTATGACTGGTATAGCGGTCATGGTCATGTGATCAAAGTACGGATGTCTGTCAACTGACTCATATTTATGACAGTTGCAGTATCCCAGAGACATGTGATTCCTTTTTGTGACCTTTTGAGCAGCAAAATCAGTGGGGATTAACTTAACTTAACAACCGTGTTACTTAGTTAGCAACTGCAGTGAATCGCTTAAGAACTGTGGCAAGAATGGTTGTAAAATGGGACAAAATTCCCGTAACAGATGCTTAGCAACTGAAATTTTGGGCTCAGTTGTGGTCGTAAGCCGACAACCACCCGTATTATGTTTAGCTGGAGCCAGTCTCCCTTTACGATTGGGTGTGTGTCTATTACGGCCTTCCTCAAAGAAACTCTAGACCAGGGTTGTCAAACTGGCAGCTGGCGGGCCGGATGCGTCATGCACAGCCACAGCCACACCCACCTCCACAAAGGCAAGAAACATTGCAATACGTCACGATATGTCACGTGACGCGACCGAGTTTGACACCCGTGCTCTAGACCAATGATGGCGAACCTTTTGGAGACCGAGTGCCCAAAATCTGACCCCGCACCCCCGTCCCTGCTCCACCCTGCCCACTGGGCCACCCGCCATCTACACGGCCCAAGCAACATCATGGCGGCCAAGGTCTCTGCCCATGCCCTGCAGCATCATTACGCATGATGAGGCACAAGGACAGAGTCTTGTCCCCGCTGCCTGGCTACCATGTCCTTGACTGCACTGCTTCGCATGGGCCGCGCCCGAGGGTGACTCTCCTCTGGGGGGGGGCTGCTGGTGAGGAAGGGGCCATGGGAGGAGGCGGGGCTGGGGTGACGGCCCATGTGCCCACAGAGAGGGCTCCGAATGCCGCCTCTGGCACACACGTGCCATAGGTTCGCCACCACTGCTCTAGACTGATCTAGGTTCAAGCAATCGGTGGATTCAGTCTCAGAATCCCCACACCTCACTCTTCACAGCCTGAAGAATCCTGTTAGGTGTTTTCAAGGAATGAACTCACAATGTTGTCTCCAGCTCTTCCTTAGCCTGTTGTTGTAGAGGTAGCCTTAAGTTGTCTTAGTTGTTGGACCCACTGCACTGAACAATTGGTGTTTCCCCCCCCCCCCCCCGGTGATGTAACCAGGTGAAAAATAACATCAGAATCCATCAAACAGCCTCCCACAAAATCTGTTAGGATGGTACCACTCACCAGCCTTCTTGTTCAGACTCCGTAAACATTAGCTATGAAGGAAGATCAATTTGGGTCCACATGCTTTTTTGCTAACTCAAAGATGGGAGGAGTTGTACATCAATGCAGACTTGAGGAGGAACCCAAAGTCTCCCTCAAGTTAAATTTAACTTCTAAATTAAGTTCATGAACACAATTACAGGTGGCCTTGACTTAAGACCACAATTGAGCCCAAAATTTATGTTGTTAAGTGAGACACTTGTTAAGTGAGTTTTGCCGCATTTTACAACTTTTCTTTCCATGTTTGTTAAGTGAATCACTGCAGTTGTTAAGTTAGCAACATGGTTGTAACTGAGAAACAGTCATGTCACTTTTTTCAGTGATATTGTAACTTTGAACAGTCACTAAATGAACTGTTGTAAGTTGAGGACTACCTGTATGTGGGTTTTCTGACGGAATTACATTAGGAGTTTGTCCTTCAGCCCCCTTAAAAAGGACCGACACTATACAGCAGCAAGAGAGAGGGAACTCTGCAAAGCCCATAAGCTAAGTTGACTTTGTTCATGCAGACCAGGGGTCCCCAACCCCCAATCCGTGGACCAGCACCGGTCTGCAACATACCAGAAACTGGGCCACACAAACAAGCGAAGCCCCATCCACAGGATGCAGGCAGCACATGAAACCACACCCCTTCCGGTCCACAGAAAAGCCTCTGTCCACGGAACCGGTCCCTGTTGCTCAAAAGTTTATAGGGCATTGATGTAGACAATGCTTATTAATGCTGCCGCCAGCACAGAGATTGCAAACGTGCACATTTGAGTCCTTCTCTCCATGGAAAACAAGATGCTGCTTTCTATCACGTAAGCTCACATCTCCACTTACAAGGTGCAGGCACTGCCATGTTTACATGCAACAAGAAACAAACTAGTATTCTAAAAACAAAAGCAAGCTTGGTGAGCAATCCTGGCCTAAATGGAGCACTAGAAACCAGGGACATGAGATCAAACCTTGGATAGGTCTGCAATGCATTTTTTGTTTGTCTGTTTTAATTAGCCCCTGAAGACTTCTTTTTTTTTCTGGCTTAACATATAAATGGGCAACCCACTTCCCGTATACACTGTGTAGCCTCCTGCTGCTGTGTAAACCCAACCATTTGCGATTTACTCAACAAATCACAGACTGGCACATTATGAGAAGACAGCAGTCACTCATCTGCAATTCTCCCAGGCGGCTGTCATGTGTGCCTGTCTATGGCAACAATTGCAAACCACATCATTCATGTGCATGATAGCATCAACGTGATTTGGGCCAGATGCTTGTAACTGAAGATCCGAATTTGAGCCCAAGCAATCTTCAACTGAATTATGGAACATCCCAGCAGTTTTCCTGGACCAAAATGCCAGATATTGGGAGCACCCCAGAGACTTTCCATAACGCCATGCTACTTTGTGATGGAGTCAACAAACGCCATTCCCAAGCACTGACATCAGGATCATGCACAGATCAGCCTAGCACAAGTCCATTCCAGCACAAATACCACTTTACAATGCCTTGGTAAGACCACACTTGGAACATTGCATACAGTTTTAGTTGCCACAATATAAAAAAGACATTGAGACTCTAGAACAGTGGTTCTCAACCTGTGGGTCGGGACCCCATTTGGGGTCGAACGACCATTTCACGGGGGTCGCCAAACAAGGCTGTCCGCCATTTCCCCCCCCCTTTTCTTTGGCCACGCCCCTGGCACCCGGTGATGTATAAGTGGTTAGGGGGTCACCACAACATGGGGAACTGTATTATGGGGTTGCGGCATTAGAAAGGTTGAGAACCACTGCTCTAGAAAGAGTGCAGAGAAGAGCAACAAAGATGACTGGGCGATGGACGCTAAAATAAATGACGGACAGTTGCAGGAACTGGGTATGTCTAGTCAAGTGAAAAGAAGGACTAGGGACAACATGATAGCAATCCTAAAACATTTCAGGAGCTGCCACAAAGAAGAGGGAGTCAAGCTATTCTCCAAAGCAGCTGAAGGCAGGACAAGAAGCAATGGATGGAAACTAATCAAGGAGAGAAGCAACCTAGAACTAAGGGGAAATTTCCTGACAGTGAGAACAATTAACCAGTGGAACCACTTGCCTCAAGAAGTTGTGGGTGCTCCATCACTGGAGGTTTCTTAAGAAGAGACTGGACAAACATTTGTCTGAAATGGTATAGGGTCTCCTGCTTGAGCAGGCGGTTGGACTAGATGACCCCCAAGGTCCCTTCCAACTCTGTTATTCTGTTACTCTAAGACAGCGGTTCTCAACCTATGGGTCACGACCATTTCACGGGGGTCACCAAGCAAGGCTGTCCGCCATTTTTTTCCCCTTTTCCGGCGGGTGTCTTACCTCCCTTGGGCCAGCCAGTGGTCGGCCTGCTCCGTCTCTGCCGCTTGCCAGCTACGCCTCGGCTGGCGCAGGGGGCGGCACCATGCATGCGCGGCACTCCTGGGCAGGGAAAGTCCTCAACTTACGACCGGTTTAGTCCTCGACTTACAACCGGTTGGGGGGTCGCGGCATTAAAAAGGTTGAGAACCACTGCTCTAAGAGCCGTGGTGGCATAGTGGCTAAAATGCAGTATTGCAGGCTAATTCTGCTGACAGCTGATCCTGACCGGCTCAAGGTTAATTCGGCCTTCCATCCTTCTCAGGTCAGTAAAATGAGGACCCAGATTATTGGGGGCCACAGGCTGACTCTGTAAGCCGCTTAGAGTGGGGCTGTAAAGCACCGTGAAGTGGTACATGAGTCTAACTTTTCTTGCTATTGCTATTCTGTAAAGGGGGAGGGAGGGAGGCAGAGGTCTTCTCCTAACACCCGCATCAGCCCCTCCCACCGGTGGCAGACCCACCCTTCAGCAGAGAAGGTCTAGGAGCCCCTGCTCACTTCCGCTCCGTTCATCAGGTGCAGCTTTTAATTTTAAAGAGGCAATTCTGAAAAATCGCTTCTGCAGTTTGTAGACATGGCATTCCGATAACGTTAACAGATCCCTGGGGGTCTCGGTACTTTCATTTCTTCGACCAGATTTTATGAAAGGGAGGTGAAGCTTCTGCCTGATGCCGAACCTTCCACTTTAGGTAAATTCTTTCAGGAATATCAATTCAGGCAAGAAAGAAAAACATGTGTTTCTCCTCTCTTCTATTCAGGCCCTCTACAGGGCCAATCTAGTTGTCAGGAATTGAATGCTCTTCGCTCCCAGAAGCAGCTCCTGCGAGGAAAGAGGTCTTCTCCGCTCCGAGGGTGGCATGTGCTCTTCTCTTCCCAGCATTGTCCTAATTAGCTTTTAACGGTCCAATTAAATGGGGATAATGCCTGTGTTTTTGTAATGTTCCTCCTACACTGCTTATTAATGTAAGGTACTTTTTGCATCGCTTTAATACTTTAAGTATGTCTGTAACTTGCCCCAAAATCTCGGAGTATTGAATGAATTCGAAGTAACGATGAAAAAAAAAAATCCGAAATAAAATAAAAGTATGGCCTCTGCTGATTAGAGCTTCTTGCAGTAAAGTTTTTCAGATAACACGGCAAGGATGGAATTCACACCTAAAGCAGCACCAGAATGTTTTTAACCCTGGTTTGTTAGACAAGTCCTAAGGACCTGGTTTATAGATTGTCAATAATTCACGCATCACATTAAGCCAAACAGAAGCAAACCACATCCTACTATTGTTACGGGTGTGCGTCTGCCCTTGTGGATGCCTTAGCGCACGGGTGTCAAACTCAATTTCATTGAGGGCTGCATCAGCGTTACGGTTGCCCTCGGGGGGGGGGGGCAGGGTGGGTGTGGCCAGGGTGGGTGCAGCCTACTGGGTGGGCGTGGAGGGAGTGGGTGTGGCCTACTGGGTGGGCGTGGCCAGCTCTACATCGTTCGCGTCAAGGGTGCCTGTGGGGGCCTGGGCAGGAGTGGGACAGATCTGAGGGTCTCTGGCAGAAGGGGGTGGGACCGGGGCAGAGCCCATCAAGCCAGATATGTGAAGTAAGCGAGGGCCACTAGCTGGCCATTTCCAGACGATGGCGCATTTCTTCATTCCTCACAAAGGGTGACACCTCCCCAGCATGCACCCAGGGGGCAGGGCCGACGCGGCAGGGGCTGATTCCTCGCTGTTTCCAGACGGCCTTGTGGAGCTAAGACTGAATGTGTTTCAGCATAGATGGCCACCACAAAATTGTACATTGGCTCCCGGCCTGCCTGGGCCAGGGCCAAGACAGCGGGGGCCGTTCCCTCACTGTTTCCAGGATGGCTTCGCGGGCCACATGAAACCACTTTGCGGGCCACATCCAGCCCCCGGGCCTTGTGTTTGACATGTCTGCCTTAGTGGCTAGCTCTTCAAGGTACAGGTGGTTCTCGGCTTACGGTCACAGTTGGGCCCCAAACCTCTGTTGCTAAGTGAGACATTTGGTAAGTGAATTTTGCCCCATTTTGTAACCTTTCTTGACACAGCTGTTAGGTGCATCATTGCAATTGTTGAATTAGTGACACAGTTGTTAAGTGAATCTGGCTTCCCCATTGACTTTGCTTGTCAGAAGGTCGCAAAAGGGGATCACATGACTCCAGAACACAGCAACCGTCATAAGTATGAGTCCATTGCCAAGCGTCTGAACTTTGATCACGTGACCACAGGGATGCTGCAACTGTCATGTGTGAAAAACTGTCATAAGTCACTTTTTTCAGTGTCCTTGTAACTTTGAATGGTCACTAAATGAACGGCTGTAGGTCAAAAAACTACCTATAATGTGTTTTACTAATCTAGATTAAATGATTTATATTGCTAGTCCATGTATGATACACCGTATGCTCAATAAATAAGTACAGTAAAATAGGAGTAGCTCAATTAGTCCTGCTTCCTGTCTGGTGTACCTAGAAAAGCTGACCTCATTCTTGCAAATCTGAAAGTACAAATTTCTTTGCCCCTGTCTCTCAAGGCCTTTCTCACAACCATTACAATCATTTGCTTCTGGCACCATTGTGCCAATACACGGATCTTTGATGGAGCAAATAAAATACCTGAAATTCCTTGTAAAAAGACTAGAAGAAAATGCACAGCTTACATTACATACATGGCAAGTGCGGGTTTAGTAATTTGAAAATTATTATTATTATTATTATTATTATTATTATTATTATTATTATTATTATTATTATTATTATTATTTAAAAAAGCAGGACTCTTAAGTCATAAAAGCTTACGACATTATTATTCAGGTAAAAAGTATTCTGCCTCGTCCACAGCCATTCTGGTGTGTTGAAAGGGGCCCAATTCTGCAGGGACTGAGGTATCAAACCATCAATGCTGCTAATATTGGATGTTTTGCATTGACAACAGATTGAAATGAAGCCATCTTTTTCCCTTTCGCTTTTAGAGTTAGATGATATTGGGAGGGGGGGATGTGAATGATGAGAGTCTAGCTAGACATAACAACACTAAGCTTAGCGTGAGAATCAAGGTTATGGAGCCCACAGCTGATAAAGAATTGGCGGGCTGGAGAACTGGAGAGGAAGCCTGCACTTCAAGCTAATTGAGGAATGTGATTTATGACTATTAATTGGAGGAGGGAATTGTGCTTTGATACTATGTGCCCAGGGGAGGGGAATTCAGTTTTTGGCTTCGATTATGTAGTGCCGATGCTATGCTACTTGAATAAAAGATTCTTTAAGGTAAACAATGCCTCGAAGTTCTTTTGAAGAGTTTCATCTGTCGGAACCATGACATTAACTTTAGCAAGTACGCATACAAAATACCAGAACAACGAAACACAACCACAGAGTCCTTTTATCATCCTAAAAGGAGGGCCCACTTCATACAATAAACAACTGTGTTCCACAACAGAATTACATCTTCAGATACTCAGGACTGCAGTTTTTCCAGATCATTTTCTTTCTACGGATCAACTACAGGTAGGCTGAAAATGGGAAGCTGTTAAGCAATGAAATACAGGTAGTCCTTGAATTACAACAGTTCATTTAGTGACTGTTACAACGGCACTGGAATATGTGACTTATGATCATTTTTCACCCTTACGACCATTGTAGCAGCCCCATAGTCATATGATCAAAATTCAATTGCTTGGCAACTGACTCATATTTATGACGGTCGCAGAGTCCCGAGGAATCACATGATCCCCTTTTGTGACCTTCTGAAAAGCAAAGTCAATGGGGAAGCCAGATTCACTTAACAACCGTGTTACTAACTTAACAACTGAAGTGATTCACCTTACACCTTTGGTAAAAAAGGTCATAAAATGGGGCAAAACTCACTTAACAAATGTCTCACTTAGCAATAGAAATTTTGGGCTCAATTGTGGCCGTAAGTCGGGACTACTTGTAGTAAAGGGTCAGTCTACATTACCTGAAACAAACTATTACTCACCTCCATTTTAGTATTTATAACTGTTCAGAATTATTTTGTATCACTTTCAGAAACCAAAGACAAAAAAATAAGAATTAAGAGAGTTCATTCGGTTCAGTAGTTTACATTCTGGATTAAAGACCAGGAGAAGCCAGCTGCCTCCCTTAGAGCAAATAATTCTCTTACTCCAATCCACCTCACTGGGTTGTTGCGAGGAAAAAAATACATTAAATACATAAAAGTAGGAGCATTACCAACATGTGCAAAGTAAATGAAGGAGAATATACCTAACCAATAAAATGAGAGCAGTGGGAGGCTTCCGGTTCCGAGTCGCAGCGGTGCGGTCGAGCGGAGAGAGTCGTCTCTTCACCAGCCGAGTTTCCTCCGCCGGTAGACTCCTGAGTGGGTCAAAAAGTCGCTCTGGAGGAGCGACTACCATTGAGGTGGCTTCTTGGATGACTGCAGAGGGGCGATGGTGTCTTCTGTAGTCTGAGTATCTCCTTTGGGCCAATGGAGTAAAGATCGGTCAGTAAAATGGCCGATCATTTAGCTGCGCCAACTGTAAGCCATAAGATCATCTAAGCAAACAGACCCACCGTGGAAGATTCGGTGAGATTTTCTTTTACCTCTACCTTCCTTTTTTTTCCTGTGAAAAGCTTTTTTTTTAATTATTTCCCTACTTTGTTAAAGTGGCGTTTTAGTAGGGGAAGAGAAGCTTATAAAAAGAAACTAATTTTTTTTATTGGTTGATTTTATTTTGGGATATTTGGGAGCCCCAAGAAATTTCGATCTTTTGGTGAAACTACTCATTGCAATTATTATTATTTTTTTCTTTTGGAGTCTGACTTTGGCTTTCAAATTATTATAAAGGAAAAAGATAAAGAAGCCGTATGGCTGGGTGGGGCGGATATTGACTGATTTCTTCTGAATATAGTCTCCCCAAAAAAGATGATGGCTTTAAATATGATAGAAATGGAAGAAACTTGTTTAAATTTCACTTATAAGTATATATTGGACAAAATCCTGGAAAACACTGAGATGATAGTTGCTTACACAAAAGAGATTTCACTTCAACGACAAAATAAAGCACAAGGTGTAAGTAAGCACTTTGAAAGCCAAGAATCAGCAGAGGGGGCTTATATCCAAGAGGTTTTTTTTCAACCTTGTCTTCAGCCTACTGAGATGGATGAATCAAATTTCCATTTGGATTATCAACCTATATTGGAAAAGACTCTTGATGTTAAGGAGCAAATGATTTACAATAAGGAGATGGAGGATTTTACCCCAGAAGGACAAGCTGACTTGCAGACACCATCTGACTTTTTGACAGAGAAAAAACTAACAGAAGAAGAACAATACTTGATCAAAGAGGACTATACATCATCTTATCTACAACCTACTAAGAAAATGATGCCAATTAAATTCTATGCAACTTTTAAAAAGATGGGAAACGACGTTCAGCTACGAGTTATTGAGAACAGCTACAATTCCTATAGCAGCTTAATAAAATGGATAATGGGAGACTCACTTTTGGGGTACATGTTATGGCAAGAGATAATGGGAGATCTATTTGAGGAATTAGGGACTCTATTATGGAAACCCATTTGGAATAGAAAGAAACCCAGAATAAGATATACCATATTTTCCGGCGTATAAGACGACTTCCTAAACCATGAAAATCTTCTCAAAAGTCGGAGGTTGACTTATACGCCGGGTGTCATCTTATAGGGCAGGTGCTGAAACTTACCGAGCCGGACTGGAGATTCTGCGGCGCGTTAGTGCTGCAAGGGCGGGCCAGACGGGTGAAAGAGGCATGTTTTTCTGGGCACAGCACCGCTCTTGCTGCACTAACGCTGTCCCTGGGCACTTGCCAGACCTCATCATAAATCTTTTTTGGAAGATCTCGGCGAGGGACAGCACTAATAAAGGTACGGTACTTTTGGAATGTGGCCAAAGCAGTCTATAACCTGATCTGAGCGGTCTAAAACGCTCAGATCAGGTGACAGACTCCCTTGAAGCAGCCCCCTCTCCCTGCTCTCTATCACACTGCGCTATCGCTCAGATCGTCTTGGAGACAGGGAGGGCTGGGCAGGCTGCCACCCAATCCAAGCAGGCTTTGCATGCAAGAACCAGCCAATCACCGGTAAGATACATCGCTTGCTGTGATTGGCTAGTTGTTGTATATTGGGTAATTTTTATTTGGTGTGCATTGGAAGAGGGGTAGTCTTATACAGCGAGTATAGCCCAAACTCTATATTTTAACTGGAAAAGTTGGGGGTCATCTTATACGCCGGAAAATATGGTAAATATTGAATTTAAGATTACAGTGATGGGTGGTAAAGGATTTATAGCGACTTGGACTGATTTGGATGTGGATTTTGTCAAAAGGGAGGTTATTACGAAAATATTTAGAATTTAATACTGAAATATAGTAAGAATATGTTTCTTGGAATGATAGATCTTTTTTTCTCTCTCCCTTTTTTTCTTTTCCTTTCCTCTTTCTTCCTTTGTTTTGTCTCCTTGGTTTATCTGTATTTCTTTTCCGTGTTATTTTTTCTTTTTCTTTCTCAGTATTTTTTATGTGTTTTTAATAATAGGGGTGGTATAATGAGAAAAAGATTGAAATAATGGAAGAGATGACATTAATAATTGGAGAATTATTGAATAAGAATAGAATATAGTTGAGAGATGTAAGAATTTAGTTATGGAAATAATATGTTTAAATAAGAGAAACTTGGGGTACCTGAATAGTATATAAATGTGTTAGTTTAAGTTTAAAGGTTTAAAAAATTAATAAAGCGTAAAACAGGATCTTACGGGATAATGAGCTGTTGAAATTTTTTATTGATTAATGGAATCTATACGGAGTGATATATTAATGGATGAATTTGTTTTTAGAAATGTATTAATTTGAATATAATATTTTAAAGAGAGAGTGTTAGTTTAAGTTTAAACATTTAAAAAACTAATAAAACGTAAAATAGGATTTTATGGGATAGATAATGAGTTGTTGAAAATTTTTTATTCATTAACGGAATTTATATGTATGAATTTCTTTTTAGAACTGTATTAATTTGCTTATAATATCCTAAATAGAGAGAGGAGGGAATTTCAAGGAATATTGTGTGAGCTGTATATTTATAATGTTATTGTTTTTAATTGATAACCCTATCTCCACGTTGGTTCTTAAGCCTTGCTGGTGTAAAATGGAAAACTAATAAAAATTGTTTTTTAAAAATGAGAGCAGTGGGCTGCTTTTCATCCAAGTTAAAATGTCTTCATCGTAAATTCTGAGTGCCCATGGATCAAAAGACATGATTTAGTTAATATAAATAAATGCAAAGTTAATGTTTAACTCTTTTGAACTGCAAGGTTACTTCAAGATTTAAATATATTACAAGGGACATGAAGGGGAAAAAATTGCTGCCTGATCCAGAAGCATTTTCCCTCTCCTGCTTGGAATTCTTTTAATATTGTTATGAATGGCCAGAGACAAATGGAATCAAGCAATCAATAATTTTTGGTTAACCAACCATAAGGGCTAAATAAATGCAATTAAAAGCATCAATATGCCACTGGCGGTCTTGAGTTAATAACACATAAAAATTTAGCATATTTCCCAGGCTCCCCAGGTAAAGGCTGCAGGCTGCCTTTCCTTGTTTCATTTTGTTGGTTTTTTTTATTACAGATGTTACCTTTTCAAGAGCAGCTGATTCATGAATCTAGTACAGGAAAATTTGCATGACAGAATCTCTGTTCAATTTTTTTATAATTGTGCCAAAGGAAGACATGTAAAGCATTAGCCATCAAAATCTTTACAGAACCAAGAATTTGTTGAATGGAAGAAAACAATTGTGAATACTTAATTTGGCTTTTATTAAGCCTAAACTATCAGCTCAGGGGATGGACAATAAATTACCACTAGAGTTAACAATTCCTATATTGTAAATCACTCCACAGCTGTTGTAGCCACACAAATGCTAGATTATCTGAGCCATGGCTTAATGAATTACTTGAGTATGGCTTCATACAACACAATTAAGCATAAACTAACATAGGCTGAGATTCTATAATATAAAATAAGGCTGGCTAATCTAGACCTCTTGATGTCGGGTATTGGAGAAGACTGCAAAGAAAACAAGCCAATGGATCATCAGATAAATCAACCCAGAGGCACAAATGTCCAGGCTCAAATGAGCGTATTTTGGGCACATTTCACTTCTCATCCAAGAAGGAATTCTGGGAGTTGAAGTCCACAAGTCATAAAAGAGCCAAGGTTGCCTACCCCTGGTCTAACCATTTCAATTTTTTAAATTCACACACGAAGGTGAATTAAGATGTTTAAAGACTTCTTTTCCAATGTTCTTCTGGTTTTCTTTTCCTTTTTCCTTCACTTGCTTTTCTCCTCTGCTCCTAAAGCATCCGAAGAAATAGCCTCACTTGATTAAATTGCAGCTGCTGCTGAGGGACAGATTTCCAAGCTCGAAAAGAAAAGAACCTGCAGTTATTTCGATCCTGCAGATGTCTTCATTTTAAAGTGAAAGCAGGATTATTTTTAATGTTTAAACTTAATTGGACCTGAGCTTCTGCTGTTTCATTTATTGCAATATTGTTCTAATAGCCAGATTTTATGGTGCAATTAGCAATTGCATTCTTTGGAACCTATGGGCATTTCTCATCAGCCTCTGCCATTGTCCTGTTACTCCTTCAACTATGAAAAAAAACAAAACTTTGGCAACCATATATTCTGTACAATATATTCTCTTAATACATTTGACCTGATTGGAAACAAGCTACACAAACACACATATTACACATCCCTTGATGGGACTGGCAGTACTTCAGGCCAAAACCCAGATGATTAGTTTGTGGCCAATCCTGCCCATATCTGGTCTGCAAACCCAGCCAATGAGCTGGGCTTCACAGCTGCCATCTGAGAAAAACAGCTCAAGGTGTCAGAGACCCAGCCCCGATTCTGGTGCAAAAATGGAGCAACTAGAATGCAGCCCTGTGTTCTAACGTGTAGTGCGAGGCTTGGGGACGGGCTTTGAAAGGCCCCGGTTCTCAGGACAGCCAGCCAGCCAGCCCCAACCTCAACAGCCACCATGATGGCCAGACCTGGAATCAGACCCAGGAATTCTGGGGAAGGAGGCTTGAATCAGCTGGGACGGCACCATTCCATTTGGCCAAGAGTGATCAAAGGTACAAGTACACATTAAAAACAGTAACTGTGAGAGGGACCTTGGAGTCCTAGTGGACGATCACTTGACCATGAGCCAGCAGTGTGCAGCAGCAGCCGAAAAAGCTAATACAATCCTGGGTTATATAAACAGAGGCATAGAATCAAGATCATGCGAGGTATTAGTACCTAGTAAGACCACACCTGGAATACTGCAGCCACTTTTGGTCACCATATCACAAAAATGATATTGAGTGTTCGGAAAAAAATCAGAGAAGAGCAACTAAGATGATCAAAGGTCTGGAGACTAAAACATACGAAGAACAGCTGCGGGACTTGGGTTTGGCTAGTCCAGTAGTGGCGAACCTATGGCATGGGTGCCAGAGATGGCACTCAGAGCCCTCTCTGTGGGCATATGCGCCATTGCACCAGTCCTAGGCTTCAGCTGGATTTTATAAAACCTTTTCGCTTTAGGCCTCCGCCGCCATGTGCAAAAAAAAAAAAAAAGGTTTGGTCAATTTCAACTTTTCGCAGAAAAAAAAAGATTTTGTGAAGTTGGAATTGAACTTTTTAGTCCCACCCAGTCTGCCATTACCACGGCAACCATGCCCAGCCAATGGGCCACACCCAGCCAATGGGCCATACCCACCTGGCACTCAACGATGCATAAGTGGGTTTTGGACTGCAGTTTGGGCACTCAGTCTCTAAAAGGTTCGCCATCACTGGGCTAGTCTAAAGAAAAGAAGAAGCAGAGGTGACATGATAGCAGTATTTCAGTATTTGAGAGGCTGCCACAGGGGTCACATTATTCACCAAAGCACCAGAGAGAAGGACGAAAAACAATGGTTGAAAACTGATCAAAGAGAGAAGCAACCTGGAATTAAGAAGAAATTTCATGACAATGAGGACAATTAACCAGTGGAACAGCTATCCTCTAGAAATCATGGGCGCTCCATCACTGGAGATTTTTAGGAAGAGACTGGTCTGAGATGGTATAGGTTCTCCTGCTTAGTAGGGGGCTGGACTAGAAGACCTCCAAGGTCCCGTCCAGCTCTATTCTATTCTAAAAGTCTCCAGTGTTGGAGCACCCACAACTTCTGGAGGGAAGCCGTTCCACTGATTGTTTTCAGCGTTAGGAACTTTTTCCTTAATTTCAGGTTGCTTCTCTCCTTGATTAGCTTCCATCCATTGTTTCTTCTCTGGCCTTCTGGTGCTTTGGAGAATAGTTTGACTGCTCTCTTCTTTGTGGCAGCCCCTCAAATATTGGAACAGTGCAACCATGTCACCCCGTAGTTCTTCTTTTCTCTATATTAGACAAACCCAGTTCCTGCAATCGTTCTTTGTATCTTTTAGCCTCCAGCCCTTTTTTAGATTGGAACAGAGCTGGTATTTTAAAAAGGGGAGGGAGGGACTAGTTTCAGGACCACACTGAAGTTGAAGGCACCTCCGCCGCACAATGTGCACATCTCACGATGCTTTCCCTCAAGCCTTCTCCAAACATCAAGGTGCCCAAGAGCTGACTCATCCCTGCCTGAGAACAATCTTGCCCCACAAATGCTTCCAGGGGTCCCAGGTGGAAAGGGTGGATCTTCACCTCTTCAGCAACCCACAGGGCAGTCTTTCTGAATTTGGCCACTTGAAAATGTGTGGCCTTCAACTCCCAGAATTCCCCGGTGAGCAAAGTTGAGAGACACAGCCAGAGAGTCATACAGAAAATTGGATGGAGCTAATTTTTTTAGATCATTTTATGTATTTGAGAATTTTTAAGGGATGAAGCGGCTGCAGACAAGTTACACACACACACACACACATTTGGCCCACCTGCTTTTTGGGATCTCTCCACTTTAAACAGACAATTGTTTAAACAAAAGAGGGGAAAGAGCTGTAGTTTCTAGCCTCTTGGGGGAATGATTGAAAATGAACAAAGGGTTTTCTGTCACCCTACTGGTTAAGAAGAAATGGTCTCTTATGGCAGTGTTTCCCAAACTTGACAATTTTAAGGCATGTGGACTTCAACTCCCAGAATTCCACAGCCAGCGTTGCTGGCTGTGGAATTCTGGGAGTTGAAGTCCTCATGCCTTAAAATTGTCAAGTTTGGGAAACACTGTCTTATGGGATAGAGATTGTGATAAACCCCCTCCCCTCACAAAACATAATAAAATGTTCAAAAATTAAATTTAAATCATGACATTGTTACAGTAATTCAGGAAAAATTAAACAGCGTCCCATCCCTTCCTGGCCTCACCCAGTTTGTGATGTGTAATCCCCCAACCGCTGCAGAGGGCAAAGCTCAGCACAGCATAAACCCTGCCCACGGCCGGCTTAGT
The DNA here is from genome assembly GCF_016545835.1 of Crotalus tigris. Lineage (NCBI taxonomy): Eukaryota > Metazoa > Chordata > Lepidosauria > Squamata > Viperidae > Crotalus > Crotalus tigris. Next base: position 1,430,438 of record NW_024097841.1, on the reverse strand, counting down.
TTCCCAAACCGAGGTCAAAGCAAATCGTATCAGGTGCAACCTCAGGTGTTTTGTGGAAACCACCCTCAAACCAGGGCAGGATAAAATCTTCATTTTGCCCCGTGTTGCCTGAGACTGGAAACAGAAGTGCAGCCAAAAGAAGGAGAGGGGGAGGAGTGAGGGGGGGTCCCAGCCTTCAAGTCTGCATCCCTTCCTCAGATTCCCTTCCAAGAAAAGATACAAAAGCTTCCCTGGCCATGTGACCAACATACACACTTTTTCAGCTAATGAGTTTTAGTCAATCTTTTCACGCTTGACTGGGCAGTTTTTCATTTCCGGCACAGAGTGAAAGCATTTGATGTTTCAGGTGTACCAACGGCCATCGAGATTCAGTCTTCTAGAGTAACGAATCTCCTGCCAACTGCAGAACCACCATTTCCTGGCACTGGGCGGCTCCCCCTTGAAATGGAAGAATTTGGCACAGGAGAATCAGGATCTTTCCAACCGTTCAACCAATCTCGGGATAAAGTTCCCCCTCCTCATTTTCTTTTGGCAGCAACCCAAACACCGCTCGCCTGGTTCACTAAGGTGACCAACCGTCCTCCTTTTGGAAGGACAGTCCTCCTTTTTTGAGTTCTGTCCTCCCTTGAAAAGTGTCCTCCTAAATGTCCTCCTTTTCCATATACCGTCCTCCTTTTGGGAGGACAGTCTTCCTTTTGGGAGTTCTGTCCTCTCTCGAAAATGTCCTCCTAAATGTCCTCTTTTTGACGACTAATCTGCAGGGCCTTTATTTCCTCAGAGAACGCTCAGAAGGCGTTCCGGGACCTTTTTTTTAATTTTTTTTCAACTTTTGCATCTACTCCCCCTATTGGCTTTCGAAAGCCAATAGGAATTGCTGCTGAGCGCGCCAAAACACCCGGGCGGCAAACTTTGCACGTGCAAGTTGCAGGAACTTGCACCCCTCACTGCTACCCAACTACACGATCTCCTACTTCTTAGTTCCAAAGATAGCTGGAGGAGACTGGAGCGATAAGTTTCACTTGATCTTCCCTGTTTGGTTCTACGCGGGGATACACAGAGTAGGCGGTGGTGCTGGGGGGCGGCTGGGGGGGGTGGCTGCAGGACCAGAGCCGGCGCGGCTGGTGCTTTGCAAGCTGCGGGGCCGGCTCTACGGGGATGGGCAGGGTGGATGGTGGGGGCGGTGGTGCTGGGGGCGATTGGGGGGGCGGTGGTGCTGGGGGGTGGCTGGGGGGGGCGGCTTCAGGGCCGGAGCCGGCGCGGCTGGTGCTTTGCAAGCCGCGGGGCCGGTTCTACTGGGATGCGCAGGGTGGATGGTGGTGCTGCCCCTGGTGCTTTGCGAGCCGTAGGGCCGGCTCTCCACGGCAGGGCAGCAGTGCTGGTGGGGCGGCTGTGGGCAGGGGCGCGGCGGGCAGTTGACCTTCCATGGGCTGCGCCAGCTGGTGGTCTATGCAGTGCTGACCTGCGCTGCCACCACTTCACCCTGCGCGTCTACATGGCCATCCTGGAGCACCTGGCTCACAACACCTGCCTCCGCCGCCCACCCCCGCACAGTCCAGCCATGTAGATTTTTGGACAAGTGAGAAATCGAGATTGAATATTGATACTCTAGCTGCAGCACTTGCCGTAAAATTCAATATGAAGGATATTTCTTGTTCAGATATTTCCAATACATTGTTAGAAGATGATACATTGACAAAAAATATTCCTTCAATGGAAAAGTACTCATTTAAATAATTAATAGGCATGTAAGCATAATTACACTATAAAATGTTATTGTTACAAATGTTTTTTTATTATGCATTTATCGTATTATAGTGTATTCTGTATTATTGTTGCAATAAATACAATGTTTCTTTTATTTACGATATTTTTTTCTTAAATTTATTTGTGTCCTCCTTTTTGTTGTAAAAAAGTTGGTCACCTTAGGTTCACACATTGCACTAAGCCAGGGGTAGGCCACACATTGCACTAAGCCAGGGGTAGGCCACCTTATGACTGCTGGACTTCAACTCCCAGAATTCCTGAGCCAGCCATGCTGAGGGGAAAGGGGGAGGTTTCCAAGCTGAGCCATTCTGGCTCAGGAATTCTGGGAGTTGAAGTCCACCAGTCATAAAAGAGCCAAGGTGGCCTACCCCTGCACTAAGCTATAATGGTGCTTACTGGAATTTCGGCTCAAGCTAATCCCGGTCACTGGGTTTATAAACTGTGATTTATGGAACCCCCCCCTCACTTCCCCCCTCCCCTTCTTTTGGCTGCACTTCTGTTTCTAGTCTCAGGCTGGAAATGTTATTAGGCAACATGCAACCTCAACTAGTCACAATTTAACCAAAAGACATAGTTAAGCAAATCATGGCTAAGCACAGTGTAGGAATCTTGTTTAAGTTAGAAGAAGTAGCTTGGCAGCTTGAAGATGTTTAGAACGGAAAGAACAATAGAGCTGGGAGGGGCCTTAGAGGTCATCTAGTCCAAACAGCTGCCTAAGCAGGAGAGTCTCTAGAAGGAAGTCCACAAGCATGAAGGCACCAGTGAAGAGGCTTCAGCCACGGCTGTTACCTTGTAATCTTTCAGATCCCAGGCCCACAACAGGATTTCAAATAATTTCTTCTGAGTTGTCTAATGAGGACAAAGGTGAGTTCAACTCCTGTTGGCTTCATGGACCCAATATGATTTTCTTCACAACAATATTTTAATGGCTTACCACTGCTTTCATCTAGGACACGGGTGTCAAACTCGATCGCGTCACATGACGTATTGTGATATTTTTTGCCTTTTCGCAGCCGGGGTAGGCATGGCCTGCACGTGACACATCTGGCCCCCGGGCTGCCAGTTTGACACCCCTGATCTAGAACCTCTGTTCACACAAACACAGATCCCACAGACACAGCCCTGATGTCGTCTGGTGGTCACCCATCTGAGCGCTAACCAGGCCCATCCCTTCTTAGCTTCAGTTGACATGAATCAGCTGCTGCCACGTAGCTTTACAATGTTTTACAAGCCAAGACAAAGAATTTTTATTTTAGACATCAAACATTAGAAAACAGCATGTAAGTCTGGGTCATAGTCTCCCCAACCTTTCCAGCTTGGCGGCCCAGCAGGAAGGGGGAGACGGGATGGTTCTGTGTGAGTGGCAGGTATGTGTGTGTGTAGTTCCATTTGTGTGAGTTCCCGCTGCTCATGTAAATGGAGCTTTGCACGTGAATGCCCACCGTTCACGGAGGTGGAGCTGCGCGCGAGTATGAGTGCCTGCCACTTGTGCAAGTGAGCCGAGGTGGCGCAGCAGGTTAGAGTGCAGTACTGCAGGCCACTTTAGCTGACTGTGTTCAGCAGGTCAGCAGTTCAAATCTCACCGGCTCAAGGTTGACTCAGCCTTCCATCCTTCCGAGGTAGGTAAAATGAGGACCCAGATTGTTGGGGGCAATGTAATATATATATATACATTGCTTACTGGTGTACACCGCTTAGAGAGTGCTTGCACTTAAAGCGGTATATAAGTCTCATAAATAAATAAATAAATAAAGTGGAGCTGTGCGCTCACTGGGTGCTTCCGCAGCCCAGTTCCAAACGTGCTGCAGCCTGGCAGTGGGCCATGGCCCAGGGGTTGGGGACCTCTGACAGATGTGCCTCTGGTGGCTTACAAGGTTTAAAAACAAGGATAAGCAAGAACCTCACATCTGTCAGAGAGCCACTACCCGTACCACCAAAGACCTGGGAGAACGGTTAGGTCTTACAAAAGGCTCCCAGGGTCATCACCATCACAATCTCTGGAGGGAGCCTGCTTCATAGGGCAGGACGAGAAGGCACAACTTAGGGGTCCAACAAGATGACATAGTTGAGTGGAAGGGATCCAGAACCTGCTCTTCCTGCTACATTTGGTGGGACAAACAGAGACAATGGAAGGCATACAGGCCCGCAAAACGTAAGGCCGTGAGTCATTTGGGCTTTATAGGTAGGTGACCAACAACACCTTCACGTCACACACACAAACCTCTGGGTCCAACCTGCTGCCCATAAGCCAATGTGCACACCCATTTTTTTGGGCTCTGGACAGGAATGTGAAGCAATTTCACAGCAACTAATTTATTGCAGAATAGTAATGATCAGACTGCATGGAAAAGCAATTACTTTATTATTTGTATCTGTCAGATTTCTATCCTGCCTTTCCTTCAGGAGCTTCAGATAACAAAGAGGAGCTCCTTTTCTCATTACATTCCACAACAACCCTGTGAGGTAGGCGGGACTGATACAGGGGCTGGCCCAGAATCACCCTTGTGAGCTTCCATAAATGAGAGTGGACCCAAATCGGGGTCTCTCTAATACCAGACTAACACCTTCAATAGCCACTGAGCAGTCCATCCCAGCACAAATAATCTCTATCCAACAAAATGAGTTTCCATGTGGAGAAAAGCAAAGTCTTACATTTAGGCAGGAAAAATCAAAGGTACAAATACAGATTGGGCAAGACCTGGCTTAAAAACAGCAACTGTGAGAGGGACCTTGGAGTCCTAGTGCACGATCATTTGACTGTGAGCCAGCCGTGTGCAGCAGCCACCAAAAAAGCTAATACAATCCTGGGTTGTATAAAAAGAGGCATAGAATCAAGATCACGCGAAGTGTTAGTACCGCTTTATAAAATCCTAGTAAGACCACACCTGGAATACTGCAGCCAATTTTGGTCACCATACTACAAAAAAAGATGTTTAGGCTTGGAAAAAGTTCAGAGAAGAGTAACTAAGATGATCCAAGGCCTGGAGACCAAACATACGAAGAACGGCTGTGGGACTTGGGTTTGGCTAGTCTAAAGAAAAGAACTGGTTATTTATATAGTTGGTTAATGTTAGTTAGATTATGATTATTATAATTGTAACCCTGTATTCAGCTCTGGGAAGTGGGGGAGGGAGAGGGGGGGTTAAGGTGGTTTGGTTTGGGGGTTTATATTGTAACTTTTATAAAACTCTTCAATAAAAAAAAAGAAAAGAAAAAACAGGGGAGACATGACAGCAGTATTTGAGGGGCTGCCACAAAGAAGAAGGGGTCACATTATTCACCAAAGCACCAGAGGGCAGGACAAGAAACAATGGTTGGAAACTGACCAAAAAGAGAAGTAACCTGGAATTAAGGAGAAAGTCTCTGACAGTGAGGACAATTAACCAGTGGAACAGCTTGCCTCTAGAAATCATGGGCGCTCCATCACTGGAGATTTTTAGGAAGCGACTGGACAGTCACTTATCTGAGATGGTATAGGTTCTCCTGCTTAGTAGGGGGCTGGACTAGAAGACCTCCAAGGTCCCTTCCAGCTCTGTTCTATTCTATTCCATTCCATTCCATTCCATTCCATTCCATTCTGTGATTGCTCCTTAAGCACTTTTAACGTGTGGACTTCCTCCCAGAATTCTGCAGCTTTCTGGCTGGGGAATTCTGGGAGCTGAAGTCCACATATCTTAAAGTTGTTGAGGTTGACAAACACTGTCCTAAAAGATCCCTCGTGCCTGCAAAAAAGAAGTTGGTCTCAACTTCCACTTCAGAGCCGGGGGGAGGGGGGAATAACAGACTGAACAAAAACCTAAACAATTTGGGTCATTTCTGCTTTGATTTTACAGCTGCTTACCTGACTATGCATTAATCTAAACTCAGGAGCCATCAGTGGGACCTCATTGCTAACGAGGCAGCAAAGACGACCCTTCTCAATTTATGAAACATATAGGGATTTCTCCCCCCCCCCCTTGGTTGGTAGCACTTCTGAAGAAATTTAAAAACCTTTGGGAGCTTTAGATATTAAGCTCCAGAAAAGAAAGAAGAAAAATACTTCTGAAGATGTAATATTCTTTCTCTAGGCTATGCTACTGTTACTGGATACTAATGCAACTGTTGTTTTTTTAAAAAAATGCCATAATTAAGCTTCTCATTAAGTCTCTTTTCCATCCAAGCCCCATCCTCTCCTTGTAAAATAACATGACCCAAATTTCTGTCAAATTTTCCAAAGATTCTAGTCAGCAGGAAGTATTTGCAAGGCTTTGTCCAGAAATGTGAGGAAAGACTAAGAAAAAAAAATCTTGTGTTTCCTTCTTAAAAATTGCCACCATATTCCATGCAGTTGCTTTCCAGCCAGCACAGCAAATAAGTGTCCCTAACTTGGCTCAAAAAAGTAGCCAGGAACATGTTTTTTGACCAGTTCCAAAAGACGGTTGAATGAGCAACGTCAGCACCTCTCACGATCTTCCCACGCATGCAGCGCATGGGTGAACAAGGGTTTTTCCAAAGGCACAATAAACTCTAATGCAGCTGGGCATGTGTGAAGGAAATGTTCTGTGCATAAAAACCAGCTGTATAGTTTTACAACCTGGACTGAAGTAAAGCTAAAGTAGGAAGTTCCACTCAGGGCCCCCCCCCCCCAAAGCCTTAGATGCACCTTCCAAAGTCTCTTCCAAAGTTCCCCCCTCCCCCCCTTTTTTTTCTTAAATGGAATGGTGAATAACTAAATGAAAGATGCATTTAACCCTTGGGGAGGAACTCTATCAATTGCATTAACTAATTTAGGTTTACGCTGAAGTGAATTCAAATCAAATTTAAACTTTGACCAGGACCTGGTTACTTCCCCTCTTAAGTGCTGACCGCCCACGATTCCTCCCTCCTGACGATAAATATCCCAGTGTAGCCGGCATCTCTCCTACAGGTTTGACCTCAGGCTAACTGCAAAATGTTGATCCTTCGATTACTCAGAGAGATTGTAATGTGTCAGATAAACTCTGAGAGATTGTAATGTGTCAGATAACATCCATCCAGAGTGCCGTCCTGGGAATTTCTGCCCAAACTGGTAAATGAGAGAATGTCTTTGTTTTTCCAAGTCCCTCCTATGGAAGTTTAAACCTCTGGAAATACAAGGGACAGAAGGGACAGAAAGCCACCTGACTGAACGCAGCTCATGTATAATACTCAGAATTTACATACTATCTAAGGCTCACTGTGGCTAAAATAAATTGGGATTTCATAAAAGGCGTTTGCGAAAATCAAAGATTGCATGCTAATATTTTCTATGGCATAGTTTTATAAACCAATTGTCTCCATAAATGCTTCTGGATATGCTCATATGAACACTTCAGTGTATAAATGTATCTGCTCTAACTCTAGAAGTGCTATACAGGCTAAATAAAACAGGTTTGCTTCTTCATATATGGCAAGCAAGAACATCCGATGTTAGCAGTCTTGACAACACTAGCTTAACTATGATTTATTTTACCTCATGAAAAAGCTTAAGCAGAAACTTCACATTTAGATAGACATTCTTCTTCTAGGTGTTTTTCCTAATGTGGAAGAAAAGTAAAACAGAATAAAACTGGTACTCAGATTCCCTGCAGGAATCTAGCTTTCTGGCTCTGGACAAAACACCCACTGAGAATCTTAGCTCTACTACTGCAGAAAAAGGGAAGGGAAGGGAGGGGGAGAGGGACTCAAACTGGCTAAGAGCTTCACAAAGGAGGAGGACTACAGAAAAGCATTTCCTACCCACGCAGTCTTCAAAACTAATGATCCCCAGATTGTACTTTGACATACAACTCCCAAATATCTCCCATCAACATCGGAGACTTCCAGGTAGAAGGACCAAATAGGCTCAAGCTTAAGTGGTTATCTTCTAGGACTCCTAGATTCCTTTCACAGTTACTACTGTTGAGAACTGAGAAGCAGGGCAATTCTGACCATACACTATGGTTACGTAGGGCAGAGGTCTCCAACCTTTTGGGCACCAGGGACTGGTGCCGTGGAGAAAGGTTTTTCCATGGACCGGAGGGGGTGTGGTTTTGAATACCGCCTGCATCCCGAGGATGGAGTTTTACTTGTTTATGCGGCCCGCTTGCTGGCATGCTGTGGACCAGTGCGGACCAGTGCTGGACCGGGGGTTGGGGACCCCTGAAGTAGGAGATGAGACAACTAAGGCATGATGCTAGGATTTTTTTTTAAAAAAAAAAAAAACCAGACTATTACATCAATACTACAGGTCAACGGTTTCCAACCTTTTCTATACCCCGCACCCCTAGAACACTTCTGATATATTCTCGTACCCCTTACAAAAAATTATGCATATACACTATAATTTTGAAACTTGTAAACCCAAGTTTTTGCACCCCCTGAAATATCATCTCGCACCCCCAGTTGGAAACCCCTGCTATAGGTGGAAGAGAATTCTGTTGCCATAATCCCAATAAATCTGAAGGTTTACTGGTTGAGGAAACAAGGCCTTGTATCAACTAAGCTTAAGTATTAATAAAGGAGAATATTTGTAGCTCAGGATTGACATGAGGAACCCTTGGTGCAGACGTGCTCGTTACCCAAACAAAGTTACATCATTAGCTAGTTTGGGTAATGAAACGTCTGCAAGAAAACAAGCAAGCTCAGAGAGCACCAAGGAGCCCTGAAGCTTGATATTGAGTTTAGAAAGCTCTACACAACCTCTTTGTCTCAAAAAAGATCTTTAGCACAGCTGTTCTGATAGAGAACATAATGATGTCATTTGCATGATGAAGTCATTTGCCCTCCTTCCTTTTGCCTGTAGACCCCCCCCCCGATAACGTGCCAATGCGACATTAAAACTTCCATGGAATAAGGCAACCAAATAAATCAAAAAGGCTTAGAACAAAAAGAACCATCTCAAAAAAATGCAGACTTTCTCTGATCTTATATATGTCGACAGCAGCAAGACTATGGCACAAAAAACGGAAGGGCACTTTGATTCCCACCATGGATGAACGGCCACAAGGGTTGAGGCAGTTAAGGTAGCCAGAGATGGCTAAATTGACCGTTTTGATCAAAGAAAAGACTATAAGTACTTTTGTTTCTACTTGGAAACCACTTCTGGACTTTGTGCTTGAGGTGGAAAAAAATGAAACTTTGATTTTGGGTTTTACTGATTAGATTGATTTGCTGTTATAGAAATGGCTAGTTTATACTACTATGGAAAAGTCAAGGTTTGATGTTATTCTACTACAACAGAGGGAGCTGGAAGTCAGTGCTTTTTTTTTCTCCCCCCCCCCCCCTTCCACACTTCTCTCTTTCCCTTTCCCTCCCTTTTGTTTCCCACAACTTGCTTTTATATTTTATTCTATAAGCTAATAAAAAATGCAGACTTGTATATAGGTGGAATGTCTGTACCCACAGGTGCATGTATATTATTTTCTACATGTTCCCTGGGACTGAACCTGACCATCCAAAGCAATAAAGATAATGCCACTACATTGATGCACCCCATCCAATTCATCCCTCAATCAGTTAAACCTACACCAGGTTTTATGAAAATACTATGTGTGTGTTTGTTAAATAAAGAATAATGCACTGACAGAGGTCATATTTCTTGGCCTGATATGCAGCGTTCCAATATCGCTAACCCTCAATGACAAAACAGGAAGTTTTACAAGCCCTTCAGTGTCTACACAAATATCTACATAACCTTCCTAAATTGTCATGCAGGGAGCAGATGAAATTTACAACAGGAGCATCCAAGCCCCAGCAGCTGCTGCAGGAGATTCTCAGGCAAGGTTTTGTGGGTTTAATAAAAGTTTCGTGTGGCTCCTCTGCATGTCTTTCTAAGGGATTCAAAGGGGAACACTCCTAATTTGGGGGGCGCCATTTGAGATACCCACAAAGGGTAGATGTCATGGTTCCAATAGATGAAACTCTTCAAAGAACTTCGAGGCATTGATTACCTTAAAGAATCTTTATTTGAGAAGCAGAGCATCGGCACTAACACAGTCAAAGCCAAAAACTGGATTCCCCTCCGCTGAGCACATAGTATCAAAGCACAATTCCCTCCTCCAATTAACAGTCATAAATCACTTTCTCCAATTAGTTTGAAATGCAGGCTTTCCCAGCCTGCCAATTCTTATCATCTCTTATTTCAATAACCTTGGTTCACACACTAGGTTTATGTTAGCAGCGTTGACAGTAGAATCATTGTCCCTGATTTCCTCACTTCACCTCACTTTATATGGATCAATTATGGTTTTTTTTTGCTACAGATAGTCCTTGATTTTCAACTGTTTGTTTAGCGACCGTTCAAAATTACAACAGCATTGAAAAAAAGTGACTTACAACCAGTCCCTGAACCTATGACTATTGCAGCATCCCCACAGTCAAGTGATCAAAATTTGGACACTTGGCAACCAGCATGTATTTATTTATAAAGCTTCCTGCGGGGCTCCTGGGATTGGCTTTTTTTTTATTTTCCCAGGTGGTTTCCAACAAGCAAAGTCGATGGGGGAAATTGCGTTCGCCTGATGAGCAAGTGATTCACTGAACAACGCCAGCGATTTGCTTAACAACTGTGGCAAAAAAGGATCATAAAATTGGATGTGACTCATTTAACAACCTCCTTGCTTAGCAACAAAAATTCTGATCCCAATTATGGTCGTAAGTCAAGGACTACCTGTATTATTATTATTATTATAGCAAGATATCCTCCCCTTTTTCTCTGCAAATTTAAGGTGCCTTAGATGGGGGGAGGGAGGTAACTGTCTTCTCCCAACTGTCTCCTCACAACAGCCTTGGGAAGTAGGATGGGGAAAAAAAGCATATTCCAGTGTGGACTTGAACTCTTTAACTACCATATTATTCTGTCTCTTGTACAGAAAGGAAAAGTGAAAAGAGATAGGACAGCCGTGCATCTGCTCTTCCCACCAGCATCATGGAACTGAAGAGTCAGAAGGCGCCACAAGGGTCATCTACCTCAGTGGTTCTCCACCTGTGGGTCAGGACCCCATTTGGGGTCGAACGACCATTTCACGGGGGTCGCCAAACTGTTGAAGCCATGCATGAAAAATGCCTGTCCAGCTTCTCCTAAAAAACAAACAAACAAACAAAAAAAAAAACCTCTAGAGATGGAGAACCCCCAACCTCCACAGACAGACTGCTCTAATGTTGCACAGAAATTACTATCAGGACGCTTTTCCTTATATTTATCAATTAAATCTGAGTAGTTGCAGTTTGTTACTTCTGGTCCTACTTTCTCTGGAGTTACTGCATTGACCATCTCTCTTTTTTGTCTGTCTCCCTTAAGCCTTCCCTCCTCCAGACTAAATGCCTCCAGTTCTTCAGCCTGCCCTCACACAATGTACCTTGAAATCCCAGAATTGGCATGCTGTTGCCCTCCTCTCAGCCCTCTCTTCTACCCAACAAGCCTTTAGTCATCAACTCTTTGATAAAGATACAGTCCAGCTTCATCATAAACAAGGGATGGAGGAAGAGTATCAGCCCTACTAAGTAGACTAGACCAGGAACTCTCAGGAAGGTTAAAACTATCTTTGTTGATGTCCCAAAGGTGTTTTTTTTTTCCCCCAAAGGCAAATGGACTTTCAGTTCTTGGAAGAAGCTTTTTGGATGAGAAGCAAAACGTTTTCAAAGAAGACACCAAGAAAGTCTAGTTGCCCCTTGGGGGGAAAAAAATCCATCTTTGGGATAATCATGACTTGGATGATTGAGAATCTCCAAAGATATTTACCTTTATTGATATTATCTCACAAGTTTGATTGTGCTCTGTTTTCTCCTCCTCCTCCTCCTATTTCAATGAACAGAACAGAATAACAGAGTAGGAAGGGACCTTGGAGATCTCCTAGTCCAGCCCCCTGCACAAGCAGAAGACCCGGCCTATACCAATCCAGACAAATGGCTGTCCAATCTCTTCTTAAAAACCTCCAGTGATGGAGCACCTGCAACTTCTGAAGGCAAGCTATTCCAATGATTTATTGTTCACACTGTCAGGAAATGTCTCCTTAGTTCTAGGTTGCTTCTCTCTGTCCAAGTCACCTTGTTGTCTTGTTGCTCAGGACTTAAAAATATTTCAGCCCCTCTTGCCTAGGTGATAGTTGCTGCATACTTCCACCATGGCCCTCTTCCTTACTCTCTACAACAGTGGTTCTCAACCTGTGGGTCGGGACCCCATTTGGGGTCGAACGACCATTTCACGGGGGTCGCCAAACAACACAGTCCGCCATTTTTTCCCCCTTTTCCTTAGCTGTGCTACTCCCTTTTATTCTATTGGCTTTTGAAAGCCAATAGAATAGACTCTCTTGAATAGAGTCTACTTCTATTGGCTTTCAAAAGCCAATAGGAATTGTCCAGGCTGTCTCTGCCCTGTGGAGCCCGCCAAAAGTCCCATTCTGCAAACGGTGCTGCAAGTTGTCTGCAGCGAAGGTGAGCTGTCTGGAAGTTTCCACCCCTCCCTGCTGAGCAACCACTAAAAATGTAAGTAAAAGAGGGTCGGGGTGGGAGGTGGGAAGCCGGCGGGCGCAGGGAGGGTTGCTGGCGCGCGTGAGGCCCGGTGGGTGCCTTACTTCCCTTGGGCTGGGCCAGCTGGTGGCCCAGCCGGTGGTCGGCCTGCGCCGTCTCTGCCGCTTGCCAGCTACGCCTCGGCCGGCGCAGGGGGCAGCACCACCCATGCGCGGCACTCCCAGGCAGGGAAAGTCCTCGACTTATGACCGGTTTGGGGGGTCGCAGCATTAAAAAGGTTGAGAACCACTGCTCTACAAGGATGGATCAAGGAGAAAAGGGTAGGACATGATATGGGTGTAGGTTTGCTTGTGCTTTGCCTGGCAGAGTCCTCTAGCAATCAATATCCAAAAAGATTCTTTTCACCCGCAACACAAAAAACTCAAAAGTGACACTTGGGAGTTGCTCAAATGCACGTTTAAAGAGAATGAATTTATGATCCTTGGCAGGCCGCAACAGATTTAGAACTTTTGTTAATCTTTAGGCTCTACTGTCACATCTACCCCTAATTTCTCGCTCCAAATAAATAGGAACTGATGACCACTTTTTGAAAATCTGACTGCATTATGGATGCAGCTCTCCTCTGAAGCATCTGGCAACACCTCCCCGATCTTGCTGGTTTCAGATGAAAAGGGGTGCCTGGTGGATTGAACTGTTTCATAGCTCTCCCTTCAGCAAGGTTGTCAAAAAAACATAAAGGGGCTGTAAACAACAATATCAAATCAGCCATGGTGTTCTGACTGCATCACAAGCACAGATTTCAAGGGTTTAATTTGCTCTCACCTGAAGCTCAAAGCCAAAGACTGAAAACCTCTTCAAATATGATGGGCTGCATTTGGTTTCTCTGCCACAAAGAATCTACAAGAAGCACTAACTGATTTGGAATCCTTTCACATCCATCCTCTCTCCAAAAACAATCCCCAAATAAAAGAAGGGCAGAAGAATATTAAAAATTACAAGTATGGGTCTTATGCAAAATCTCTCTTTATGAAGGGCCAACTTCCATCTCAGATAGTTATCCAGAGGAACAAACTGCTTTCTTAGGAACAGGTAGGGTCCAAGAAGGAGTGACAGACTTACCTGTAACTTACACAGAATCACAAAGAAATCCCAAATTCAGTTTGACAAAGAATTGTATCATACAGGCCTTCTTAATCATGTTTTTACACACACACACACACACACACACACACACTCATGTGCGTGTACACATACACAAACATGTAAAATATACAATCTGTGTGACCAAATGTTGCACACGTGGCAAATAGGCCACAACACAGCATGTGATGCACCTTGTGACACTGTTGCCAAAATCCAGCATTTACTTCCAGTTTTTGACAAAACCGTGCCCGTGATGAGCCATTGGTTTCCTTAACCACTACAATGTTCACTAAATAACAACGGCTGCTTTACGATCACTATGTTCACTTAGCGACAGCCACAAAGGAGGTCATAAAATCAGGTCGGTCACATGACCATTCTATTTTACATCACGACTTACAACCAAGATGGACAGGCTCTAACGGGTAAGTAGAGGACCACCTATAGTGTACAAAAACACATACACACGTGTACACTGTGTTTGCATATAATAAATAAAGTATAAATTATAGTTGCCTTTCTATCTAATGGGATAAGCAAGGCAGAATTAAAATACATGTAATATATGTACACTGTGTTTGTATATTATATATATATTACATATATTTTAATTCTGCCTTGTTTATCCATTAAATAGAAAAGCAAGTATAATTTAAAGAAAGAAATATCTGCTCTTAGCTCTGATTTTATTTTTAAGTCTTTATCCATGTATTTATAAATGTGTATTTATAACTTACCTGTTTTCTGGCAATTAAGCAACCATATACAAGATTATTATAAATACTAGGATTTCTTTAGCAATGTATGAAGTTGATGCTTTATTTCTGAAAGCAATCAAAATTAGTAAACATCACTGCTTCTGATGGCAATAAAGCTCTTGGTTAATTCATACTTGGGTAAAGAAGTTTTTCCGTCCTGGGGTTATTAACTTTGAATCGGTGCCTTAAATTCTAGATCAGTGTTTGTCAGGCCCGGCCACTTTTAAGATGGGTGGTCTTCAACTCCTAGAATTCCACAGCCACATAATCCAGACAGGGAAAAACATCTCTCCACATTTCTCTGTCACGCATTATTTTATAGGAATCTATGCCTGCCCACTTTTATTTAACCCCAAAAGGTCTTTTGATGGAGTCCCACTAAGTTTTCCATTACTCAGCTCACCCTTTTTTCACCTCTTCCAATCTAAAATGTCCACCTCAAGGCGAGCTGACCATAGCTGCACACAGTATTCCAAAAGTAAAGGTAAAACAAATGATTACACTAGCAGGTTTATTTTCCAATTAAAATTAAACATCATCCTTGGGTTTCAGGAGGTTATGAATTTAAAAGCGGAGACGGGGGCGATCATGAAGAGACCGAAGCTACTCCAGGTGATGAAAACAACCATCTAGCCAACTGCTGACATCCCCCTGCTGGGCAAAGTGTTTCAGCTCCAGGCACTCTGAGAGAGAATAAATGTTCTAGATCTATTTCCAGGTTAGATTTTAGAACAAAAATTATCTTGTTCACTCTGCCGAGACAGAAACAGCCCCACTGCTTTTCTTGGACTTGTTAGTGGTTTTTGATGTCCTCAGCATCCTTTGGGAAACTTGGGCTGGGAAGTGAGTTCTGCTTCTACCCAGGGTACCAAATCCAGAAAAACAATTCCTCACTTTTACTGTTCTGCCCCATTATGCCAGGGGCCGTGGTGACGCTAGCTAGTGCCTGTATGATGCTCATGGTATCTCTAGCGCCCATGCGACATGACGCTAACGCGAATGGAGGGAGTGCACGCACACTCGCATGCACTGGCCAGCCGTTCAGGTGGCCCAGTGGCCAACAGCCCACGGCCCGGTAGTGGGCCATGGCCAACAGGCTGGGGATCTCTGCATTATGCAATGATGCTCCAAGCTTCATCCCCTGTGCTTATTGGACTGACTGTTCATCTATCTAGCAACATTGGGAGGTGTTACTTGGGAAGCACTGGCTGAAGCATCACCACTGTGAAGATGTGCCTCTTTCGGGTTTACACAGACATGATAGTTGATGGCCCAAACCAATGCCTGGATGAAGACTACTAGACTTCAACAGAAACTCAATCCTGTTGAGATACAAATGCCAAATATGGGTGCTTCATCTGTTCTTACTTGGAGTTCAATTATTCTGGAAGAGATTGCACTAGCCCAAGGTCAGAGGTATGCGGTCCACGGTTCCTTCTGGTCTCTTCACTGTCCCTGGAGACCCATGTACCCTCAATAGCTCAGACTGTTTCCCATCAGCATGAAAATATATAGCAGCTTATGATCCTCGCTGGACAAGGATAGCCTTGGAAAAGCTATTAAGAGTCCAATAATTTGCCAGGTGGATAACTGTAATGCGTCTCATAGAGTGGTACCTTTGAAAACAAATTGGAAGCTTCCAGTGCTTCAAAATGGAGCTGCATAGCTGCTGACTGGATCTGGCTGGCTGATTATACATTTCCACGCCCAGATCCAAGCACTGGCATCAAACTCTGATGCCCTAAACTCTACTGTTTGGGAACAAGTTACTTTGAAGAGCAATTCCTCCTTCAGCTCTTTGAGTTAGGCCAGGGGAAGAAACCAGAGATTCTCGCAAGGATCATAGCAATGCCCTTTATTGTAGGGCAGTGTTTCCCAAACTTGACAATTTTAAGGCATGTGGACTTCAACTCCCAGAATTCCACAGCCAGCGTTGCTGGCTGTGGAATTCTGGGAGTTGAAGTCCTCATGCCTTAAAATTGTCAAGTTTGGGAAACACTGTTGTAGGGTATTGTAACAGAAACTTGAAAGCCAGTCCAAAGCCTTTAAGGACAGGCTCTTCAGCAGAGGATAGAAGAACGCCCTTGAAGGTCAGGAGGAAGACTGTAGCTGCTACCAAGATAAGCTCTGACAACCCAAGTTGACCGAACCCAAGCCATGAAATAGCATAAGAAAACATGCTTTCCATTGTCCCAGAGAGGGATATGTCTCACGGAATAATACCATGGAGGTCTTCTAATCCAACCTCCTGCTCAAGGCAGGAGAACTTATATCAACTCGGACAAATGATTGCCCGATCTTTTCTTGAAGACCTCTGTCACCGGGTGGAGTAGCCACAACACGACTCTGGGAGGCAAAGCTGTTCCACCATTCCAAATTTCTGGGCCTGTCAAGAAATTTCTCCTTAGTTCCAAGTTGCAGCTTTCTTGAACAAGCTTCCACCCACTCCTTCTTGACCCTTTCCCCTTCCTTCTCAAGGTTGGGATTCCTCTACCTCAGGGGTAGGCAACCTTGGCTCTTTTATGACTTGTGGACTTCAACTCCCAGAATTCCTGAGCCAGACATGCTGAGGGGAAAGAGAACGGTTTCCATGCTGAGCCATGCTGGCTCAGGAATTCTGGGAGTTGAAGTCCACGAGTCATAAAAGAGCCAAGGTTGCCTACCTCTGCTCTACCTCCTCTGCCTTTTCATCCAGACTCTGAGATCTTCCTCAGAGACCTTGCTCTCTTCCAGGTTCTCCCCCTCCTCCCCCCAAACAGGTCCATGAGATGGATGAAGAAGGGCCTCTTCAACAGTGGTGCCTCATCTACAGGATGCCCTCCCTAAGATTTCCACCTGGCACCAACATCAATAAGTCATGCTTCTTCTCCCCAGGGGCCATTTAAGAACAGCTGGTTTCAGAGCCAACATTTCAACCCCTCAGTCACAATTGCATTATTGTAAACTCTTAATTTTTGGTGTAATAGTGTCGCTGTTGTGTTTATGCTGAGTTATTTGCATTAGACTTTAGCACCAGCTTTTGAGATATTTTTATCCCATACTATTTGCATTATATTGTACTGTATTTAAAAATACATCCTGGTTGTCCAGAGGGCTATTATTGATGGGCAGATTTCAAAACCAATAAATAAATAACCAACCAACCAACCTTCCTAATGATTCTTGCACAGAATTTACTCTTTCAAAAAACACACACACACATACACAACAACCCTACAGCTCCTGATTGGGGTGGCATTCTGCACAGAAGCAAAAAAGGGGTCTCTAAATACGGTAGTGATGTATCCCTGGCTGTGTCCCTCTCCCTTCCTCTCAGAGGTTCCCAATCAAATGCCATTGTGAAGCTCTCCCACCGTTCAGCTCTTAACAGAGTTTTTTTTTCCTCCAGCAAGAAATAAAAAAAGGGGAAGAGGCAAGAGGGAACTCAAGAATTGCTTTAACAAACAACAAACGCACATCTTCTCCTAAAATTTTCTGAATGGGGCAGGGCAACAGCAGAATAAAACCCACACTGGAAAAAGAACCAAAAGGAAATTTCCATTTTCTAGCATATAAATGTCTCTGTTTGTATGTGTATGTGTATGTGTGTGTGTGTATCTATATTATCTATTTATATACACACACACACGCGCGCGCGCGCGGATGTGTGTGTGTGTGTGTGTGTTAGAGAGAGAGAGAGAGAGGGAGCGCGTCACCCAGTGGCTTTCATATCTAAGGTGGGACTAGAACTCACCATCTCCTGGTTTTTAGCCTGGTGTCTCAACTAATAAGACGAAATTCTCTCTTTATAGCAGAGAAGAAGAGGCTGCACAAAGCTGATGACCCAGGTCAATGAGGGTGGCAGAGCATCTTCTGAGTGCAGTTTATTCCCTGACTAGTCTCTGAAACAACCATATAAGGAGATACCACTTTTCGCTTGCAAATGAATAACGAAGAACTGGATCGGTGAGGACTGATCACCATCGATTCCTAAGCATATTTTCAAGCAAACTCCTTTACAGCCATATTTGCCATCTTTTGATCAGCCAAGGAACACATGCGGAGCTTTGTCAGGATGGGAGCCCTCACAAAACCCGGAAGGAGCGTTTGGGAGGACAAGATACACTAAGAAGGAATTAAAGCATGTAAGCCAAGTTTATTCATTTGCAGGAATGAAACGGAGCACTGGTGCATAGCAGATGTACTCACTGAACAGGTTGATTTAACAGGCATGTTGCATGCCAAATCTTACCCATGCGTTTGCATAATTGCTACAGCCTGTTCTTTTGACAAATATTCGTTTTTAAAAAAATATGGAGGATTGAGCTGCCTGCCATGTCCCTTATACATCAACAAATTTAGTAACAGCTATGGTAGTGGGAAGGGGATGTTCTCTGCTTTGATTGGACCGGCAGCATGCCAGACGCCTGTAGAATCCTAGAGATGGAAGGGGACTCTGAGATCATCAAGCCCTACCCCCCATGGCACAAGAAGCTAAATTAAAACCATTATTCCGTTCTGTTATTCTGTTATTCTTTCTGTGATCACATGCGTCCATCCCATCAAGCCCAAGAAAGTCTGGAATGGTATAGGACGGCAGGGGGTGGGACTAGAAGACCTTCAAAGTCTCTTCCAACGCTTTTGTTCTATGTTCTATTATCTATCTCTGCAAAATGATTCTCCTTGGACATGTACAGAGAAGGGGGACCTGCTTTCTGTTTGGCCACCAATGGCACTGGTCTCGGGATATAGTTCAACAGCACTATCAGATTTTCTTTAGCTTTTTTTTACTCAAGAATAAACATACCCAAGTCTTTCAATCTCTCCTCCTGCAGTTTCTACTTAGAGATCCACCTCCTTGCCCTCCTTGCCCTATTCTAACCAGCAAACGGCACCTACACTCTAATCACGGCTAACACAGGCTTGAAAGCTCTTAGAATTTCCACCAATGGCCTTGTGAAGTTCATAACTCTGCCCTGGGCCCGCTCCGCCATTGGCTGTTCCTCAACTGGCAGCCTCTAACACTTCCATTGTTCTGGGAGCTCTTGATGTCCCAGAAGGGCAGCGCCTGGCTTGGCAAGCCAAATATTCCGGAGGCCGCTGACATTCCTAGAGTCACATCCAACCAATGAGTTTTCAAAATCAGTATACTGTGCTTGATTAATTAGACCAGATTAATCAAATGGTTGCAGATTTTGTTTTCAATTCTTTTAAACAACAAAAAGAGGAGAGAGAGGGAGAGAAAAGGTGGTGCCTTGTAATCTGATTTGATTTTCCATGCACATTCCTGCTCCAAGTTCCTTGGATGCAACAGAATACAGGACCTAAATAAATGCTTATGTAATGCCGCACATATAGTTATGTACAATCTCTTTCCTAGCATCCAGTTTTTCCCCCAAGGGCTACTGAGCAGCCACGCTTCTCAAGCAGCATCAGCAAGTCCCTCCCTGATTCAAATGTCGGGGAGGAAAGTCAACCAGCCCTTTGGCCAATAAAAACATGAACACCGAGGCGGCCAGTCCCCACCAGCACACAGGTCTTGCAATTCCATCCACGTAGCTCCCCAGACACAGAAAGCAAGGAAGGAGTAGGGTTTCCCTGGAAGACTGTTGGGAGACGTCCTCTCGATGCAAGCCTGCGAACGAGGCCCGGAGGAACCTTCGCCAACACGTTCCCTGGATGGACCTCTGCAAGGCAGCACCCCACTTCGGCACCCCACATCTGAGCTGTTTGGCCAACCCCCATGCTCAGAAGACAGCTCTACCACAATGATGGAGCTGGGCGAAGGGAAAGGACCACCTCAACACTCCTGGTTGGAGGTCTTCACGGGGAAGAGCTCAAGGCAATGTGAAGTAGAGCAGCGAGGCTGAGGAGCCACACGACGTGCTCCCCTCCCGCAACCCTTTCAGGCCCGGCTTGAGAAGTCCACCTGCTTCAGAAGGCCAGGGCTCCACCGCTCACCTCTCCAGACAGCTAGAAAAACACTTGCTTGAAATCCTGATGAGTTAGCATCAGTTTCCCTGTCTTCCGATATTCCTCCCTTCCTGCTCCTTCCCCTGGTGCAGTGGTTCTCCGCCTGTGGGTCGGGACTCCATTTGGGGTCGAACGACCATTTCACGGGGGTCGCCAAACAAGGCTGTCCGCCATTTTTTCCCCCTTTTCTTTGGCCATGCCCTTGGCACCCGGTGATGTATAAGTGGTTGGGGGTCACCACAACATGGGGAACTGTATTATGGGGTCGCGGCATTCGAAAGGTTGAGAACCACTGCCCTGGTGTCTGCTTGCTCCATCGTTTTCGACTTCCCTCGAGAAGACCTTCTGCCTGCCTTCTGCCAGGGCCTGCTTTAATGCACCTCAATCCCATCCCCTCCTAGGAGACTTAACAAAACTGACCTTGCACTTGTTGCTGCTCCCTCCCTGAACCAATACATAGGTTGTCTATCGGCATCCCCGCCGCAGGCCAAAGGTTCACCCCCTGCCAGCCCTCAAGGCTCGCTTGGCCCAGGGAGAGGGGAGCATCTTCTGCCGGGGAGGCATCCAAGATGCCCAAAACGAAGAGAGCCCCGTTTTCCAATGGCTGGCTGGGCAGATGGTTAACGATATTCAGAGCCGGGCTTTCCCCCCCTCTCTTCACACGGGTTGAGTTTCAGATCATCAGCCAGTTTTGCTTGATTAGCCGGCTTGATATGGGAAGCAGGTAAAGGGGGGGGGGAAGCGAGGGGGGCTTTATCGGGGCTCGGCTGCTCCCGAAGTTCTTCCCGGCCACATCGGAGCTCAGCTGCTCCGGGAAGAGGGACAAGAGAGAGGGGCATTGAGCCTTCCGAGCCAAGCTGGGGAAGAAGGGGGGGGGGGGAAAGGCCGCGAGCAGCGATCGCTCCCAGGAACAAAAACCCCGGCAGCAATTCGCTCCCGCCGCGACGGGCTGCAGGCGCGGACCGAAGCCGCCCTCCGGTGCCTCCGCGGAGGCTGCGGGAGCCGTCCGAGCCGACCCGGGTCTCTCCTCCGCCACCGGCCGGAACCTCCGGCCGCTTTCCGCATTGCACTTCGGAGCCGCCCGCCCGCCGCATCCAGGCCCGGCTGCGTCCCCCGCGCGCCCATCCCCGCCGCCCCGTCAGCCCGCCTTGCCCGCGCCCGCCGGGCGTCCCTGGCCCGTCCCCCGGGGAGCGCGCGGCGAGGACGGCCGCCCGGGGCCCCGCGTGGCCCGGAGAGGCCGGCGGGCGAGGGCTCCGCGCCCAACAAAGGGGCCGGCCGGGGGGCCGCCTCCCCTCCCTCTTTGGGGCAGCTTTACAAAGGAAGGACGCGGGACTTCCAGCCAGGCGCGCCCCGCCCGGCGGCCCTGGGCTGGGCGGCGGTGGGGCTTCCCCGGCTGGCCGCGACCCCCGCCGCCGCCTCCCGCCCGCGGCTGCCGGGAGAGGGGACCGCCGGGCAGGGACGCGGAGACGCCCCCGCCCGCCCGCCCGCCCGCCCGGACTCCCCGCAGCTGCTGGGCCTCGCCTGCCGCGGCTGCCAGCGGGCGGGGGGCGGCCAGGGACCGCGAGGCTGCGCCGCCCGCATCGCCCCTCCGCCAGCCGGCCCTCCCTCCCTCCCCGCCCGCCTCTGCTGCAGCCGCAGTCCGCCCGGAGAAAAGCCGCCGCCGCCGCCGCCCCCCGGCTGGCACAAAAGGCCCCCGCCCGCCCGGCCCGGCCCGGCCCCGCCCCGCCCGAGGCTTACCTTGCGGCGGTGGCGGCGGCGCGGCCGGTCCGGGCAGGGGCTGCGGGCGGCGAGGCGGGGCAGCGGCTACTGCGGCACTGGCTGCTCCTTCCGCGGCGGCGGCGGCGGCGGCTCCTCCATGCGGCCCTGCGCTCCAGCGCGGTGAAGGTGGACGCGCCCGCCTCTGCCCCGGCCCCTCCGCCTCCTCCGCCGCCGCCGCCTTCCGGCCTCCACGGCGGTAGGGGCCAAGGATGGAGAGGCGGACGGAGCAGCAGCTGCTGCCGCCGCCACCGCCGCAGCTCTCCCACCGCCGCCGCCGCCGCCGCCGCCAGCCCCGGCCCCGCGCAGCGCCGCTCGGGCGGGCAGGAAGGAAGGAAGGAGGGCGGCGCGCCCGGCCCCCCCCCGCCGCCACCGCCGCCCCTCCTCCTCCCGCGCGGCCGCCGCCGCCGCCTCCCCGCCCGGGGCCGGCCGCCTTCGCCCATCCAGAAGGGCCGCGGGGGCTCATGGCCGCGCGGCCCCCTGGCCCAGGAAGGCGCGGAATCTCCGGCCGGGCCGCCTCTGGCGCTGCACCGGGCGGCGCGGTTGCTCGGGGGCGGCCGGGGGAGCGCCGCGCCGTTGCGCTCGTCCGCCCGCCTGCCCGCCTGCCCTGTGCGCGGGGCGAGGAGTCGAGCCGAGTTCAGTGCCCGCGGCGGGCGGAAAGCAGCCCGGCTCGGCGGCGACCGGGCCGGGCTGGCCGGGACTGCGGCGCCCGGAGCAAGGCGCCCCACGGCCGGCCGCGGCGGAGGGCGAGCGGGAGCCTCTTCGTGCAGCCGCGCCGCCGCTCCGGAGTTGCCCGCGGCTCCGTGCTCCGGACCGGGCGGCGGTCGGCGACCCCTGAGGCCGCGTTGCCTCGCTAAGCTCCAGGCCGAAATCAAAGCGGCCACGGCGGGGCCGGAGGGCCATTTGGCCGGCTCCTGGGCCCGGCGGGAGCGGCAGATTTCCTCCACCCGCTCTGGAGATCTCCCTCCGCTGCAGCTGTGCGGGGCCGGGGCTCCGGGCAGAGGCGGTCGGGCACACCTGTGTTGCTAGAAATTCTAGCCCACTGAATAACACCAAACAGCAAGTTGAAATTAGACAGAGATTTATTGGCTACAACGCTTTGCAAAGCGTGGTGGACTCCAAATAAATATTGGAGCCACACCTGGTCACAGCAAAAACACACATTATATACATTCTATCCCGACGCCTTGGCCCCTCCTCTGAGGTTACAATCTTATCAGGATCGCCTAAACAAAATACATTATCCCTGCCCCTTACTATTTTGCTTCACCTATTCCCTTATATGTACTTTATCATGAAATCCTATAGCTCAGTGTGGAAATCCTATAGCCTACGTGCAGAACTCTTCCAAGGTACGTGTACATGTAGAAATTGTGTAGAAATCTTGCAGTCTACGTGTAGAAATTTTGTGTAGAAATCTTTCTGTCTGCGTGTAGAAATTTTACAGAGTACGTGTCACTTAACTTTACTTTTTATTCTAAAATTTTATTCCTAACACCTGGCGGGCGCCGCGTTGGGGAAGCTGTTCCTCGGCCGTCCCTGCGTGCTGCCTTCTTTCGAATCAAGGGCCTTCTGTACAGGACGGCCGAATGGAGAAGGATATTTTGGACCGCTTGAAGAAAACCTGCAGTGTTTAAAAAGGAGATTTCATTTAAACAACAACAACAAAAAAAACCTAAATTCCAACAACATACAGTAATTGAGCAGAAGTTTCCGACGAAATGAGAGAAAATAAAACTGTTTTGGCGAATAAAAAAGAAATCTTTCATAAAAGAAATACAGCCCGTGCATAAATAATTAAGGGACTGCTTTCTTGCCCCATAAATTTCAACTAATCGCAGAAGGCATGTTGCTATAATAAAAACATATGTATGGGAATTTGCATGTTTATATCAAACGAATTAGATAGAATGAATTTTGCACATTCAGAGTAGAAGTTTTACTATCCATGCCTAACACTTCTGGCCGTATCTGAGTTCTCCAACCCCTAAGAGGAAGAATGAGGATTCTGGGGGGAAAAAATGATAGATGGTATTTTCTTTACCTGTTGGAAGCAATGCAGATTAAGATATAATATATACAGTGGCTAGAGTAATCAATTAATGCTAATGCATTAGCAAATAATTAATGAACAAGGGCAAATTTAAATCAGAGATTGACCAGATCTGAAATTTAGGGCACACCTCACCGTAATATTGTGATTGCTTAAAGAACCAGCTTTAAGTTATTAGAACATAGAATAACAAGGTGGTAAAGGTTCTTTGAGGTCTTCTAGTCCAACCCCCTGCTCAAGCAGGAGACCCTATACCAGTGATGGTGAACCTTTTAGAGACTGAGTGCCCAAAAACTGGTCCCGCCCCACTCCGCCCCAGCCCCCGCCCCTTGCCCCACCCACCCAGCCACCCACCACCTCCACGGCCTGCCGCAGATTGTCCAGGCAGCCCAGCAGCACCATGGCAGCCATGCCCTCCGTCCGCACCACATAACATCATCCGTGTGCAATGGGGCATGAGGGCGGAGTCTTGTCCCTGCTGCCCAGCCACCATGTCCTTGGCTGCACTACTCCGTGCAGGCCGTGCTTGGGGGCAAATCTATAGGGGGGCTGCTGGTGAGGAGGGGGCCATGGGGAGGAGGGGGCTGGGGCAACAGCGGGCGT
The DNA here is from genome assembly GCF_016545835.1 of Crotalus tigris. Taxonomy (NCBI): domain Eukaryota; kingdom Metazoa; phylum Chordata; class Lepidosauria; order Squamata; family Viperidae; genus Crotalus; species Crotalus tigris. The sequence goes on along the minus strand of NW_024097841.1, from coordinate 1,405,964 downwards.
GCCCACAGAGAGGGCTCTGAGTGCCGCCTCTGGCACGCATGCCGTAGGTTTGCCACCACTTCCTTATACCATTTCAGACAAGTAGCTGTCCAATCTCTTCTTGAAAACCTCCAGTGATGCAGCACCCACAACTTCTGGAGGCAGGTTGTTCCACTGGTTAATTGTTCTCACTGAGAAAAAAATTCTGCTTAGTTCTAGGCTGGATCTCTCATTAATGACCTTCCACCCATTACTTCTTGTCCTACCCTCAAGTTGTTGTTGTTGTTGTTAGGTTATTTATTAGTCTGAATCAGTGTTTAGAATCATGCTGGCTAGGGAATTCAGGGAGCAGGTTCGCCCCATTTTCAAGTGGCCAAATTCAGAAAACTGAATGAAGCGCCTCCATTGAGTAGCAGATAAGGAGAGGTGGCATCTGAAGGTGTGTCTCTGGTCTGCCACCTTCCCAGGCACGATATACTCTTGCTAGAAGTAAATGAAGAGATTCCTACCAGCTTTCAGGGTTAAAAGCTAACGGGGATGGAGAAAAGAGCAAAGTTATTACTAGAAGCCAACATGGGTCTGTTAAAAACAGATCATGCCAAACAAACCTTTTTGCCTTCTTTTATAAAGTGGCTAAATGAGTGGATCAAGGGGATGGACTAGAAATCCTCCATGGTCCCATCCAGCCCCAGGAGTCTGATTCTAAATGCTGCGGGTGTACTATAGTCTATGATAAGGCATTTGACAAAGCAAACCATAACCTACTCCTTGGAAAGGTAGAAAAATGTGGGATAGACAGCATCACCACCTGGTGGATTTGCAACTGACTGACCAACCACACTCAGAGTGTAGTCCTCAGTGGAACTACATCCATAGGGAGGGAAGCATGCAGTAGAGTACCCTAAAGCTCCGTCTTAAGTCCAGGGCTTTTCAATTTCTTCATAAATGATTTTGACAAGGTGATAAAGGGGAAGGTGTCAAATTTGCATATAACACCAAGTTGGGGGGGGGAATAGCCAACAGTTTTGAAGGTAGGCTCAAGATACGAGCTTAAAAGACACGAAATTGACTTTAAAAAGACCAGAACTATCACCAAAACTGAACACTTTAATAACTGAATAATCAGAGAAGCCATCGAGATAGAAAAAGATGAAATTCTTGCAGCTGTAGTGTCTCCTGATACATTTAATTTGGATGAATGGGGTTCTGCAAATGAAAAGTCATTAGCTTACCAGCCCAAATCAGGAGGGACACCGTATTCATGAAGATAGATTTGAAACTAAATTAGGGATCTCTTGAAAATCAGGAACAGCAAATTGATGATACAATTATTATGATATTACTTGAAAAGAGGAGGAAGGAGGGGAGAGGGAAAAAAATCACTCAGAGAAGACATGAGGGACAAGCTGTATATCAACAAAGGCACAAAGAGGTCACTACTCCATTTGTAGCAGTCAGCTGGTCTGTGGGATCGGTGGAATTAATAGGCGCACAGTCAGATACTTTACACAGGAAAATTCAAGATTTGCGGATCATTTTAAATGAAGTGATAGAAAGCTGGCTATCCTAATGTAGAAACGTGTTCCAATCTCACTAAGAAAAACAAAGGTACCTTAATAGATTGGCAAATCCAAGCATATTATACTGAGGAAACACACTGGAGTCCCACCCAAACTGCCTCAAGCTAAATTAGGAGTCTTGTCCAGCTGCAGCATAGTGGAAAAACAAACCTGATAAATCATGCTGGAGAAAGATTTTAGTTGGAAAGGGTTGAGATATGAATTTAGAGATTATGTCAACTGCAGAAGTTTAGTTCCTATGTTTTTGACATGGGATGAATCTATGGGCAGCCCCATGTATGTGTGAAAAAGCATCTCAATCATCCAGTATCAGAGGTCCAGTCACAACGGGGAGAAGCTCCTGATGGTGCAGACCAACTCAAATCATCTAGGGCAGTGGTTCTCAACCTGTGGGTCAGGACCCCATTTGGGGTCCAACAACCATTTCACGGGGGTCGCCAAACAACGCAGTCTGCCATTTTTTCCCCCTTTTCCTTAGCTGTGCTACTCCCTTTTATTCTATTGGCTTTTGAAAGCCAATCGAATAGACTCTCTTGAATAGAGTCTAATTCTATTGGCTTTCAAAAGCCAATAGGAATTGTCCAGGCTGTCTCTGCCCTGCTGAGCCCGCCAAAAGTCCCATTCTGCAAATGGTGCTGCACCAGTTGAGTAGTCCCCGACTTACGACCGGTTGGGGGTCGCGGCATTAAAAAGGTTGAGAACCACTGATCTAGGGGGCTCGGGCGACTCCAGAAGCCACACTTGCAACAGTAGGAGAGGATCAGAAGAGAGTAGAGCTGGAAGGGACCTTGGAGGTCTTCTATCAGATTCCCTCCCCCCTGGATCATACAGTTTGGAGCCAGGGGTGATGCTAATGTAGACCCTGCCAAAGAGAAAATTAAGTACAGGTTATCCTCGACTTGCGACCACAATTGAGCCCCAAATTTCTGTTGTTAAGTGAGACATTTATTAAGTGAGCTTTGCCCCATTTTACGACCTTTCTTGCCACTGCTGTTAAGTGAATCACTCCAGTTGTTCAATTAGTAACACGGTTGTTAAGTGGATCTGGCTTTTCCATGGACTTTGATTATCAAAATGTGGCAAATGGATCACATGCCCTTGGGACACTGCAGCTGTCATAAATATGAGTCAGTTGCTAAGCTTCCGAATTTAAACCATGTGGCCGTGGGGATGTTGTGATGGTTCTAAATGGAAGGACTGGTCTTAAGTGATTTTTTTACAGTGCCTCTGTAACCTCAAATGGTCACTAAATGAATGGCTGTAAATCGAGCATTGTTATGGTTTGGATGAGTTTGGTGTACTAACTAAGCCGTGTTCATTTACACTGGAGATTAAGAATTGTGTGGGCGCCCTTGTTAGAGGATATGCTCCTGAGCATATGCTCAAGGCTAATAGTATCGATCCAAGTTTTGATCTTGGCCTTCATTATATCTGAAATAAAAGATCAGCTCATTGAGAAATACATAAAGATTGCAAAGCGATAACAGAATCTGACACAAGGCAAGAATGAACAGAAGGGGACATTTGTAACTCAAGGTTGAACTGTGGGACCAGAGCTGGGGTGGTTTTCTTGCAGACTTTTCTTTCATTACCCAACTAGGTAACATCATCAGTGCTAGAAGGGAGTGGAGAGAGAAGGAGGAGGAGGAGGAGGAGGAGGGGGAGGACTGTGGGATCCTTGGTGCTCTCTGAGCTTGGCTCTTTTCTTGCAGACGTCTTATTGCCCAACTAGTAACATCATCAATGCTAGAAGGAATAGGATCTGTGGAGAGGAAGAGGAAGAGGAGAAGGAGGAGGAGGAAGAGGAGGATGAGGATGACAACAAGAACAACAACAATAATTATGGGGTCCTTGGTGCTCTCTGAGCTCAACTGTTTTCTTGCAGATGTTTTATTATCCAACTACTAACATCATCAGTGCTAGAAGAAAGTGGAGAGAAGAGGAGGAGGAGAGGAGGAAGGAAGGAAGAGTAGGACAACAACAACAACAACAACAACAACAACTATGGGGTCCTGGGTGCTCTCTGAGCTCAACTGTTTTCTTGCAGATGTTTCATTATTCAACTACTAACATCATCAGTGCTAGAAGGGAGTGGGGTTGGTTCTCTGTTTATATATATGTTGTTTGTCTTGCAGTGCTGACGGGAGCATTCTTTGTGCTTCTTTGATGAGACTGTGGTTTACTGTTTGATTATTTGTCTGAGTTGGAAGTTGGTGGGCAGGAATTGCTGGGTAAACTTTACTCCTGAGATGCAAGCAAAAGCATGAGGATATGTCAGATTGGGCAGCCTCATTTAGAGTTTGTTTCCTAGATGAGTCTTTGCCATGGTTAGCACCAAGTCTGGCTTCATGTATTGGGTTAACTTGCTCAGAGATTAGAGCCGGAACGGAGGGAGAATGAACAGCAGCCACCATTGATTAAAAAACATCAGTAAACATGGAAAACAAAAAAGTAACTCAGTAGCAAAATGAAATACATATCAGGCACCTTTTGAAACAGGAAAAGAAATCAGCTACCCACTCCCAATATACAGTACTGGAAGCATCTCTTCTTAACTTAATTGCATGTCTCCATTTATTTGGCAGGTATTACGTTCCAGTTCTTTTGTTATTAATATTCCAAGATTTTTGAAAAAAGTAAAACATTTCAAGAGCTTCTGAAGTTCCCACTCTAAGCCCATTAACATTGATAAGCAGGAAAAATACTAGCTTATTCATACTTATCGGCAAGCTTGACACTTCACAAAATGAAGGCAGAAGTTGTGGAAGTTTGGGAATGGCCCTTACTGAGTTAGAAGTGTAATGTAGAATACTGTTGTATGTGGAGTTCAGTCTTGCGATCAATGTGATCAACATGATTTATGTTGTGGGATTCAGATCGTGTCTGCTGGCAGTTGGAGAAAGGAAGGCAGGAGCTCACTTCTTTTTGCTTGGGACATCTTCTGTAGAGGAAACTGGCTTATCATTTGATCTCTCAGTTTGAACCTTCATTGAAATAGAAATAAAGCTTTCTCCCCAGATTCACTCTTCCGAGTTTCCTCAAAAGAAGCAGAAGCCATTCCAAATGGCCAAATAATAATAATAATAATAATAATAATAATAATAATAATAATAATAATAATAATAATAATAGTAGTAGTAGTAGTAGTAGTAGTAGTAGTAGTAGTAGTAGTAGTAGTAGTAGTAAAAGCTGGAAGGGACCTTGGAGGTCATTTAGTCCAACCCCCTGCTCAGGCAGGAAATCCTATACCATTTCAGACAAATGGCTGTCCAATTTCTTCTTAAAAACCTCCAGTGTTGGAGCACTCACCGCTTCTGGAGGCAGGTTGTTCCACTAGGTAATTGTTCTAACTGTCAGGAAGTTTCTCCTTAGTTCTAGGTTGCTTCTCTCTTTGATAAGCTTCCATCTGTTGCTTCTTGTCCTGCCTTCAGGTGCTTTGGAGAATAGCTTGACTCCCTCTTCTTTGGGGCAGCCCCTGAGATACTGGAAGGCTGCCATCCTGTCCCCCCTCATCCTTCTCTTCGTTAAAATGGACATACCCAATTCCAGCAACCGTTCCTTATATGTTTTAGCCTCCAGTCCCCTAATCATCTTTGTTGCTCTTCTCTTTACTCTTTCTTTGTGCTTTGTGCTTGTCTCAAGAATTATAATGAGGGAAACATCAAGTCTTGTTTAGTAAGAGTTGATCATTTGATGTGGGTTAATTCTTCCTCCATCTGCTGCCCTCCAAAGCTGATGCGACTAAACCTCTCAGAATTCCTGCTGAGGCTGGATGGATTCTGTGATTCGTAGTCTAAGTATGCTATAATCAGTTAGAAATCCATGACAATCAATAAAATATCCACACTTTACAATCAAGAAACCACAGCATCCATGCTAGAAGATGGGATAAAAATAACTGGATTAACAATAATAATAGTAACACACCTTTCAATAATAAAGATGGTGACAGTCTTCTGAATGGTCTACAGAACTGCTCCGTCTGAAGAAGCTCCTAGAACAGTGGTAGCAAACCTATGGCACGCGTGCCAGAGGTGGCACTCAGAGCCCTCTCTGTGGGCACATGCACTGCTACTGCCAGCATTAGGTCACCACCGCCACCCGGAGCGGCAGCCCCACCCAGCACAAAGGAGGCGAAGCGGCCAGCTAGCAAGCTCGAGTAGCAGTGGTAGAGCACACCCACGCCAAGCAAGCCAAAGGCCACCCCAAGCAGGGAAAGCCAGATCCCCATTGGCGCCAGGGCCCCCCAGTCCCAGCTAGGATTGGGTGCCTCCCTCCCATCTATGTTGGGCCTCCTGCCCATGCCCCACCCGCCAGAGATCCCCTGGATCTCCCCCCAACCCTGCCCGGCCTCCACAGGCATCCCCCCTGAGCAACATCGAGGTGGCCATGCCCACCCCAGCCACGCCCACCCAGTCTGCCGTGACAACCACAGCTATGCCCACCCAGTGGGCCAAGCCTCCATGCCCCCCCTGAGGGCACCACAATGCTGATGCGGCCCTGGCACTTTGCGATAAATAAGTGGGTTTTGGGTTGTGGTTTGGGCACTCGGTCTTTAAAAGGTTCACCATCACTCTCCTAGAATGTTAAAATAGAAGGCCAAACTTTGATTCTAACTCTTAATTTCTGAATATCTCTCAGGGCTATTGAGGACATTAAAGGCCCACCCAGTGTTACAGCCTCAGCGACCAAACGCAGCCATTTCATCAATTATGAAAGATTTTGCACATCATGCTTAACTGTAGCTTGAATAAGCCCTGCTGGCTGAGTTCAAACATGCTAAGCCATAATATATGGTTTAGAATCCACAATGACTGGATCCACATATTTCACTGAAGGACAAGCAAACCACATTACAAATAAACTGGTGGGCTCACAGTCTAGGATGTGTGCCATTCTTGGCTTAGAACCCAGCACATGCTTCCAGATATCCAGTCTAACCATGGTTTAGAGTCACCATTTTGTTTTAACTTCTATCCACTCAGCACTTTGGTCTCCAGGCTTGGTATATGTTAGAGGCGGATCAATAGCTGTAACAAACTCAGGGGTGTGTGTGTGTGTGTGTGTGTGTGTAAATTATATTCTGCCAGCCTCAGTTCAAATTTTCTTTTCCAGTCTTAATTTCCTTGCCATGAACCACGCCGTGTCCTTCAACCTTAAATTGTAGTTCAATTTCTTTAACTCGATTCGGGTGACGCCTGAACTGAGCATTGCCGTTTCTTTAAGGTTTAGTTTTTGGCCACCACATGAACATATAGTCCTCAACTTATGACCACAATTCAGCCCCAAATTTTTCTTGCTAAGTGAGACATTTGTTAAATGAGTTTTGCCCCATTTTATGACCTTTCTTTCACAGTTGTTAATTGTTAAGTGTTACTTTAGTGACGTGGTTGCTAAATGAATCCAGCTTCCCCATTGACTTTGCTTGTCAGAAGGTCGCAAAAGGGGATCACGTGACCCCAGGGGGACACAGCAACGGTCATAAATATGAACCAGTTGCCAAGCATCTGAATTTTGATTGCATGACCATGTGGATGCTGCAACGGTCGTAAGTGTGAAAAATGGTCATACGTGAGTTTCTTCAGTACCACAAACAGTTATAAGTCGAGGACTTCCTGTACTAAAAGACAAACTGTCACTTCATATCCTGTAATCTCCAGACTCCGAGCAGGAGCAAATGCTTCTTCCCTGAATGGATAACTACTTCCCCTTTCGAATTTCAGGCGAAAGGAGGCAATTCAAAATTTATAAATGCCTCAGGAAAAGAATGATTATTTTTTGCTGCTGATTGTTATTGGTGAAGGTGCCTTTTTGAATATTTATTTATAAACAGCTTGAGTCCTAAAGCTTGACCAGATGGAAACGTGCCTGCAAAGAATTGGAACATCCTCAGGATGGCTACAAGTCAATAGATGAGACAATTCACACCAACAAATGCCAAAAATGGCCAGTCTTGTAATCTTTGACACAACTGATGCCAAATTTATGCAAACGCTTTTAAGTGTATTTTCAGAAGACGGGCAAGCATTGTATGAACTGCAAACATTGGTAACAATGCCTGATTTGAACTGGACGTTCTGCCAGCTCCAGCCACTGCACAGAAGGAACATGAGAAAAGCCAAATTTCTTGTTTTTTTGTTCCTGCTTAAGGCCATCTTGATCTCCTTCTCCTCCGATACGCATCTTGTACTATTTAATAATTGTCTCACTGACACCAGTACCCAGTTTTTTTGGAACGTAGCATACCCAGAATGGGTTTTAGTGTACAAATAATTCCTGCAGAGCTGTCTTGAAGAAAGTGATCATTCTTGAAAGCACCAAACAAACAAACAATGCATTAAAGAGATAATCACAGAGAGAGATTAATGCACTGGCCTCTGTGGGAAAAGGCTGGAAAACTCCCCAAAGGTGTCACTCTGTTTACCTGCCATGTTTGGTTAAGCAAACAAACCATTCCTGGTTTGATCAGCTCCTTTGAATGTGATCACCCTCTTTGCACACAGTGACCCTGGAACAGCAAACTAAAGTGAATTCCTAATTTTAGTTTAGGTGGTAGCAGAAGATCCCATCTCACCCTGTGGTTCCATAGGCAAAATTACCCCATTCTTTTGTCTCCTCTCCAAGTGGCATGGTGGCCTAGTAATGAAGATGTTCACCTCCCATTCAGAAGGTTGAGCAGCAGCAGATGTTTCTCTATCATGGAGCAAAGAAAAAATATCTGCTGCGAACTCTGCGTGATGTCAGGAAGGGCATCCAGCCAGTAAATGCTCAGCTCCATCTAGTAAATTAAGGGATTACAGGATTGTAAAAAGGAGGGTTTTTTAAATTTTGTCTCCTGCCCGATGGCCTCCTGGGAGGATCCATCACCAGGGCCTGAGGGACCAGCTTATCCCGTTTCAAAAAATCCTTCTAAGTCATACATTGGCTGGATTTACAGGAGGTTTTATCACAGCATATGCCCATAGGGTTATGAATTGTACATGCCAACATCATTTTTGTTGAGTCCGTCGCGAAATGGTAAGACACGAGAAGCAGTTGTAGTTCTCAGGAAACCTTTATTCTTCAGTTCAGCTTACATTGGAATATGGCGGCAGCGCCCAAAACTCTCGGCCTCCTTTTATAGGCCTTTCCCGGGTCAATCTGCTACTTTTGGCGCACCAGCACCCGCGCATGCGCACACGTACTGGCGACAGCCTGTCTGGTCCCGGGCAGCTTGCACCTGCCCGGGACCGCCTGCAAGGCTCAGGACATAGCAATTTTCTTTGTGGCATTATATATTACTACAGCCTTGAGAAAGAACTTTTCCAATTTTCCCTTGTTTTAAGGGAAAAGGCAGCTCTACTGTCGCTTCACCAGTTCTCCACTGTTCCTCTGCCCGTGAATTCTCCTCCCTGCTCTTCCATTGTTATTCCAAGGCATCTCCAGCCTTACTGAGACTTTCCCCCACCAGTGAGGAGATCAAGCTTCTGAGATGAAATTCAGCTATGATTGGCCTTTAACTGACCAAAAGCATTGTTGTTTGAAATTCTTCACGATTACATTCTTCAAACTTTCTCTTAGAGGTCTGTAAGTCCTGTGTATAATTTTATCTGGCCTTATACTAACTAGACGGCTGTTAACAATCTCTTAACTTAAAATCCCATCAAGTTATTCCCTCTATCTTTGTTTCTTTAATTCCTTTCCTTTGTTGGCATTGTCCTATTGATTTAATGTTTCCTCTCTATAAGAAATATCTAAAAATGAATGGCATGAATATGCTGTAGAGATAATATGCTAAAGAGAGAAACAGCTTATCGTATGTTGTATAATTTTCACAATTGGCTTATCAGTAGCAGGATCAATAGCAGGATTATTCAGGATATTTGGGTTAAAAATTTGTGGGTCAATTTATTCCCAGATAATCTCTTCTGCAAGATCATAGCCTACTTCAGTTCACTTTGAAAGGTAGACTCAAGATTCAAAAGGATCTTGGTAGACTTGAGCATTGGGTCCTAGCTAACAAGATGCAGCTCAGTGGTGAGAAAAGTAAGGACTTGAATCTAGGCAGGAAAAATGAAAGGCACAGGTACAGAATAGATGGTACCTGGCCAACAGCAGTAACTATGAGAGAGATCTAGGAGTCCTAATGGACAACCCCTTCAGTATGAGCCAGCAGTGTGTTGCAGCTGCCAAAAGAGCCAGTGAAGTCCTAGGTTGAATCAACAGAGAATCAAGAATCAAGATCACAAGATGTGACAGTACAGTACCACTTTAAACTGCACTAGTGAGGCCACACTTGGAATGCTGCATGCAGTTCCAGTCGCTACGCTATAAAAAAGATGCTGAGACCCTGAGACCTGAGGAGTCTGGAGGCTAAACTGTTTGATGATCGGCTGTGGCAACTGGGTATGTTTACTCTAACAAAGAGAAGTATTAGGGGTAACATGAGAGCTGTCTTCCAATATATGAAGAGCTTCACAGGGAAAAGGGGGTCGATTTGTTTTCCAAAGATGAGGACAGGGTGAAAAATAACAGGTGGGAAATTATCAAAAAAAGGTCCAACTTGGAATTAAGGAGAAATTTTCCTGACAGTTGGAATACTTAATGAACGGAAGAGCTTGCCTCCCAGCGTTGTGGGTGCTCCAGACATTATGCTGTTTGCTAAATATTGAGAATGTTATTTGGAAAAACCCTAACTCTAACCCAAATCTCAACCCCAATCCCAATCCCACCTATTCCTAACCCTATTAAAATTAATAAAATTTATATATATAAAAAAAGAGGGATCACCCTAGAATAGAGGTCTCCAACCTTTTCGGTTTGGTGGCCCAGAAAGCGAGACAGGCACGGTTACAGGCATGCGTGCACAAATGGGCCACGTATGAGCACATGCGCAAACAGGGCCGTGTGAGTGTGAGTGCGAGTGCTGCAATTGAGGTGGCACTAGTGCCAGTGGGACACTCAGGATGGCACTAGTGCTGACAGGACGCTCGGGGGCGGGGCGGCGCTAGCACCGGCGGGATGCTTAGAGCGGTACTAGCGTGAGTATGGGGGTGAGTGCACGCACACATGCATGTGCACTGGCCATCCCTTCACGTGGCCCGGTGGCCAAGAGGCCCCAGCCCAGTAATGGGCTGCAGCCCACAGGTTGGGGACCCCTGCCCTAGAATCCCTATGTAGACACAAGTGAAGTAAGTCCAACGTTCCTTGAGTTCTGTCGACTCTTATTTAGCTCCATGCATGTTCATTGTGTGAGGGTGGCGTGCTGGCTCAGTGGTTAAGATGCTGGGCTTGTCAGCCAGAAAGCCAAAGCCCAGGTTCAAGATCCAGACGCCATGCAATCGGGTGAGCTCCTGTCCTTGCTCCAGCTCCTGCCAAGCTAGCAGTTCAAAAGCATGTAACTGTGAGTAGATAAATATGTAGCACTGTGAGGGAAGGTAACCTTCCGCCCGACTCTCCTGCAATCAGCCTCTCTTAGTAAAAGGGCCTTTTCACTTCGAATGGAGTCGAGAGTTTTACTTTTCTAAGAGGTCAGACTGGGGCAGGTCTGACACTTTTTCAGTACTGTCGTAATGTTTTGAATGGTCATTAAATGAATGCTCATAATTCAAGGACTTCCTGTATAAACACACACACACACACACACACACACACACACACACACACACACGGAGCTGTTTAAACTGCCCATAATATTTAGTGATTCTCCAATGGCCATTCTTAATATAAGGATTTGCAAAGGCCAGTTTCATTATGAAGCAGCTCAGTTGTAATTCATTAGTAAAGAAGATGTCAGACCCGCCAGCACTTAAAGTAGGAACCATCCTTGGCTCCATTTGTTGAGAAAATTTTATTAGAAGTCAAGCGTATAGAAGTAATGCATAACTGAGAATCATGCGCCAAAATCCCTAAGTTCAACTTTTCCCTCTCTTACCTGCTTCCCATTGACCACCTCCGTGCAGCCAGTCAGGTTCAGGCAGGATCCTAGTGGACAATCCCTTAAATAGGAGCCAGCCGTGTGCTGCAGCTGCCAAAAAAGCCAACACAGGGCTGGGCTGCATTAACAGAGGGATAGAATTAAGATCACGTGAAGTGTTAATACCACTTTACAAAGCCTTGGTAAGACCACACTTGGAATACTGCATCCGGTTTTGGTCACTACGATGTAAAAAAAGATGTTGAGACTCTAGAAAGAGTGCAGAGAAGAGCAACAAAGATGAATAGGGAGGCTAAAACATATGAAGAACGGTTGCTGGAATTGGGTATGTCCAGTTTAATGAAGAGAAGGACAAGGGATGATATGATAGCCGTGTTCCAATATCTCAGGGTCTGCCATAAAGAAGAGGGAGTCAAGCTATTCTCCAAAGTGCCTGAAGATAGGACAAGAAGCAACGGATGGAAACTAATCAAAGAGAGAAGCAACCTAGAACTAAGGAGAAATTTCCTGACAGTTAGAACAATCAGTGGAACAACCTGCCTCCAGAAATTGTGGGTGCTCCAATACTGGAAGTTTTTAAGAAGAGACTGGACCGCCATTTGTCTGAAATGGTATAGGGCAGGGATGTCAAACTGCCAGCCCATGGGCAGGATGCATCATAGCAAAACCGTGCCCACCCATTGCGGGCAATGGAAAAAAAGTCACAATACATCACGACACGTCACGTGACATTGCGAGTTTGACACCCCTGGTATAGGGTTTCCTGCCTGAGCAGGGCATTGGACTAGATAACCCCCCAAGGTCCCTTCCAATTTTATTATTATTATAGGATGTTTTCATAATGGTCCATCCAAGCACAGGATGGTATGCAGCTGGTATGCTGGGTGACCTTAAAACAGCAACTGGGAGAGATACAGCAGTTGCTTTTGTCCCCCCCCCTTGCTCTCCTCCTCGCCCCATAGTTCATGACAGTCTGTCACCAAATAGCAGCGAAGCACAAGCAAGCACAAGGCCACAGCTGACAATTGGCATCACTTTCTATGGATTCAGTGCAGACCAGGGTTTCCGACCATGCACGATTCAGCCTTGCCTAATTACAACAATCCTTTTAGTGACCGTTTGAAGTCACAACGGCACTGAAGAAAAGTAGCTTATGACCTTTTTTCACACAGGTTATGTGATTTGCATTTGGATGCTTGACATCTGACTCACATTTATGACGGTGGTCGCTTCCCACAGTCATCAGATTCCCTTTTTTGTGGCTTTATGACAAGCAAAATCAATGCGGAAGCCAAATTCAATTAACTGCCACGTCACTAATGTAAGAATTGCAGTGATTCCCTGAACAAATGCGGTAAGAAAAGGAGCCAAAACTGACTTAACAAATGTCTCACTTACCGACATAAATTTCGGGCTGGCTTGTGGTCATAAGTTGAGGACCACCTGCTCTCTTCTATGGATCGGTAATTCCAGTTCCTCTTTTCTTCAGCATTTCTCCCCTCCCTTTCTCCTTCCAGCCCCCACCCCATACCTGTTTCTTCACCGAGAAGGTCTCCAACCGGGCTGCAAGCCTAGGCCAGGGGTAGGCGACCTCGGCTCTTTTATGACTCATGGACTTCAACTCCCAGAATTCCTGAGCCAGCTATGCTGCCGAGGTTGCCTACCCCTGACCTATGCAATCTCCACAGCATAAGCCTTTAAAGGGGCCCAAACCCTTTCTTGCTGAGGGTGTGACCCAGCAGACTTTCGGGGTTATTTCCACATGATGCTTTCAGGTGCCAGACGGCACTGGGACAGCCTGGGTGACGAAAGCAAACGGACTGCTGCTTCTTTCCAAAGGCAGATAATTATGACTATATTATACTATGATGTGATCTGAATTCTTGTTAAGAGAAAAAAAAAGTATTGGCCTAAGTATTTTCTGGGATTTTTTTTGTGGACTTTTCAGCTTGTGTTTTTCTCAGTTGAGGTTGGTGCACAGGGGGGGAAAAAAAAAAACCTCCATAAGGGCAAGGTAGCTTAAAGGCCAGGAAACATAGGAGGACAGGGGCTCGTTGACATTTCTACGCAAAGCCGAAAGGTACACAATATAAGAAGAGAGGAGAAGACTTAAAAGCTTTCCATGTAAATGTCACAGACCAACTGGATCACTTCAGCTTCCTGGCTGTTGGGCCTTCTTCATTTGCAGCTTTCGTCTCTATCCCCCAAGAGAAAGAGACTCTCCTTCAGATGAGAGGACAGGAGCTCATTCTACCACCAGGCAAATAGAAACCGGAAGCCGGAAGATGCTTCCTTCTGCTTCTGGAAGACCAAGTCTGATGTACAGGTCCAAGAATAGGCCCTACTTGGCTCAGCAGTAATAACTGTGAGAGGGATCTTGGGAGTCCTAATGGAGAAATCACTTGCCGTATTTTTCCATCTATAAGACGCACCCTTGTATAAGACGGCCCCCAATTTTTTGAACAAAAATTCAGAAATCACCATTTTAAATATTAAACAAACCACATCTTTAGTGGCAGTAAAACAAGTGGCCGTGCCATCACACAAGGGAGACGACTTCGTCCAATCAGATGGCCGCCCCCTCGGCCGTCAATCACTGTACTGAGGGGCTTCCCAGGGTCTCTTGCGGCTTCAGCCCGAGCTGCGCCGGTGAACAACGGGCCATGGAAGGCGGCTTCAGTGGGACCGGCGGCATCCTTGGGGCAGCGCAATCCTCCAGCACCAGGCAGCATCTTGGGCCAGCGATATTCTTCTGCACCAGGCAGCACGGCGGCGGCGCGTAAAGAACCCACACAGGCATGCCCTGGGCTGCGGAGGTTATCATTATTTTTTCGTGTATAAGATGCTGCAGTTGTATAAGACGCATCTGATTTTTGAACAGGGTGTTTGCAGGAAAAAATAGTGTCTTATACACGGAAAAATACGGCAAATATGAACCCGCAGTGTGCTGCAGCTGCCAAAAAAGCCAGTGCAATCCTACAAGGGATCAACAGAGGGATAGCATCAAGATCATGTGAAGCAGTGGTTCTCCACCTGTGGGTCGGGACCCCATTTGGGGTCGAACGACCATTTCACGGGGGTCGCCAAACAAGTCTGTCCACCATTTTTTCCCCCTTTTCTTTGGCCACGCCCCTGGCACCCGGTGATGTATAAGTGGTTGGGGGTCACCACAACATGGGGAACTGTATTATGGGGTCGCGGCATTAGAAAGGTTGAGAATCACTGATGTGAAGGGTTAGTACCGCTTTATAATGCTTTAGTAAGACCACATTTGGAATATTGCATCCACATCTGGTCACCAAGATAAAAGATATTTAGAAAGAGTGCAGAGAAGAGCAACAAAGATGATAAAGTGTCTAGAGAGGTTAAATTATATGATGAATGGTTGAGAGAGAGCTCGGCTATTGTAGAGGATTGGGGGGGGGGGGACATGGTAACTGTCTTCCCGTACTTGATGGGTTGTCACAGAGAAGTTGGCTTATTTGCCAGAGCACCAGAGGGCAAGAGAAGCAATGGGTGGAAGATCACTAAAGAGAGGTCCAACCTAGAAGTAAGGAGAAGTTTTCTGACACTGAAACAATTAACCAGTGGAACGGCTTTCTCCAGAATTGTGGGTGCTTCATCACTGGAGGTTTCCAAGAAGAGATTGGACAACCATTTGCCCAGAACAGTATAAGGTTTCCTGCTTGAGGAGGCAGTTGGACCAGAAGACCTCCGAGGTCCCTTCCAGCCTTAGGTTCTAACATGAGCCAGCTCAACCTGCCTGATTAGTCTCGGTTCAATGTGTTTTATATATCCAGGCAAGGAATTGTTCAGTATAAGGAGTTTAGTTTTGGCAACTCTAGTTTGAGCGTGAAAGACACCATTTGTGGGAAATCCCAGAATTATATTGCTGACCACAGACAAAACGGAGATAGTCTGACCACCTTTGTATCTCAGATAGATTCACTATTGGATGATTTCCCTGGACTTCCAGTGAAGTCCACCCCAGATATTTGAAATTTGCTTCCTCCATGCCTCTCTGCATCCTCAGCTCGACCAGAAATTCCTTGCTATGGCTTTTTCTACAAATTAAGCTTGCAAGAACTCTAACGTCTAGGACAGTGGTTCTCAACCTTTCTAATGCCGTGACCCCATAATACAGTTCCCCATGTTGTGGTGACCCCCAAGTGGGTGTGGCCACCAATAAGAGGGAGTAGGACAGCTAGGGAAAAGGGAAAAAAATGGCGGACTGCGTGGTTTGGCGACCCCCGTGAAATGGTCATTCGACCCCAAATGGGGTCCCGACCCACAGGTTGAGAACCACTGGTCTAGGAGCTTTTCAGCATTGTAGTCATACACTCTACAACAGAGGACCCGCACAGCAAATAAGGTCTTCAGGTAGTCCCAGCTGGCTATAAATTTTCTTTGTGCATTTAGAGTGGAGAAGAGGTCAGGGGTCTGGTTGTGGAAGGCGGTTTGATAGATCCTTATATAAAAGGAAGCAAAATTCTCAATGACTTCCCAGGATGCCAAGTCCCTCAAGACTCCATTTCTTCCTATATGAAGGCAAGAGGTACTTGAGAAAGGAGTGAACAGCTGTATAGGGTTATAATATACAATTTATGCAAGCCAGAAAGAAGCAGCATTTCAATGACATACAAAGAATTTGTGCCAGGAGGCATGGTCACATCACAGAACAGAGATGATCAGCCCCAGCTGGATCTGTGTCTGGTCAGCGTCTACTAAAGGTTGAATTGTGGTAACTGGACCAAACTTTGTTAATCTGAGACGTTTCGTTGCTCATCCAAGCAAATGTCTCAGATTAACAAATTTGGGTCCAGTTGCCACAATTCAACCTTAAGACACCTTTAGATTGGATAATTGAATCTTCATTGACATGCTTTCTGATCAGTCCTTCCACTTCTGGGTTAAGAAGACCCTTCCTATTTTCCTAGGAGACATTTAATGGATAGCTGCACCAACATGAAAGTATTTCCAACTTGTGTTCTGAATTCTCAAATGATAATCCATAGAGCAGTGGTTCTCAACCTTTTTAATGCCATGACCCCCAACCGGTCGTAAGTCGAGGATTACTCAACCGGTCGTAAGTCAAGGACTACTCAACTGGTGCAGCACCGTTTGCAGAATGGGACTTTTGGCGGGCTCAGCAGGGCAGAGACAGCCTGGACAATTCCTATTGGCGTTTGAAAGCCAATAGAATTAGACTCTATTCAAGAGAGTCTATTCTATTGGCTTTCAAAAGCCAATAGAATAAAAGGGAGTAGCACAGCTAAGGAAAAGGGGGAAAGAAAATGGCGGACTGCGTTGTTTGGCGACCCCCGTGAAATGGTCGTTTGACCCCAAATGGGGTCCCGACCCACAGGTGGAGAACCACTGCCATAGAGTGTCTGTAACCTCTTTGCTCTGGTGGCAACAGCTTTCCTCTTTTTAATTTTCCTTATAGAGCGGCAGGCATCTAAGTTGTTTTCCCTCTTTTCAATACCCCTTCCCATTGTCTTTTGAATTAGATTTTTGGAATAATTTCTTTAGATTTTTGTTTACGATACTTGATGGTCTCTTCTGTTCTTTGTATTAAAACCTTGTATCTCTCTTCACCTGATCTGTATCCCTTGTTTAATTTCTTTTTCCATCTACCCCACATTACATTTTGTACTCTGAGATCTACTTCAAAAAACTTAAGGGTTCTTCCCCCCATCTTTTTTTTTTTTTTTTGGCCTGGTAAAGTGTTTTACCAATAAAAACTGACTTCCATGGTAGATACCTAAAGCCTCTTCTGTGTTCCAGCCTTCAACATTTTCCTGCGTGAGGACAACGTTTAAGCACAAAGAACGCTATGGAACATCATTTGAACCAACTCAAAAGGAAATTACAGTATAGAGTTCATACAGCATTTTGTGTACTGGAAAGTAAAATCTCCGTCTTTCAAAAAGGAACACACAAAGACATCCAAGGCTGAAAGCTTTAGAAGGCGTGTTTTAAGGTTGGACTGACGTAGGTATTTTCCTTGACAATTTTATGGATATAAAGCATAGAAAAATCGTAATGAATGCGCAGCAATGCTGGGTGACACATTTGTCTTCCAGCCCCCGAGAACCAGCTGTACACATGGCCTGAGGCGAGTTCTTAAAGATGTGTTGTTCTTTCCTCACATCATAAAAGCAGCCACTGTGCAATTTACTGCAACAGGTTGCATCTTTTGAAGGTGGGATTCAAGATACCATAATAAGAACATGTTCTGTAGGAGAAAACTAGGAAATGTTAGCATGCATCATCTCTGCGAGCAAATAATTCTAAATTCCCAATCTCCAGACTACTTTTCTGTGATCTCCAGAGATTTGGGGGGAAATAGTGCACCAAAGTTAGGTACAATAATGCTGTCTAAAATTGTCTCTGGGTGCCATTGTTATCCTTATGACAAAACCAGTTCCTTTTGCTGCTGTTGTGGTTGCTCCTGATAGGTAACCCCAGCAAACACAGAAGTGCAGAATGGCACAACTCACCTCGTCCAGCTCAGTGTGGGACAACTTGCCATGGGACAATTTAACAATTCAGTTTAATTATTTAAAATAAATAAAAAATAATTTTATTTTTTGCCATTCCCATTTCATTCTGTCCCTCCTTTTGCATCCTTTCTTTAATGATTCTATTCCACCATTTCTTTGATATTAGGGTAACTCTTGTCCCATGGTGAATTATCCCATGGCGAGTTGGCCATGGCGAGAATCTCTGTGTTGCTTCAGAAGAGCTGCTGTGACCTCCTGTTACTCAGGGAGGAAAGCAGATGACCACAACTGATAGGAGTTCCGTAAATAGGTCCTAGATTTGGGCCTGCCCATCACAAAGGCAAAGCTACATCTTTTACAGTCTTTTAAAAATGGGATATTGTCGTCTGCTAAGATTTAAGCACATTTTTTTTTATAAAACATGGTGCCAGACTAGCTTAACTTTTCTTTCAAATGCCTCAATCTCTATGCATACTACAAACAGGGGTGGGCAACTGTGGCCCCTTCATGGCCTATGGGCTTCCACTCCCAGGATTCCTGAGCCAGCTGTGCCACGATTGCCCACCCCAGCTGTAGAAGGGCAAGCAAAAAAAGTATACTACTTGAATAGGTTGAGAGTTGGAGTGCTTAAATGTAAAACCAATATGCTCAAGTGGAGGCTTTTAGCGGATAACAACACACTATGTGAATGTGGAGAGACACACAGCTTGGCCCATCTGCTGGTAAGTTGGCTACCACCAGAAACAGTACCAATAATGACTTCTTTTTGGCCAATGACAAAGCCAAGATGGCTTCCTTCTGGCAGTTTAAAGTTGGATCTAGACACAGAATAAGAATGAAGAAGAATAAGCAATAAGGGAGGAGGAGGAGGAGGAGGAGGAGGAGGAAGGAGAAGGAGGAGAAGGAGAAGGAGAAGGAGGAGAAGGAGAAGGAGAAGGAGAAGAAGAAGAAGAAGAAGAAGAAGAAGAAGAAGAAGAAGAAGAAGAAGAAGAAGAAGAAGAAGAAGAAGAAGAAGAAGAAGAAGAAGAAATAACAAATAACAAATGGGTGTTACTGGTTGCTCCTCCAACATGGAGTTTGAGAAACTTCCTACCTTCCATTGTGCCCAACTCAGGTGCCATTACAGTTGTCACAAAGACACCCATCAACAGGAATGGCTGCTTCTTGACACCCACTTAGTTTCATGCTCAGAAATGTAACCCAAACCAGGAAGCAGAAACTGGAGGAAACAGAGAGAGGGAATACAGGCAACCCTTGACTTACAATCACTTGTTTAGGGACTGTTTGAAGTTACAATGACACTGAAAAAAGTTACAACTGGTCTTTGCCCTTAACGATTGTTGCAGCATTCCCATGTTCACATGAGGAAAATTTGGGCACTTGGCAAATGGATGCAGCATTCCGGGGTCATGGGATTGCCATTTGCCACCTTCTCAGCCGGCTTCCGACGAGGGAAGTCAATGGGGGAAGCTAGATTCAAGTGATTCATTTAACAACTGCAGTGTTTTGTTTAACAACCACGGGGGGGGGGGAAAGGCCGTAAAATTGGGCATGACCCATGTAGCAACCACCTTGCTTAGCAACAGAAATTCTGGTCCCAACTTTGCACATAAGTTGAGGACTACCTGTAAGAATACTTATGTCTAAGCCCTAAATTAAGTTTACCAGTCTTCGGAAGGAATTAAGACTTAACCTTGAGCCAGCAGTGTGCAGCAGCTGCCCAAAAGGCTAATACAATCCTTGGTTGTATAAACAGAGGCATAGAATCAAAATCACGTGAAGTATTAGTACTGCTTTATCAACCTTTAATGTCAGCTGCCTATCTTCATCTTCTTTGAAGTCACTAGCAACTGCCATAACTGGGGGGGGGGCATTTGCGAGGGGAAGAATGCTGGAGATATGAATGAATCTTGTGAGAAACTGGGGAGTATGGACGCTGACAGGAATCAGAGGTGCTAAACTGAGTCACCTTCCTCTCTTCAAGGGCCCTGGCCCTGGGAAAGGAATTTGCTGTGGCGCCGGAGGGACCACATTCCCAAAACATCGGACTGGGACCTGATTGGACTACTCTTCCAGGGGGGAGGTTTTGCACATTGGGGATTGCTTTCAATATATGATTTTTGCTCAGTTTTTCTTCAGAGCTGGCCTCGCTCACGCTGCATTCAACGCGTCTAGTAAGAGTACCTTTTCTCTAACACCTATGAAACCAAGGGTCGTTCTTTCCTAGGGAGCAGATTGGGGGCAGTCTCACACTTAGTAAGCCCACACCTGGAATCCTGCATCCAGTTTTGGTCATCACATTGCAAAAACGATGTTGAGACTTTGGAAAAAGTGCAGAGAAGAGCAACTAAGATGATTAAAGGCTTGGAGAGTAAAACATATGAAGAATGGTTGCAGGATTTGGGTATGGCCAATCTAGAGAAAAAAAGGAGCAGGGGTGACATGACAGCAGTGCTCCAATATTTGAGGGGCTGCCACAAAGAAGAGGGGGTCAACCTATTTCCCAAAGCACCAGAAGGCAAGACAAGAAACAATGGATGGAAGCTATCAAGGAGAGAAGCAACTTGGAATCAAGAGAAACTTCCTAACAGTAAGAACAATCAACCAGTGGAACCGCTTGCCTTCAGACGTTGTATTTCATCACTGGAGGTTTTTAAGAGCCTGGACAGACACTTGTCTGAAATGGTAAAGCTTCTCCTGCTTGAGGTCCCTTCCAACTCTTTTCTGATCAAGATTCAAGCCACATTTGCTTTGAACCTTTTGTTCTTTCCATCCCTGCCCCTGGACGTGCAAAAATGTTAAGTAGTCTTCCAGCCCCCTTGAATGCTGCAGAGACAATTCTAGTCTGCTGAGATAAATGAAGGTCAATATAAAAGTGGCTAAATTCTACACCATGATTTCTAAGTCTTGGTAGCTTTTAACTATTCTTCTTCTGATTTTGCAAGCAACCAGAAAGAAAACTAACCCCAGAATCTTGATTGAGATAGTAGGTTCTCCTGCTTGAGCAGGTGGTTGGACTAGAAGACCTCCAATGTCTATTCTATTCTATTCTATTCTATTCTATTCTATTCTATTCTATTCTATTCCACTCCACTCCATGTATTCTATTCTATTCTATTCTATTCCATTCCACTCCATGTATTCTATTCTATTCTATCCTATTCCATTCCACTCCATGTATTCTATTCTATTCTATCCTATTCTATTTCTATTCCATTCCATTCCACTCCACTCCACTCCATGTATTCTATTCTATTCTATTCTATTCCATTCCACTCCACTCCATGTATTCTATTCTATTCTATTCTATTCCATTCCACTCCATGTATTCTATTCTATTCTATCCTATTCTATTTCTATTCCATTCCATTCCACTCCACTCCACTCCATGTATTCTATTCTATTCTATTCTATTCTATTCTATTCTATTCTATTCTATTCTATTCTATTCTATTCTATTCTATTCTATTCTATTCTATTCCTATTCCATTCTGCCATTGCCTTATGGCCAATGAGGAGGGTTTTCAATCATGAAGCTCAGGGGGTCATCTTGCACTCAAAATTGTTGCAATGGTAAAAGAAGGCAGAACCGACCTTCAAATGGCAACAGCCAGAGGGGAAATCCTGATGGTCTCCCCATCTTGCATCAAAGCTCAGTTGGTGGAGGAGAGACCCCTGGCTCGGATCAAGTTCCCATCTGCTCCAACTGAGCAACTGAATTATGATAATGGAAACCAGTCTTCCAAGTGGAGCTGGGATCCAGTCTCCTGTAATTCATAGCCAGTATAGCTGTATTCTCAATACATCTGGTGAACCTTAGGCAAGCAATGGCTATTAAACCTGATTGCTACTGGGAAAAGCCTTCCAAAAAAGAAAAGCTAAAAGACATTTATGAGCATAGTCTAGAACAGGATGTGGCCTAAAACAATTCAATAGAGTACAGCTCTTTTTCCATTGTAATAATGAATGATAAGAGCATCATAGCATTGTTCCTTTTTCTGGGCGAGATTTTTCATTGCTGACTGTTAAGGCTGAAAGTGTGACAATTTATTCTCATTTCATTGACATTACTGAATGCTGCACAAACAATGACTTTTAATCCAAGAATAATTCTCAGGCAGCTCCCTCTGGGTAGATGAGGCATGCTATTAAAATAATCAGGCCTTCTGTTCCGTGTAAGGAACTGGGGGGAATATTGGTTTGCTCTTGAAGATGCTGATGAAGCTGCTATCAGAAAGAATAATTTCAACAGGACACCCATTTCTATTAAAAAACAATACATCATTTATTCCAATAATAATTATCTACACACATTAAACACGAATCATGTTAAGAAGACTTCATAATAGACATCTTATATACAATACTTTCAATGGGGTGACTTCTGGATTTTTTTTTATTATTATTGTGGCTTGGAAATTGGTTATTTGCTCTGCCCAAGTTATATTTACACTAGTGAAGGGAATTAAAGGTCTAAATAAAATGTAAGACATCTGAATTTCAAAATAATTGCTGTTAGTACAATTAGCAATCCACTCCCCAAAATGCACACTCAGGAATAAAAGCCAAGTGAATCGGCAGAGAAATATGAAACCGTACGTACAGCCACACTGTTTCCTGCTAATTCCATCTTGTTCTCTGTTCACTGAAATCTGTTCAGAAATTTTAAGATGGAATTTGCTAAAGCACTACATCAGTGTTGCTCAACCTCTGCAACCTTCAGAGGGGTGGACTTCAACTTGCAGATTCCCCAGCCAGCTATGGTTGAGGTTGAGAAATGCTGCACTACATAACTAAGATGTTACGCTATAAGAAATTGCGAGCAATTATTAAATGAATGGCTTCAACTCAGCAGGTACAAGCATGAGAATTGCTCCGGTGGTGTGCAATATCCAAAATTTTCTATAGGAGAATATCAAGAAAAGACTTCAGGGTGAGACATTCTCTCACTTGTTTGCCAGCAAAAAAAAAATTCACTTGAATACAGGATCTTCTTTACAACTCTAAGATAAGGTCCACAATTATATACTCCCGCTGAAAACACAGTCCATACTTCCTTGAATTTCCCTTCAATAGGCTCAAGAGTTTTATTTTGACATTAGTTTAAAAAATTGCAGCTTTATTGACTTGGTTGATCTGTGGCAAAACGTCTAGCCATTGACTCAAGGCCACAAGAGAACCAAATAGCTAATGGCTCTTACCAATGACTCTTAAGAAAAACTTCATCATGTTTTATAAAACAAAACTAGTGCATTCTTAGCATGAAGCCATTTTGCAGCATGTAGTTACTGTACCAAAAGATCATAGCCTAGAAAGTCAAACTGTTGCCTTGCTATCACTGAGTCCAGACCAGAAGCTACGGTGCCAAAGTAGTTTCTGACATGTTTGTACATGAAATATTTACAAACATAATAAAATCTATCAAATGTACATATTAAAAATCCACATAGACAGTAAAAAAAGATTCCTGTTTTTTAAGATTTCTTTGCCTCCTGTAGGGTTCTGCAGTCCATTGCATTAGAGTAGGGGTGTCAAACTCACAACGTCACATGACGTGTTGCGACGTATCGTGACTTTTTTTCCATTGCCGGCAATGGGGTGGGCGTGGTTTCACCATGACTCATCTGGCGTGCGGGCTGGCAGTTTGACACCCCTGGATTAGAGGATCAAAAGATGCCTTGGAATGCAAGTCTTTAAATACGAGTGAGTCTTTAAAGCACCCACATCATCCCAGGACAAGATACAACTTCTTTAAAGAGCTGTACAGATGGGATACATGAAGCCCCCCCATTTCAAACCCCCCATGCTTTTTGCTTGAATCTAAAGCAATTCAAGCACCCTAAACTTTTGCCTTTTTCCTTTAAATTTCGATCAAAATAGAAATTTAAAAAAACTTCATTTATCTTACGTTAATAATTAAAATACTAAGATTTCCTACCACCACACCCTCTTCAAATATGCTCTCCTAAATTTTGTTTTACAACTTGGGGTAATTAAAAATGTATAGGAGGTCTTTAGGATCAGGAGAGTGGAATAGGGAAAAAAAGGTATTTCTTGTAATCTTCAACAAATGCTTAAATCTAGGCTTTAGAGCATGTGCCCATTTGTTTTCCACTCTACACTGGAGCTTTCCTGTAGGAGAGGAATCTGCAAAGGGAATGAAAAACAAGTAAACAAGTGACAAATATGTTTGAGCCAAAAAATGGTATGTGGAGTTAGTGTTAATTCAGGGCAGAAAAGTGCTACACGCATGGCACGTTACATTCCCATCAGGTGTAGAACAGATATTGGTGTAAAACTGCTGCTTAATTTTGCTTTACAGTAGTGTTTCTCAACCCTGGCAAATCTAAGATGGGTGGACTTCAACTCTCATAAGCCAGGCTGGCTGGGGAATTCTGGGAGTTGAAGTCCACCCATCTTAAACTTACCAGGGTTGAGAAACACTGCCATACAGTAATAAAATATGACTTTATTTCACACTGGAGTCTATCCGAGAGAGAGAGAAAAAGGCTTTGAAAAGCTTTCCCTGCTCATTTCAGAAGGGACATATTATGAAACCTGCAAAAACAATTGAAAATTAGGAATGATTGGTCTAAAAGGAAAATCGGTCCCCTTTAGCATTTTACAGAAGTCTTTATTCCACAAAGACAGAACCTAAGAACGTCACAGTATTTCTTGCTTTCTTTTTCACTAGAACAGTGTTTCTCAGCCTCTGCAACTTTAAGATGCATGGACTTCAACTCCCAGAATTCCCCAAACAGCAAGCCAGGCTGGCTGGGGAATTCTGGGAGTTGAAGTCCACCCATCTTAAAGTTACCAAGGTCGAGAAACAAAGCCCTAGAGCTTGTAGTGATGCCACTTCTTGAAAAGGTGCTCTGGGTCTAAAACTGCTGTAATAAGGGCAGAAGGACTGGCCTAAAAGGGCTAGAACATTGTACCACATTTTATAAGGAACCAATCACAGTTCAAATTGACTTAGCTCCGCCCTCCATGGAGAAGATCAGTATTGCCTGACACAGATGATGCACTGGCTCTAGTTCTGGTGAAAAGTATTTGTTTAAATGACCATTGGACACAGCTGATAAGTTAGAAATCACAGCGCTATGGAGCCTCATGTACGCACACGCTACATGTGTGCAGAATACTTGTACCTTTCACTGGATCAATGTTGACAAGGAGGACAGCCACCTGATGACACTCTAGTGGAAGAGGCGTGAACACTTCATGGAGGCATAGACGGTGCCTGGAGGAATATACCAGTCTCTTAAAATAGAGCATTTTCATTTTGGGAAAGAAAAATAAACACCAAAAAGAAAAATAAACACTGAAAGCAGGATAAATTATACTATCAATTCTTGGAATTTAATAATGACTCTTCCCCCCCCCCACTCCTCTAGTGGCTTGGAAGGAAGGAAGGAAGGAAGGAAGGAAGGAAGGAAGGAAGGAAGGAAGGAAGGAGGGAGGGAGGGAGGGAGGGAGGAAGGAAGGAAGGAAGGAAGGAAGGAAGGAAGGAAGGAAGGAAGGAAGGAAGGAAATGTTACCAGCAATTACCAACAAAGAAAGACAGGACTTTGTTTTTAAGCACCACGACTTTTTCCACTTAATGCCATCAAACAGTAACTTATCCAGTTGAAGAATGAACTCCCAATTTCCATTTTGTTACCACCTATTAAAGGGGTTTATTTTGCAGGGCACAGCAAAAGTTACTCATCTCTGTACTGAAGTAATGTCAAGGTCAACTGAAATTACTTTTCCAAAACAATACATTTCCTTCATCAATACTGAGCCCGAACAAAAGGCAGTCCGAATAGTGCCTGAGAATGAAGACACTCTGTACCT
This sequence comes from Crotalus tigris, assembly GCF_016545835.1. Lineage (NCBI taxonomy): Eukaryota > Metazoa > Chordata > Lepidosauria > Squamata > Viperidae > Crotalus > Crotalus tigris. The sequence continues at coordinate 1,380,144 of NW_024097841.1, read as the reverse complement.
TGCTACAGAAACACAACTTATTGGCAAGACAATAATTCTAACAATATTTGTATTGAATTATCATTAGAATTTAATAGAAACATTTCCTTGTGCTGTTCCCAGATGATTACAGAATTGAGATGAACCAGCCTTTACTACTTTGCTTTGAAAGATGCACCGATGATTTTGAGATGCTCTCTTTTGTTCTTAACACTGAAAATTTAGTCCTTGCAGAAATATGTACTTCTAATGGGGAAAATCAGTAAATATTGAGGCAAAAATGTCTCTGCATTGAACTGCAAACCTGATGCTCTTTTATAAAAGGATACAAACTCTATTAAATGCAACAACTAAAGAATATTAACTGCATCCTTTTCCCCATGAATATACATACTTGATTTAATTGATTTCTGTTAAAACATATATAAACTCTGCAGTAGTGAGGAACAGCATTAGAATGCAACACCTTAACAGTGAATGCCAGATAATTTGATTCTGGCCAGGTTATAGCAATTTTCTGCCACGTTAAAAACAATTCCAGGTGGATTTGCACCTTGTCTGAGATTATTACCAAATATAAGTGTTAATGAACCAGTCCGGGTCAGTTTCAACCAATCCTCACTGACAAGCAAATATAAAATCCTTTGGCCACCAAGATCTGGTTTCATGGAGAAAAGCCCACTAACAAAAGCAAACAAAATCTCGGCACGGTGTACTTGGTTGAATGCAGCTTCAGTGCAAACTTTACTTGGCATCAACTGGGGGTGGATTTAGACTCAGACTCAGCAGGAGCAATTCCCACAGCCTTTCACGCTGTTGATTATTTCTTCTTGCAGTTTCTTCCTTTCTTCCTCTTTGGACATGTGATGGTTTCTCTCCTCCCACCTCTCACTGGTGCTTCTGTTCAGCATCCGGCTGCTCTGAGTGTGCCACATCTCGTAGTAGAGGCTGTTGGGGCTGGTAAGCAGGTCAATATGCTTGCCACGCTCTGCAACTTTGCCCTGTTTTAAAGAAATCAGAATTGCAAGACCACACTGCATTGTTTGCCTGGAACAAGGAGAGGCCCCACCTGTCTTATAAGAACACACCTGGAACATCCTGGGTTCAGAATACAGAATAACAGAGCTGGAAGGGACCTTGGAGGTCTTCTAGTCCAACCCTCTGCTCAGGCACGAAGCCCTATACCATTTTAGACAAATGGTTGTCCAATCTCTTCTTAAAAACCTCCAGTAATGGAGCACTCACAACTTCTGGAGGCAAGGTGTTCCTCTGATTAATTGTTCTGTCAGGAAATTTGTCCTCAGTTCTAGGCTGGTTCTCTCCTTGATTAGTTTCAATAATTCAATAGGAAAGGAACAGCTCATTAGCAATAGCAATAAGACTTATATACTCCTTCCTAGTGCTTTACTCTCTAAGCGGTTTACAGAGTCAGCATATTGCCCTTCAACAATCCAAGTCCTCATTTTATCAACCTGAAGGATGGAAGTCATCCTTGAGCCAGTCAGGATCAAACTGCTGGCAGTGGGCAGAGTCAGCCTGCAATACTGCCTTCTAACCATTGCGCCACCACAACTTGGCCTTAGATTAAGCATCATGCTGAAAAACATCAGTGAGTTTCTTTGTTAGAGGGCTGCAGTTGCGGTCCATGCTTCTACAAATGTATGGACCCTCACTCATAATAAATCAACCATAGTTTATAGGTAGTCCTCAACTTACAAGTTTATTTAGTGACCATTTGGCATTGAACAACGGCACTGAAAAGTGACTTGGCACCATTTTTCACCTTTATGACCATTGTAGCATCCCTATGGTCACATGACTAAAATTCAGATGCTCAGCAACAGACTGATATTTAGGATGGTTGCAGCCTTCTGGGGTCATGGGATCCCCTTTTGCGGCCTTCTGATAAGCAAAGCCAATGGGGAAGCCGGATTCACTTAATAACCGTGTTACTAACTTAAACAACTCTAGTGATTTCCTTAACTTCTGTGGCAAGAAAGGTCTAAAATGGGGCAAAACTCACTTAACAAATGTCTCATTTGACAACATACATTTTGAGCTCAATTGAGGCCATAAGTCAAGGTCTGCCTGTAATTCAGAACTTACTACTCTAGAATAGGGCAGGAAACATTTTTTCCCCTCAATCTTTCTCCATATCTTACAATCGCAGAAGCTACGATTAAGATTGGCTTCCTTTTGGTATCATGGGAGGCATGGGGAAGAGCTTTGTAAAAAGTGCTCAGCCCTCCATCTTTTTAGCCACCGATTATTGGTGGCACGATCTGGAAGAATTTCAGGAGTTGAGTAAAAAGACCCCGGGAAATCTGAGCTATAGGTAAAGAGCTCTTGAAAGTCAGTCGAAGCTGCTAGTCCATTTCAATCTTCTTGAAACTGGTGGCCTCCAGATGGGTAGACTCCAACTTATGGAATTTTCAGATAGTTGGAGAATTCTGGGAATTGATTTTTGGGGAGGGACAAAATTTGGGGAAGGCTGATCCATTGGGTTGGCTCTTGCCTACTACAACTGGCAAGTGTTTCCCAAGCTACATTTCCAGCTACTTATTAAGTATCTCTTTTTGAGTAGATTTGAGGGATTCAACAGGGTCTGCCCACTTGCAAAATCTGTGCCTGAGCATTGGGGGGGGGGGGAGGGAGAACAGGAAGGCTTGCTGTTAAGAAGGTAGATGGCTTTCAGATCCTGTTTCCAAACTGTTTGCCTATAATTCCTTTCAGTGGCTCTCTTCTTATAACCCATGAACACTATCCCTATTCAGCCAGAGTTTAGTTTGTGTGTAACAGTCAAGGTTATGGTAGAAATGGAGGGGAGGGGTGTTGGTGAGTCTTTCCAGTTCTTTTTTATGAGGATATGAGGGGAGTCCTGGCTTCCCCCCTTTTCTCTTGGTCCATGGACTTTCCAGGCAGCAGAGCGGTGAAAAGAAAAAGTGTGGACCAACTAGTAGAGAACTAAATTGTTGGAAAATGAAGGTGGGCATTCACACTGTTCTACTTGTGCTTCAGGTATTCATCTCTTAAAAACAGGCAACCCCACCCCAAATTAAAGAGCCCAAAACTTGGGAAAGAGACCCTCACCGTACCAAGCCTGCTCCTTCGTGGAGGCTTGATCTCAAGAACACACAGTTGTTACAGGCGGCCCAAGTAAAATCTGAAGTGGGTGGGAATGGCCTTGGATCTGGTCTCCACCTGAATAAAAACGGAGGTAGGGCGCAGTAAATGTGGTTCCAGTCATTGATAAAACTGCTTTTGGGGAAGGGTACCAAAGCAGAGAAACAGACCAATCAACTTGTAAGGGCAGGATCAAGGAAGCAAGAAGTGCTTCAATTTCTTAAGGCATATTAGGGATAAATAAACAGACAATACAGAAGGTATCTTTACACCTCGTTGATGCCGCCCGATTCTGAGGTTTCTGGTTGCCTGGACTGAGTGGCCAACAGCCATATTTTTCTCTCTCGATTGTTTATGGGTAGCTTTCCCTCCATTAATCTCCCTGCCTCTCCACATTCTCTCACCTAAGGTTGACCCATCTGAACTATTTGGCTTTTTGATTTTTTCAAATTTTCCCTACCTCCTTTTCAAAATGGCTGGGTGGCGTATAATCTACCTGAAGCCACCAAAAGGGTAAACTCTAAAACAAACTTCAGAGGAACTGATCTAAAGGGATTGACCAAAGCAGGGGGAAATAATGCCGTGGCTACAAAGATGTGTATGAAGTCTGGCACAGATATCAACAGAGGACTGACTCAAAATGCCAGATTTTTATTAGAGAAAGGAGATGCAGAGATTCCAAAAGTGTTTTAAAACTTTCTGGAAGAGTTTGCTATCTCTGCCTGTTCCAGTGTCTGGAGGCTGCAGTGACATCAGAAGCAACAGTTTTGATTTAAACCTCTGATTTATAATTGAAGCTTGCAGCTTTGCAACATCTGTTGGATGAACACAGTGGTAAATCAACGGGACTCTTATCCACATTATTCACATTTCTCTTTTGCTTTCAATCATTTTTTTTTAAATATCAAGCTCACAATAGGTCAGTCTTAATTTACAATTCATTGGTTTAAAAAAAAAAAAAGAGCCCCAAGATGCGTTTGAAGGAGACAGCATGCATTTCCAGCAATTTTAGAGGAACAGTGATTTGGACTTTTATTGTATCCCAAACTACAAATATTTACACTGTCCTGGGAAGAGGTCATAGAAGAAATTGTTCAGCCTTTTTACCTCATCCCCTAATTTATTTTAATATCTTCTTCCTGTTTTTCTTTTGCTGTGCTGGTTCTCAACAGTTTGAGTTATCTGTTTTCTAAGAAACCAGCATTTATGAGACAGCTGGGAGCCAGGCATGCATGAAGCCACCTCACTGAGTTCATCACAACATTTCTACTCTATAAGAGTTCACAAAGGCAAGATATTTAAGGGGGCCTAAGTGTTCGCTGGCATTTCATTATTACTAATGAGCCAGCTCAACTGGGCCTTTAAAAAAAAAAAATTCAGTAACAATGATATAATGGCCCTATTAGGCCAGTGCCTTACAGTGTTTAAATTTCTTTCATACAACGGTCACGTAAAATACAAATATGAAATGATGGAGGTAGACAGAGGAAGAATATTTGGGAAGGATGGCCACAGGCAGCTTCATCAAGGGTATTTTCAAAACTAATGCTCTGAGCCCCTAATACAGCGGTTCTCAACCTATGGGTCGCGACCCCATTTGGGGTCGATCGACCATTTTACGGGGGTCGCCAAACAATGCGATCCGCCATTTTCCCCCCTCAGGGGGCGGCGCCGCGCATGCGTGCCGCGCATGGGGGCGGCGCCACGCATGCACAGCACGTTCGTGTGACGGGGGTCGCCGTCACACAAACGTTGAGAAACACTGCCCTAATACATTTTGTTTCTTGCTCGTTTTCTTCTTCTCAAAGTAATACAATGCTCAATTTGTTTTTTCACTTGTTCAGGGGAGCGGAAAGGGACAACTCACCACAGCCCACTCAGTGCAGGACAGCCCACCGCAGCGCCATTCAACAATTCAATTTAACTATTTAAAATAATTTTAAAAATTGTTTTAATTTTTGTCGTTCCCATTTCGTATTGTCCCTCCTACGGTATCCTTTCTTTAATGAGTCTGTTCCACCATTTCCTCAATATTAGCTTAACTCACGTCCTGTGGCGAGTTCCCCCATGGCAAGTTGGCCATGGTGAGTTGCCCCCCCCCCCACAATCTGGGTCCTCATTTTACTGTCCTCGAAAGGATGGGAGGCTGAGTCAACCTTGAGGATCGAACTTCAGGCTGTGGGCAGATAACTCTAAGCACTGTGTCATCACAGATCATTTCATATAAATAAAATGTATAAGGATATGACAAGCGAGTCCATAATTACACTTTGCTGGAAGTTATTAGTCAGCACACAGAATTTAAGTGTCTTGCAAGAGCCGAGGTGGCGCAGCAGTTAGAGTGCAGTACTGCAGGCCACTTTAGCTGACTGTGTTCAGCAGGTCAGCGGTTCAAATCTCACCGGCTCAAGGTTGACTCAGCCTTCCATCCTTCCGGGGTAGGTAAAATGAGGACCCAGATTGTTGGGGGCAATGTAAATATATATATATATATATATATATTATATATATATATATATATATATATATATATATATATATATATACACACACACACATACATTGCTTACTGGTGTACACCGCTTAGAGAGTGCTTGCACTTAAAGCGGTATATAAGTCTCATAAATAAACAAACAAATAAATAAATAATAAAAGGCTGTTCATTTGATAATAGGTAAGAAACATAATGATCAGCTGAATGTCCAGGAAGTGGTAATAAAATAAGCAAAACCAAACCAACGAGTTCATGGTTATTTTTTAAAAAACAAGAAAGAAGAAGGTGGCCACCCCTTTTTATGGTTTCAGAGCTAGAAGGAAGGGGCCGATCCCATTATTAAAAGGAACATTTCTGAATCTGCTATCCCACAAAGAGAAGGAAAGGCTTGAGAAGCTCTCCAGGAAAACATTTCCTCCCATACGGGGCGCTGTTAAAACAGTAACCTGGGCTGGCTGCTATCTGGATTCAGCCTTCAAGAGTTGAAATTTTCAGGAACATCACCCAAATAATTTTGATAGCTTTCACGGAGACTAGAAAATCTGGTGAAAGACCAGATGGGAGCAGCTTCCGTCAAACAGCCTTTGGCTGGCACTATAGGAAGACGTCAGTAAATATCTATGGAGATTCTTACTCATCAGGTTGCCCCAAAGGGGCTTTTTCAGAACTGAAGAAGCTTCTTGGATGAGAAATGAAAGGTCTTTGAGGAAATACGATATCCAGTTGCCTTTTGAAAAAGCCCCTTTGGGGCATCAGTAAATATAATAAGCACCGAGCACCTGGGGGGTTGGGAATTTGAACCTAAGCATATACAAATAACCCCTGACTTGAGACTGGTCATTTAAGGAGCACCTGTTTGAAGTTACTAGGGCCTTGGAAAGGGTGCTTTATGGCCAGCAAAGCACCTCCAGCCATTGTAAAATGTCCCCACTCCCAAGTCATGTGTGAAGGCTCACATTTACACCAGCTGCTAAATGCCCCATCATCATATGTTCTCTATTTACAGTACTCTCTGCCGGCTTCCCCAGAAAGTCAATGGGGAAGTTGGCAGGGAAAGGTTGCCAGCAGAGAGGATGGAGAGGAGCTGAAATCTTTCAGAGGGCTGTAGAAACGTTTGAGAAGGGCTGCCTGCTGAAATCCTTCCAGCAGGCAGCTCTTTGGGAGCAGAAGGGCCCCCTACCGGAGGGTTTCGGCCTCATGGAACTGAAATCCTTGAAATGATGGCTTTCCTCTCCATCTGCTTAAGGTACTGGGAGACCACTTGACGACTACAACTGAGAGTGCTAGGATTGTGACCACTGAGCTGAACAGCCATATGGGCATCTTGCTTAGCAACCACTTTGCTCAATGATCAAGATTCTAGTCCCGGGACTTCCGGTGGTTAAGGCGGTGGAGATGGCGGCTACTTTGTAGCCGTCCTCCTGAGACGGTGTCAGATCCGCGGAGCACAGCGTTCATCAGCTGGCCCGCGGCTCGCAATCCTCTTCCCGGGCGAAGGGAAGGGGTAGAGATCGCATGAATAGAGGTAGAACCTCTTAACCTTCCCTGGATTTTTATTTTAGGGGGGGTAGAAAGAGTGCTCCCTCGGAGTTCATTGCCTTCTCCGCCTCTCAGCTGTCTTTGTTTCTTCGGAAACAAAGCGAAACGCCGCTACCATCTCCGTATTTAAAGTAACCGTGAGTAATTTTAAACCGGACAGAACTGTTTAAAGGATTTTATTTATAGTTTAGTTTTATTTTTATTTTTTTTTAGTTTACTTAGTTTATTTAGTATGTGCTGATTTTTTTTTACTTTTTGAGCTTTCTTTTTTTTCTCGCAGGTGGAAAAGTGAGAGTGAAAGTAAAATGGCGTTTTGAAAGTTTTTTTTTTCCTTTGAAAGACGGACTGGCTGAACTGTTGCTTAATTCTGCTTTCCTTTTTATTTTTTTCTTATTATTTTTTGGGAGTTTTTAAATTGATTCTATTTTATTCTATTTTACCTTATTTTTAATTTTTTGGATTTTTTATTTTCTATTGGTATTTTTATGAAGAAAGAAAGATAAATTAAAATGGCTTCAAAACGACAACCAGCTACTACAGCTCCTAAGGTAACTTCTTCTCCTGCTACTTCTACTGTGCAACAACAACTTAAAATAATACCCTCAGTGCAGCAACCTAAAACTACTCCACCTTCACCTCCCCCATCTGGCACATCAGCACAAGACATTAAAGAAATAATGGTAAATGCTGTGTCACAGTTTAGGGAGGAAATGAAGCAACTTTTGGAACAGAATAAATCTGAAAGCAAGGAAAAAATGAAGAAAGAGATGAAGGAGCTTTTAGAACAAAATAATACTATTTTGAGGGATGACATACTTTTAGCTTTATCTGGAGTGGCCTCAGTGGTCGTGAAGCTGGATTCTAGAGTGGAGGAAATTGAAGAAACAGTAGAACTTTTGGATTATAAATTCCAAGATATGCAGAAAAAAGTGGAAACTTCACAAGATGATATTCTCATGTTTCAGTACAGACAGATGGAATATGCTTTGAGAATAAGAGGCCTGAAAGAAGATAAAACCCAAGACTTGATGGAAATGGTGATTAATGACTTGGCTGTTATTTTGAATACAGATAAAGATGAGTTACGTGGGGAGTGGAAAGAATTTATAGAGTTAATTCTTGGATTGCAAAACAGAAGAATCTGCCCAGAGATGTGGTGATATATTTTGCTAAGAAGTCTTTGAGAAATCAGATTCTGCAAATTTTTTACAATAAAAGATTTCAGATTGCTGCCCAAGATATTATTATTTTAAAGGAAATTCCACCTAAAATTTTAAGAAGCAGAAAAGATTTTGCTTTTCTAGCAAATGAACTTAAAGCAAGACTGATGCCATTTAGATGGGAGATTCCGATGGGTATTGTTTTGAGCCATGCAGGGACACGTTATAGACTTAATACAGTTGTTAAAGCTAAGGAATTTTACAAAACGGTCCTGGGTGCAGGCTCACCTTTGCCCATGATGCACAAAGTCCTGAGTGATAAAGAGATGGAACAGAAACCTGAAGGTACAGGTGCGATGACTGCTGGACAGGTGGTATGGATGTCTCAAGCAGAGGTTAAAGAACAGAGAATGACCCGTGCAGCACATAAACGTAAAGAAAAAGAACAACAGAAAAAAGAAAAAGAAATTAAAGAATCTACTCAGCAAATTGTCTCAATGCCGGTGGGAGGAGCAAGACCCAAAAGCTCTGCAACATACTCTTCAGTAGCAGAATTTGAGGGGATCTTCTCCAGGCTCAAGGCCAAGGGAGATGGCAAAGCTCCTGACCTGGAATGTTAATGGATTAAATATTCCTCAAAAGAGAAAAAAAATCTACCATTATTTAAAGCAACACAACAATGATATTATCTGCTTGCAAGAAACTCATATTACATCTAAAGATCAAAAATACTTAAACAATCCTCGTTTGGGATCTCATTTTGTATCTCCCGCCCCTGGGAAAAAAGGGGGTGTGGTAATTTATGTTAAGCAGAATTTATCTGCTATCCTGTTAGAATCAGATCCTCATGGAAGATATGTTATGCTTGAACTTGGTTTATATGGCAAGAAAATTCTTATTGTGGGGCTGTATGCACCAAACCAGCAACAGGAGCAATTCTACAGGTTGCTACATCAGAAAATAACCTTGTTGGACTATAGATCTGTGATTTTAATGGGAGACTGGAATGGTGTCTTAGATATACAAAAGGACAAAAAAGGCTCTTCTACTTTTTTTAAACAGGCTAAACTACCTAAAGCCTTCTTTGACATGAAAGAAGATTGGGAATTGAGAGACTATTGGCGTGAACGTAACCAAGAAGAAAGGGACTTTACCTTCTTCTCAGATAGACACCAATCTTTCTCAAGAATTGATTTTTTTTTGATCACAACAGATTTATACAACAGGGTGAAGAATGTAAAAATTTTTCCTAGGACATTGTCTGATCATAGTCCAGTTTGGATGGAACTGTTTGCTGAGAAAGAAGACAGGAGATCCTGGAGGGTGAATGAGAATTTATTTAAACAAGAAAAAAATGTTCACAAACTAAAGGAATGTTTAAAGGAATATTTTGCTTTAAATATGAATAAGGGAACATCAATGTCAATGGTGTGGGATGCAAGTAAAGCTTTTATGCGTGGTATTTTGATAAAAATGAATAACTTGCATAGACAGAAACAGATTCAGAAACGTAAAGATTTAGAAGAGGAGATTAAATTAAAAGAGAAACTCCTAATTTCAAATCCTTTAGATGAAAAGGTGAAAGGAGCTATAAAACTGTTAAAAACACAATTTAACATGTTGATGGCTGATCAAGCTGCAACCAATTTATTATTTATGAAACAAAATACATTTTGTAACGCTAATAAACCAGGGAGATGGTTGGCTTATCAGTTAAGAAAGAAACAGAAACAGAGGAATATAGATAAAATAAATTATAATGGTAAATTGGTTTATCAGAAAGAATTGATTAAGAAATCTTTTTTAGAATACTACCAAAAATTATACAAGAGTACTAATATTCAAACTACAGATATAAACAATTATTTAGGTAAAGTTAATTTTTCTAAATTAACAGAAGATCAGGAAAAAGAGATTAATGGTTTAATTACTAAGGAAGAAATTGTTACAGCTATTAAACAATTGAAATTGGGCAAAGCGCCGGGTACGGATGGGTTGACATCTATTTATTATAAAACTCTAGTAGAAGAGATGACTCAACCGTTGTGTGAATTGTTTAATAACTTATTACAGGGGTTAGAGATCCCTCCATCTTGGCGTAATGCATTTATATCACTGATTCCAAAAGACAATCAAGATCTTACATTGCCTAAAAATTATAGGCCTATATCTCTTTTAAATGTGGATTATAAAATTTTTGCAAAAATTTTAGCCAACAGGCTTATGGGGATCTTGCAGCAGCTTATACATAAGGATCAATCGGGTTTTATAACTGGAAGGTATATGAAAAATAATGTCAGACAAATCATTAACTTATTAGAGTATTTAGAAAAGAATAACCAAGTCTCTGCAGGCCTGATATTTTTGGATGCTGAAAAAGCCTTTGACCAAGTGAATTGGCAGTTTATGTTATGTTTAATTAAGGAGATGAATTTTGGACAAAATATATTACAAGTATTATCTAATATATATCAAAAACAGACTGCTCAACTTATTGTAAATGGGGGTCTGTCAGAGGCTTTTGTAATAGAAAAAGGTACAAGACAGGGATGCCCGTTATCTCCGTTATTGTTCGTTTTAACATTGGAAATTTTGTTGATTAAAATTCGGGAGTCTCAAGAAATAAAAGGAATAGAAATTAATAAAAAAGAATATAAATTAAGAGCCTTTGCAGATGACTTGGTTGTTACTTTGTCTCAACCTACTTGTTCGGTGGTAAAATTATTACAATTGATCCAACAATATGGACGTGTTTCTGGTTTTAAAATTAATAATAATAAGACTAAAATATTAGCTAAAAATATGACTAATGGTGATAAACAGGTTCTAGTTAAGTTAACAGACTTTGAAATTGTTGATAAGGTAAAATATTTGGGGGTTATATTATCTGCTTCCAATGCAAAATTGTATAAAAATAATTATGAAAAGCTGTGGACGGAGGTACAGAAGGATTTAAAAAATTGGAACAATTTACAGTTATCCCTTATGGGTAGAATTGCAGTTATTAAAATGAATGTCCTGCCAAAGTTTATTTTTCTGTTTCAAATGTTACCTATTCTAAAGAGTGAACGTAATTTAGATGAATGGCAAAAAGGTATTAATAAATTTGTTTGGGCAGGGAAAAAACCAAGGGTGAAACTTAAAATAATGCAAGATTTTCGTGAGAGAGGTGGACTCAAGGTACCAAATATGAAATTGTATTATGATGCTGTAGTATTAACATTGATCAGCGATTGGGTGAATTTAACAAATATAGAAATACTTCATTTGGAAGGTTGGGATTTACTTTTTGGATGGCATGCCTATTTAATATTTAATAAAAAAGTGGATTGGGTTTTTAAGTCTCATATTATAAGAATCTCTTTGCTTAGAGTGTGGAGGAAGTATTACAAATGTGATTTTAAAATATCATTATGGGCTATACCTCGGCATGCCATAGAAGGCATAAGGAAAGGGGTTAATATGGATATGGTCTCTTATGCACAGTTACTTAGATGGGATGGCCAAGACTGGCAGTTAAAATCTTTGGAAGAATTAACACATGAAAATCTAATTTATTCATGGTTCCAATATAGACAAATAGTGGATAGATGGAAGATGGATTGTAAAATGGGCTGGCTCAGAGAAGATGAAATTCTTCTAAAACAAGTAAGAGATCAAAGGCCAACCCATATAAAGAGAGTTTATGGGGTTTTAGTGGAATTGGATTCAGAATCTGAATTAGTTAAAGATTGTATGATTAAATGGGCACAGAATATTGGTGAATCGATTTCAATGGATACTTGGGAACTTATTTGGATAAGAAATGTTAAATTCACACAAGCGCAAAATTTAAGAGAGAATTTTTATAAGATGTTTTATAGATGGCACCTTGATCCAAAGAAAATGTCCATTATGTACCCTAATTTACAGCCGAAATGCTGGAGATGTGGACACTTGGATGCTACTTATTATCATATCTGGTGGACGTGTAAGCATATAAAAGCTTTTTGGATTAAGATATGGTGGAATATTCAAAGAATTTTTAGAAAGAGGGTAAAATTTACTCCGCAATTATTTTTATTAGGTATTGTTATTGATTGTGATGCTAAGGAGGTTATATTGATGTTAAATTTGATTACAGCCGCTAGGCTGTTAATAGGACAATATTGGAAGAAGGAATCCTTGCCTACTTTACAAGAGTGGTTTTATAAAGTTTCGTATTTGGCAGAAATGGCAAAGATTTCGGCTTTTTTAAAGGAGCAATCTCAAGAGAAATTTTTTGCGGTATGGGAAAAATGGATAAATTTTATACAACATAATTTGGATATGGAAAAATATTATTTAGCTTTTCTATAACTTGTAATGATTGTTTTTTTTTCTTTCTTTCTTCTTTTTTTTACGCTTTATGTATTATTATTCATATACTTTTTTATATATGTTTTATTTTTCGTCTACCTTTTTCTTTTTTTCTTTCTCTCTCTCTTTTCTTTTTCCTTTTTTCCTCTTTTTTTTCTTTTTTTTTTAGTATATATTATTCACTTTAAAGCTTATGTTATGTATATTATTATTATATATATTATGATTACGATTTTTATTATTATTATTCATTATCTTATAAATTGTAAACGTTATTTTTAAAATTTGTTAAATAATCCTATATTCAGTTCTGGGAAGTCGGGGGGGGGAGGGTGGGGTGGTTTGGGAGGGGGGGTGGATGTTTATTTGTAAAATTTCTGAAAAAATTCAATAAAAAAAAAAAAAAAAGATTCTAGTCCCAAATTGTGGTTGTAAGTTGAGGACTACCTGTAGGTAATATATGAACCCACCTAATGATGGCTTGGCATAATTTTTAAAAAGTTTACCATTTTCCTCTTTAATCATCACAATACAATTTCCAGCTTTTTTCCTTGCTTGAACCCAAAGTCACACTTACTGCCTTTTTCTAATTTACTAAGGTTGCTAAAATGGCGAAGTGAGAGAGACAGAAATATTGGGATACTTTTTTTGCTAAACAAAAAAGACTCTGCTTGCTTTAGTTTTTTTATGCCTGCATTTAGGCAAAATCAGCATTGAATGTGCATACCAGTATAAAGGAGTAACAGCCACATATTGACAGTGATAGTCAGGGAGATTTGGACTCCCAAGGCTTCAAGTGGAGAGTGGCATCAGAACATCTGTATTACAATCATTGACTAGAGAAAAGTAGGATAATTTAATGGATGCAACTGATTTTTATTTAGCTTGACTTGATCATCTTTAGTAATAATGCATCACAATTCTGCATTATAAATATATTAAAGAAATAATACACACCTAAATTAATGAAGCAGAATCTTAAATCAATCAGAGCATTAAAGCTCTGCAAAAGAGAACCTGTTACATTTGTGTGCAAGCACCAATGGCTCTATGGAAGACAATATGACCCTCTCATCCCTAAGCATCTTTTCTCATTATTTAAAGCTCATTGCTATCTTGGTTTCCAGGGAGACCACAGCAAAGAAACAACAGGGAGAATAATTCAAGTATGAGTGACACCTGACTTGGAATGGCCTTCAACCAGGGACAGCTTCTTTCGCAACACAACCCCAATTGACATCAATCATACTGTTTTAGAGGTAAATAAAAATCATATTACTCTCCTATATGCTTTAATGTCCCCTGGATTTACTGGTTTTGTTTCTTAGCTGTTGATAATTTCTTGGCCATTATTGGATTGTGTTTACTATAATTAAGCATTCCAGTGTTTTTCAAACTTGGTAACTTTAAGGTATGTGGACTTCAATTCCCAGAATTCTCCAGCCAGCACATCATGGCTAGCTGGGGAATTCTGGGAGTTGGTCCACACATCTTCATGCTGCCAGGATACTGAAGGATACTGAACTCTTACAGGAAATGTTTCTTACAGGAAATGCTCACAAGGAAGCATGGCTAAAGTTTTTTTTTCCAGCCGACCCATCCTTTTTCAGGGATACAGGTAGTCCTCAGCCACGACTGAGCCCAAACTTTATGTTGCTAAATGAAACATTTGTTAAGTGAGTTTCGCCAGATGGTATGACTTTTCTTGCCATTGTTGTTAAGTGAATCGCTGGAGTTGGTAAGTTAGTAATAAGGCTGTTAAGTGAACCAGGCTTCCCCCATTGGATTTGCTTGTCAGAAGGTTGATCACATGATCCCGGGAGGCTGCAACTGTCACAAATATGAGCCAGTTGCCAAGCGTCCAGGGACGCTGCCACAATCATCAAATGTGAAAAATGGTCATAAGTCACTTTTTCAGTGCGGTTCTAACTTTGAATGATCACTAAATAAATGCTTGTAAGCCGAGGACAACTTGTACCCCGTTCCAGTCTTCCTTCCAAGGCTCTTGCCGCTTTCTCTTGACCGCGTGATCAGGCAGCATTCTGTGGTCACCGAATATGCGCCTGCCCCCCTTTATCTGTGCAAATCTTGAACTGTATAGTTCTCCTACACAACAATTGGTACTCTAACTTTCTTACTGGGCTGCAAGTCACCAGTGGCATTTATGTGAAAGGAGAGATAGGACAAATATATATTAATGAAAAATTCTAGAGATAGCCAGTAACAACACAGAATGTCAAACCTATTGTTTAATAGGAAGCACCTAGCCCCTGCCAAATATTCATGGAAGCAGGATCTATCGATCTACTATATATATATATGTTGTTTTCGCGGGTGTTTGTATGTAGGTCTTTGGTTATTCGGGTTTTCTCCCACGTAAAATTGGAAGTGTCTTGGCGACGTTTCGACGAAGTCTCATTTGTCATCTTCAGGCTGGTGCTTTCGGCTTCGTGCTTCTAGGAGCAATGTGTGATTGTAGCTGTTTCCTCCTTTTAACTGCCAGGGGGGGTATGAACTGATTGAATGAGAGCTTGGCTGTGTTCTGATTGGATGGAGGTGTGTTCTGACTGGTTAGGAGCTTGGCTGTGCTCTGATTGGCTGGGGGGTCCCCCAGCCAATCAGAGCACAGCCAACCCCCAGCCAATCAGAGCATAGCCAACCCTCCAGCCAATCAGAGCACAGCCAAGCTCCTAACCAATCAGAACACACCTCCATCCAATCAGTACACAGCCAAGCTCTCATCCAATCAGTTCATACCCCCACTGGCAGTTAAAAGTAGAAAACAGCTACAACCACACATTGCTCCTAGAAGCACGAAGCCGAAAGCACCAGCCTGAAGATGACGAATGAGACTTCGTCGAAACGTCGCCAAGACACTTCCAATTTTACGTGGGAGAAAACCCGAATAACCAAAGACCTACATGTATGTATGTATGTATGTATGTATGTAGGTAGGTCTTTGGTTATTCGGGTTTTCTCCCACATAAAATTGGAAGCGTCTTGGCGACGTTTTGACGAAGTCCCATTCGTCATCTTCAGGCTGGTGTTTTCACCTTCGTGCTTCGAGGAGCACGTGCTCCTCCTCCTCCTCGAAGCACGAAGCTGAAAACACCAGCCTGAAGATGACGAATGGGACTTCGTCGAAACGTCGCCAAGACACTTCCAATTTTACGCGGGAGAAACCCTGAATAACCAAAGACCTACATACAAACACCCGCGAAAACCTCAGAAAAGAAAGAAGATTTCTTTCTCCTATATTTGGGCTGACAGGGTGCACATTCAAGGTATAAATATATACATATTTATAAATATTTATTTATTTATTTATTTATTTCTTGGTACAATAACATCATTGTCAGATTCACATGAGGAGATCTACCCTAGTAAGAACACAAAATCTTTACAATTTGAAAAAGGGGGTATTATGCTCCTACCCTTGCTAAGCCCCCAGGGAAGCTAATTAATGATAATCCACTTCAAAACCCAACATGTTGTTCCCTCAATCCATCTGTCTTTCTCTGTCACACACTCCACATACAAATATGTATCCACACATTGACAATATTTCAGTATTTCAAGTCAAAAGCTTTTTAGGGAAAAGTGGCACTGGGAAATTGTGTAGCCCCCAATGACATTTGCAAGGCTGCCAAAGTTTCTTCCCATCAGGAAGCTGGATCTTACCTGATCCAGGACAATTATTTCATCAGCATCAACCACGGTTGACAACCTGTGTGCAATGAAGATGGATGTTCTGTGCCTTACAATGTCTCTCATGGCATTCAGGATGTTCTGAAAAATTAAAACAGATTAGCAAATGAGTATGATTTAATCACACATAGAAACAAGCTGCCAGAAGTTCCAATGTCATAAACAAAGAAAAAAAGGCACAATTTGATGCACAGGTAGTCCTCAACTTGTTTGCTTAGCAACAACAAAGCCACAATAGATTTCCCCAGAGCTATTTATGACTCGTGTTTGAAATTACAGTGGCCGTATCCCCCCTCCCCCGTCACTTGACTGGATTTCAGGCACCTGGCAACTGGCTCACTTTACGACTGCAGTGTCCTGCGGTCACATCTCTGTAATTTGCTATGGTTTTTTTTTTTTTGGCCATTTTTCAGTGTTTACTTTTGGTTTCCAGGAAAAAAAAGACCCGCCTACTGGAGGAAATGGATTCATTTAATGACTGCATCATTTAAGAATTGCCAGAAAAAATGGCAAAAAAAAAAAATTAGGTCCATGATGCTTTGGTTTGTGATAGCAGCGAAATATGACTATAATTCTCGGCTCAGCTATGATTGTAAGTCAAGGACTACTTATATTTCATTTAATGTACATGCTATGAAAACTATGAAAACCACAAAAGAAAGATTCCTTCATTGTGAAGTCTAGATATCCCATGGGAAAAATCAGAGGAAACTTTAGTTTCTAAACGGGAGAAATGTGCCTGCTCCAGCAGTGATTTATTTTTTTGCTTCCTTTATAATATAGGAAGGCAACAGACAAGTTTTGCTTTCCCTTAAATGCCCTTTTGATTGCTTGTTGCACACTTTGGGGGGAAAGGAGTCGTATTTTACTAGCTGCTTTTAAAGTGCAGCTGTGTTGTGTAAACATTCAACTTCATTTGACAACCTCATAATAAATATAGCAAAATGAACGGCAACAAACAAGTAGAATAAACAAGCTCACTAAAAATTCTTATCATGATCAGTGAACAGAATCCAAGGAGATTTTTCTTGACAGGTGCATCTGCCTCCTTTTATTCTTCAGAAATGAACTGTGCATCAACCACCAACAGCCAGACCCTCTCGTGATCAGCAGTCCTGGTACGTCAAGTAACCTAACACAAGCAGACGTGGTGAGCTTTGGCTGGAGACAAGGCAACTAAAGGCAGTTGCCGGGAGTGCAAGTGTCCATGTATATATTATGAAGCTGCCACTGTGATGTCACAGCATCTGTATCACAACACCCTGATGCTTTACAGCCCTACGTGTGAATATAATTTGGTGCCAAATGGAAACATTATCCACAGTCAACTCTGCATCCCAAGAAAGGTGCATCAACAATGAGGATTCCACGGTTCTACGACTCAACATGCAAGAATAATTGAGAGGGCCAATTTTTATGAATATTAAGTGGCAACCAGCTGCTTTCCTTCAAATTAAAACTTCACCTCTTAGAGTGAGCAGGTCAAGCAATTCCAACTGCTCTGCTTAATACTTAATGCTATAATTTATTCAGAAGTGGGTTCGTTTCTCCGTCCAGTTCCAGGAAAGCCGGTTCTCCCACTGCTCCACCTTTGATCTTGGGAGCCTGGGATAACGAGATGTAGGACTGCAATAAAGATGTAGTGGGGGAGGGATGGGGGGAGGCAGCCTACCTCTTCTGTAATGGAATCTAAGGACGAAGTGGCTTCGTCATAGAGAATAATGGGAGGATTCTTCAAGATGGCTCTGGCTATTGCAATCCTCTGTTTTTCACCTCCTAAAAAAAAAAGAAAGGCACGTGCACATAAAGTCAGTGAAAACTATTTTGGCTTGGAAGACCATTCTGAAATGAAGGACACCAGAGAGCCATTGTGGCGGAGTAACAAAATAACAAAATTGGAAGCAACCTTGGTCCAACAGCCTGACGAGCAGGAAACTCTATGCCAGGGGTTCTCAACCTTGGCAACTTTAAGACTTGTGGACTTCAACTCCCAGAATTCCTCAGCCAGCTTTGAAGTTGAAGTCCACAAGTCTTAAAGTTGCCAAGGTTGAGAACCCCTGCTCTATGCCATTTCAATCAAATGGCTGTCCTTAAAATCCTCCAGTGTTGGAGCACCCACAACCTCAGGAGATAAGTCGTTCTACTGATGAATTGTTCTCAGGAAATTTCTCCTTAGTTCTAGGTTGGTTCTCTCCTTGGTTAGTTTCCATTCATTGGTTCTTGTCTTGCCTTCTGGTGCTTTGGAAAATAGGGTGACCAGCACTTTGTCTCCCCCCCCAAGGATTTTGGTGTCTTGGCATGTTCTCCAGCATTAAGGATACTCTTTGCTTCCACTCTTTAAGGCCAAAATTAAGCTATTTTTCTAGGCCACCATATTGCTGCATTATTACTTTAGATGTACAGCCTGTCTTTAAAAATTTAAAGTCCATTTCCGATTTGGAGGCCTTGGAAGTAATTAATGGTTATATCGGCATCTGCTTTCTTGTCCTACATGTCAAAGATCTGACAAGCTTCCATTTTAAAGTTTTCATGTTCCTGGTGATGTGCCCTTCTAACTAACATAGCCTTGTTTTAGCAAAGCCACTTTAGGAGGATAATAATCTCATTTCACTTTAAGCCTTAAGTGGCTGTCCTGAAGCTGAGCAATAAATAAAAATTGAACTAATCACCAAGATGTGATTTCTGCTTCTCACTTCCTTGATAACATGCTTACCCTGAAGTGTATTGTATTTGCTATTGCCAGTATTTATAAAAGTAATGGTTCCATAATGCAAGATCTTTTCACGGGTCTTCTTCCAAACTCTCTTCAAAGACCACCCATGACAATCTCAGGATAAATGGGAGAAGGAGTTCCTCAACTTGTTACTGAATCACTGTCTGGTTCTTGGAACAGTGTGGGAAGAGAATCATTTCAGATCCAATAGAATTATAAAGTCCTTCTGTTTAGGATACAACATGAATTCTGTGCACACAGCCATAGCTGCTTATACACTGTAAAATTACCATGAACTGTACCATCCTAACACATACACTTGCAAACAAAGTCCAGTTGCCTTTTGTCTGTCTGCCCATCCATCCATCCATCCATCCATCCATCCATCCATCCATCCATCCATCCATCCATCCATCCATCCATCCATCCGATCTAACACTACCTATCGCCTGTCCTTTCATCAGTTCCAACAAGGTTCTACACCAGTGGTTCTCAACCTGTGGGTCGGAACCCCATTTGGGGTCGAATGACCATTTCACGGGGGTCGCCAAACAACGCAGTCCGCCATTTTTTTTACCCTTTTCCTTAGCTGTGCTACTCCCTTTTGAAAATCAATAGAATAACTCTCTTGAATAGAGCCTAATTCTATTGGCTTTCAAAAGCCAATAGGAATTGTCCAGGCTGCCTCTGCCCTGCTGAGCCTGCCAAAAGTCCCATTCTGCAAACGGTGCTGCACCAGTTGAGTAGTCCTCAACTTATGACCGGTTGGGGGTCGCGGCATTAAAAAGGTTGAGAACCACTGTTCTACACGCACTTGCACTATTCAGGTGACCCTGAGGACACAGATAGACCTCCAAGTGGCCTCAACGACTCTGAGAAAGAATGCTAATGACCAGATGACTGCAAGGAATATAAATCATTCCATCCTGCACCATTCAATCAGAAATGAAGATGTTTCTTAGATGAGAAGCGAAATGTCTTCAAAGAAAAACAAGGAAGTCCAGTTGCCTTTTGAAAAAACACTTTTGGGACAACCAGGACCTGGATGACTGAGCATCTCCATAGATATTTGTTGGATTTATATAGTCGTCCACTTACTCTCAGAGACACTGGGAGGTTTACAAACAATAAAAAGCCCAATATAAAAAGAACAAGAACAATAACCCACTATTACAAACTCCTATGAGTCATATAATATAAACTTTTCCATAATTTCATTTACTAGTCTTGCATCTTTATTATTTTTAACCAATAACTCAAGGTGGCGAGTACACACAACACATCTTCCTCCTGCTAGTTTCCCCACAAGAACAACCTTGTGAGATGGGTTGGGCTGTAAGAGAACAACTGGTCCAAGGCCACCCAGCTGGTATTCATGGCTAAGGTAGGACTACAACTAACTATCTCCTGTTTTCTAGACTGGCTCCTTAACCACTAGACCAAACTGGCTGTATGAGAGTTATCACTAACTGTGATATGTCCAAAACATTTCACAGTATTTATAAAGTATCAGAATCCAATTATATTTCATCTCTAGTTATCAATTATAGAAAACCCCATTTCTGCCTTCTCTGGATTCTGCCATACGAGGAAGGGAAGGGGGTGAACAAAGGGGCTTTATGGCCCTCACTTCCTTCAGTATACTTCAAAGGAACTGAATTCATCCCCTCATTTGCCCAGAAAGCCTTGCCCCTCACTCGCATGCCCCAATATAACAGCGCACGAACCACAGATTCTAAACCAATAATGGCAGAGTCACAACTGGCAGCACCAGTAACCACAAGAACCCAAGCTAAATTAAAACCACAACTGGACAGCCAAACTGGAATTGAATTCAGAAAAAGTTTGGAAACAGACGAATGGTTCCAGAAAAACAAAAATGTGTGCACAAGGAGAGATGGGTTGCCTTGGGTAGGGGAAAAGTTATATATACCAACAACCCAAAGAGTCACTTTCATGCAGCTTTGCCATGACACAAAATCAGCAGGGCATTTTGGATTTGTAAAAACTTTACACTTAATTAAACAGCAATTTTGGTGGCCATCAATTAAAAAGGACATAGAAAGTTATGTAGCCAGTTGCCCAAAATGTGCCACTGCAAAGAGGTTGCAAGGGAAATTGCCAGGACTATTACAAACAGTGGCAAATCCCTCAGCCCCCTCGAAATAAATAGCCATAGATTTTATAGTGGAATTGCCAGAAAGCAATGGGAATACTGTTGTCTGGATAGTCACGGACTTGTTTTCCAAACAGGTGCACTTTATCCCTTGCCAAAAGATTCCCACTGCAAAAGCCTTAGCAAAACTTTTCATCCAGCACATTTACAGATTGCATGGGGCACCCCAACGCATCATCTCTGACAGGGGGGTGCAATTTACGTCTGCATTTTGGAAGGAATTTTTATCCCTCTTAGGAACCACTCAGGGCTGACATCTAGCCACCATCCACAAGGGAATGGGGGGGGGGGGGGCTGAAAAAATGAACTCCGTACTTAAGCAATATTTAAGATGTTTTCTTAGTTTCTAGCAAACCGAGTGGGCGGACTTACTCCCTTTTGCAGAAGTTGCCTACAATAATGCAGTCCACTCCAGCACAGGTTACACTCCTTTTCAAATAGCCACCGGTCAAAGTTTCAACCCCATGCCAGAATTAACCCCAAACGAACCAACGATCCCATCACTGAAAGAATGGATGGAAAAACTACAGAACACCTGGCTAATAGTTAGAAAAGCACTAGATGAAGCTAGGCAGGCATACAAAGCAGAAGCCGATAAAAAAAGGGTTGAGCCTACACCATTCATTATAGGTGAAATGGTGTACCTATCTACAAAATACCTAAAGTCCCTACAACCCTGTAAAAAACTTGGACCAAAATATATAGGGCCTTTTCAATTAAAAGAATCATAAACCCAGTAACAGTAGAATTAGAATTACCAAAAAATCTCAGGCAAATACACCCAATTTTTCATTGCAGCTTGCTGAAAAGAGAGCATCAGTCAGCTTTACGGCCAAAAATCCCCCCCCCACCACCTCCAATCATGGTGGAGGGCGAACAACACTTTGAAATAAAGGAAACCCTTGACTCTAGGAGATATCATGGAGCGACTCAGTACTAGTTGCCTGGAAACACCTCCCTCCCTCACAAAACGAGTGGGTCCATAAATGTCATGTCAGAGCCCCGAAGCTATTAAAGAAGTTTCACACAGAGTATCCTAACAAGCCTGACTAACTTTTATACCTGTTTTGTTTTCTTTCAGGTGGATCTGTCTTATTTTTGAGGGGGCCGGATGTCAGAATCCAATTATATTTCATCTCTAGTTATCAATTATAGAAAACCCCATTTCTGCCTTCTATGGATTCTGCCATACGAGGAAGGGAAGGGGGTGAACAAAGGGGCTTTATGGCCCTCACTTCCTTCAGTATACTTCAAAGGAACTGAATGTGTGTATTGCCAAAAGAGCTAACCATAAGAATGGGGCTATTGCCTTTCATGTAGTTTTCTTTGAAGTCTCCATCCAGCTGGCAGTAATGAAAAGGGGGGGGGAGTGTAATGCCTGAGACTGTCGCTGAAAGAGGGCGGTGATTGGGTGGGGCTACTGGGGAACCCCTTAAAACCTTGAATTGGAGAGCTTGGACCCCAAGTCCTGTCTAGAACGCCTGCAACCATTTTCTCTTAATAAAGGATTCCTGTTGGAAGAATTATTCCAAGAGTTCTGTCTTCTTAAGATGCAAAGTGGGGTGGGTCCTTACATAAAGTCAAGAAAAATCAGGTTTTAAATATACTCATAAAAATCACTTACAACATGTCTTGGCAATGCATTTCCAGTAATGTGATAAAATAAAGCGAGCGTTTACCATCTGTAATGTTCACAATAGTTATTGCATATCCTTTGAGAGAAACAGATTTCATTTCTGCAGTAGTGACCTTCCTGCAAACCTTCTCAGCATAAGTCAATGCTATAATTAAAAGTATAGCATTTGATTAAGAAAAAAATGGCCATTTCTTAAACTGAGTTACTGTGTGGCTGCAATTTCCAAGTTAGAAATTAAAAGTCCAGCAATAAACAAGAAAGACATTTGCCCTAATAAATGCTGAGCTTATATAAACAATGAATTACATAAATCATGAACAAATAACATTCCTCTCTCCTTTCTTAGTTCCCATATTTATAAAAGTACCAGAAAGAAATCTGAACAGATTTTCAATGGAGACCACTATCCCAGATTTAACTATCCTGAAAGATTCTGGCCTACAACTCTTGGCCTGATACTAGGAAATCTCCCAGGCCACCGTAAGATAAACAGCTTAACAGAAACTGGGTTTTCTGATTCCAGCATCATAGAGAGAGGGGACAGTAGTTCATTTGGAGGACAAGATTCCCTACCTCTCATCCAAAGCTTCCTTGAGTAATGAGTACCCAACAGGGCAGTATCCCTAGGAATTAAAGATTGCGAAGTCTCGAGAGATATTTTAGAAGTGCAATGTCTTTCAAAATATAATAGTTTCCACTTAATCAGAGGCTGCATATTAGTGGAGGTTGCTGCTCATTTTAGAGGTATGGGCCAATCATGGGAATACTAAGTTGATTCCATGAAATATGCAGCATTTGATTTCTATGCTTTCTTCCATTGTTATAATTGTGCTAGGCCAGTGGTTCTCAACCTTTCTAATGCCGCGACCCCATAATACAGTTCCACATGCTGTGGTGACCCCCAACCACTTATACATCACCGGGTACCAGGGGCGTGGCCAAAGAAAAGGGGAAAAAATGGTGGATGGCCTTGTTTGGCGACCCCCGTGAAATGGTCGTTCGACCCCAAATGGGGTCCCGACCCACAGGTTGAGAACCACTGTGCTAGGCTGTGAATGGAATTTGAATGGAACGTTCAATAGTCGGCATTGGGAGTTTATTTATTGTTTAGACAAATCATGCCTTTATTACTTTATAAGTAACTCAAGGTGGCAAACATCCCTAATACTCCTTCCTCGTCCTATTTCCCCCACAATAATAACCCTGTGAGGTGCGTTGGGCTGCAACAGAGAAGCTGGCCAAAGTCACCCAGCTGCCTTTCATGGTTACGGTGGAACCAGAACACACAAATTTAGCTCCACTCTTATCTGTGCTAATACTCCGTGTTAACACAGCTATACATCCTTCCAACAAATAATAAATTCTTCTGTTTGCGTCTTCCTCCAACCTATCCATACTAAAAAGATTCATAGTGATGCAAATTAGATACATAAATGATGTCCTAGGAGAATGTTACAGGATCCAGTCTAGGTCAGTTACTGGGACCAAAGGTTTAATCTTCTGAGCTTTTGGACTCATGCTGGAGTCCATCCTCAGGGAAATTTCTTTCTCACCAAAACGTGTTCTTTGGGCTATTCTATGGATAGTATTTATGTGGTGCCTGGTTGTGGGTCTTGTTTCCTTGTGCTGCCAAATCCTCGGCTCATAGAATAGCCTAAAGCAGACATTCTGTTGAGAGAGGCTCCCTGAGGATGGGATGATGATACTACTACTACTACTACTACTACTACTACTACTACTACTACTACTACTACTACTACTACTACTAATGTTACAAGGGACCTTGGAGGTCTTCTAGTCCAACCCCCTGCTCAGGCAGGAAACCCTATACCATTTCAGACAAATGGCTGTCCAGTCTCTTCTTAAAAACTTCCAGTATTGCAGCATTCACAATTTCTGGAGGCAGGTTGTTTCACTGGTTAATTATTCTGACTGTCAGGAAGTTTCTCCTTAGTTCTAGGTTGCTTCTCTCCTTGATCAGTTTCCATCCGTTGCTTCTTGTCCTGCCTTCAGGCGCTTTGGAGAATAGATTGACTCCCTCTTCTTTGGGGCAGCCCCTGAAATATTGGAAGACTGCCGTCATGTCCCCCTCGTCCTTCTCTTCATTAAACTAGACATACCCAATTCCAGCAACTGTCCTTTATATGTTTTAGCCTTCAGTCCCCTGATCATCCAGCATGAGTCCAAAAACTCAGAAAATTAAACCTCTGGTCACGGTGACCAACCCAGATTGGATCCTGCAAATTAGATGAAATTCTATTAGCACTACATAGCAACTACTTAAACAGTGATTTTTCCCTTCTTTCGATCATATATTTAGGCTGCGGTGTCAAAGAATCTTAGATAAAAATATGTTTTTTTCTACAATATGAGATGCAGATGCTTCTTTCATCCCATTTATGAATCTCACAAGGAAAATTAAACAGAATTATCCTGTGTTCTCTGTCACCACTGCCATCATCACTCTCAGCTAAATGTTGCCATTAAATAGTCAATTAAGAGACACACGTCAACCTTCAAAAAAGTTGGACATCTACAGCTTCCAATTTTGATTAGTATCAGTTGTGTCACGGGAAATCTTTACATACTTCCTTACACAGATGGACAGACAACAAGTTTCATCCAATCTCCCAGCAACCCAGAGACAGTGGGTCACTTTTTTCCAGGAGCGACTAAAGGGGCAAAGTAACCAAGATGAATGGTACCCGCTTTATCACTTGACCCAGGACAAAGAATCCTCTCTGACATTTTGGATTGAGAAGGAAATGAAAGATTTAAGGCACAAGCTGTTTACCCCTCAAGTCCCTTCCCCAAAGACTCATCCACCTGTGACTGACAGCTGCGTGGTCTACTGTACTCACAGCTACGATGATACCATGTTTGGTTGTCATCCTATGACATTGGGATGTGCCCTAGTGGCCCTTGGAGACATAACAATAACAACAAGAAGATGCAATCACTGGCTGCAAGACAGTTTTGTATTCCTCCATCTTTAAATCTGTGTAGCTACTGCTAATTGTCTCCATCTAATCCAGGGATGGGGAATGATGGTCCCTTTATGATTTGTGGACTTCAAGTCCCAGAATTCCTGAGCCAGCATGGCTTTATTCAGGAATTCTGGGCGTTAAAATCCACATCATAAAAGGGCCATCGTTCCCCATCCCCGATCTAATTAAACACACGGGGGAGGATGGCACAAAGAGCACACCCACTCTCAGTTCTTGATAATAAAGCTTTCTGAGCTGCTTCTGCAGAAGCATCAGACCAACTGCTGGATGACCATTTAATACTAAACTTGGCATTTATCTGTCTGCTAAGGAAGGTCAGGTTAGGAAAGCATTCGCTGAGGCAAGACAGAAAAACAAAGGTGCGGAGACCAGAGCCCCCCCCTCCCGATTTCCTTACCTGACAGTTTCAGACCTCGCTCGCCTACTTGGGTGTTGTACCCATTGGGCATTCTGAGAATAGCATCGTGAATTCCGGCTAGCTTTGCCACCGCATAGATGTCTTCTGCAGAGGCATTGATATTGCCATACTGGAGGTTGTAGAAGATGGTGTTGTGGAAAAGAACAGCATCCTAAGAAACACACAAACAAAACGATGCTTCTTAAATACAGGTAGTCCTCAACTTATAACAGTTCATTTAGTGACCGTTCAAAGTTACGGCACTGAAAAAAGGGAGCATTTTTCACTTAAGACCGTTTCGGCGTCCCCATAGGTCACCTGATCAAAATTCAAATGCTTGGCAATTGACTCGTATTTACGACGGTTGCAGTGTCCCAGGGTCACGGGATCCCCTTTTGCAACCTCCTGACAGGCAAAGTCAATGGGGAAGCCAGATTCACTTAGCAGCCCTGTCACTAACTTAGTAACGGCAGTGATTCACTTAACAACTGTGGCAAGAAAGGTTGTAAAATGGGGCAAAGCTCACTTAACCAAAGTTTAACTTAGCAACAGAAAGTTTGGGCTCAGTTGTGGTCAAATGTTGAGGACTGCCTGTACCAAATGCCGATCGGCAATGCAGAGGGCCTTTGCAAAGTCAACAGAGTTAGCTAATTTTTTCCAAAAAGCAACAGAGCTCCTGGGACATTGGAAGAGCAGGCAAAGATGCTGCTGCAAGGGCCGTTCTAACCCAAGCTAGGGTGGCCGAGAGGAAGAACACTCACCATAATTTCAACATTAATAGTTTCTCCTACTTAAGCGGGGGGGGGGGGGACTAGAACAGGGCTTTTCAACCTTTCCACCCATTGTATCACTTTTAGGATATGGCAACATCCGAATACCACCAGTCGCTAGCAAGGGGTCAAAAACTTGATGACAAAAAAAAAAGTGATAAAGTACAAGTAGTCCTCGACTTACAACAGTTCGCTTAGTGACTGTTCGAAGTTACAATGGCGCTGAAAAAAGTGCCCCCCAAGCCACAGCCGAGCAAGACACCTGCCTGCCCGCCTGCCTGGCGGCACTCTTCCTCCTGTCCGAGGTTTTCATTGCTGTGAGCATTTCTGTTGAGGATTGGCAGCGGGGGTGGGTTGGGGGGTGTTTGGTTTTTATTCCCCCCGTCTGCTGGATGGTCATGTACCACCTGCTAGGTGCCTTTGTACCACAGGTGGTACCCGTACCACTGGTTGAAAAGCCCTGGACTAGAAGACCTCCAAGGTCCCTTCCAGTTCTAGTCTATCCTATATTCTAACATTGCTTACAAAACAGCCTGGGAAGCTGACTTGGCAGGACAAGACTGTTGAGGATCTATATATCATTCAGATTTAAACTCCCAAAGACTCTAACTCAGGGCTTTTCAGCCAGTGGTACGGGTACCGCCTGTGGTACATTGGCACCTGGAAGGTGGTACGCGATCATCCTAGAAAAGAGGTAGTGGGGGAGAGGAATGAGCTGAACCGGTGGCAGCACCGCACAAGCTTGAGCGAGTGATGGCTGGAGCTGCAGGGCTGTGAGGGCTCAGCGGAAGCCCCAGGATCAGTGCCGCTTTCCAGCTGATTGGCGCTTCTTCAGGACTGTCAGGGCTCAGTGGAAGCGCCAGGATCAGTGCCAGGCTCCAGCTGGAGCTCGGCACTGATCCTGGGGCTTCCGCTGAGCCCAGAAGAAGCACCGATCAGCTGGAATGTTGCAGCATCTCCAGGGTCTTGTGATTTACATTCAGATGCTTGGCAACTGATTCATATTTATGACGGTCACAGTGTCCGAGAGTCATGTGAAGTGACCAAAACCTGCTGCAACCACCCAGCAGACGGGGAGAATAAAAACCAAACACCCCCCCCCACCCCAGCCCCGCTGCCAATCCTCAACAGAAATGCTCACAACAATGAAAACCTTGGACAGGAGGAAGAGCGTGGCCAGGCGGGCAGGCAGGTGTTTTGCTCGGCTGTGGCTGGGGGGGCACTTTTTTCAGTGCTATTGTCACTTCGAACAGTCACTAAGCAAACTGTTGTAAGTCAAGGACTACCTGTACTTTATCACTTTTTTCCTTTTTTTTTTTTTGGTCATCAAGTTTTTGACATCTTGCTAGGCGACTGATGGTACTCGGATGCTGCCATATCCTAAAAGTGGTACAATGGGTGGAAAGGTTGAAAAGCCCTGCTCAAACTGGCCTCTTGCCAAAAACAGCAAGCGAGGGCAAGGACCAATAAGACGAACCTGACGGGCAGCTGGCCTTTTTCCCCCTTGATAGAACGATCTGGATACAAGCAGTCCTCAACTTACGACCATTAGTTTGCCAACTGTTCAAAGTTACAGCGGCACTGGAAAAAAACCCTGATTTATGACCAGTTCTCAAACTTATGGTCAAATGATGAAAATTTGGGCACGTGGCAACTGGCACATACTTAGCCCGTTCCAGGATCATATGATTACAGCTTCCAACAAGCAAAGTCAATGAGGAAAACTGGATCCACTTAACAACTGCAGCTTAGCAGCCGTGGCCAAACAGGTTGTAAAACTGGGCACGACTCCTTTAACTTTGCTTAGCAACCAAAATTCTGGTCCTAACTGTGGTCGTAAATTGAAGACTGCCTATAGTCTTATTCAAACATTAATAAATTTTAGGTCTCTGAGATTTTTTTTTAATGCTTGGGTGCCATCATTCCACTTCTGAAATTAAAAAGACTAAAATAATAACATGCATGCTGCATCCAATGGAAAAAGGCCTCACATCAGTTTGTTTAGCGACCGTTCAAAATTACAACAGCACTGAAAAAAGGGACTTGTGACCATTTTTCACACTTATGATCGTTGCAGCCTCCCCAGGGTCATGGGATTTACCTTCGGATGCTTGGCAACTGACTCATATTTATGACGGTCGCAGTGTCCCAGGGTCACGTGATCCCCTTTGCGACCTTTTGGCAAGCAAAGTCAAGGGGGAAGCCAGATCAGTGGGTTACTAATTTAACAACTGCAGTGATTTACTTGACAAACGTGGCAAAAATAGTCATAAAATAGGCCAAAACTGATTTAACCAATGTCTCACTTAGCAACAGAAATTCTGGGCTCAGTTGTGGTCGTGAGTCGAGGACCGCCTGTACTGTATATGTGGCAAAAGACAAGACAAAAGTCCCTCAAGATATCCCAGGTCCAGGCCAAAGCTCTGCTCTGGACATTCTCTGTATGGTTTTCCTTTTGGAATATTTTTATTATTGAAGTAAGAGAATACAGCAGTGTTTCTCAACCTGGGCAACTTTAAGGTATATGGGCTTCAACTCCCAGCATTCCCCAGCCAGCTGAATGCTGGGAGTTGAAGTCCATACACCTAAAAGTTGCCAAGGTTGAGAAACATTGGAATACAGTACAAATTAGAAAAGTTTCAAAGTTAGTGCCATGTCAAGAGTCGCCTAACCTGAGCGTTATTAAGACATGACTGCTTCTCTAGAGCAGTCTTTCTCAACCTTGGCTACTTAAGTGTGGACTTCAACACCCAGAATTCCCCAGCCAGCAGCTTCCATGGGGATTATTTTGCTCCAGCTCCAGAAGCAACACTTCACAGGACTTAACAGGAAATCTTTTGGGTTGATGCTTTCAGCTTTAACCACTAGTTTCCTAAGGACATCAGTTTAATTCTTTTTGTCTAGGGGGGTTTTTACCATCAGATAAAAACTCTTTTATTCACACAAGCTGAGCCTGCTATTCTGATCTAGCTTTTCTTTCTTCTATTGTTTCTTTTTTGTTTGGCTTCATCGCCCCCAGTTTCCCCATCATTACATCAGTCTCTGGGCCTGCAACATTAGGATGACTTTCAAAGTAGGAAAAGAACCATACCTGGGGGACAACTCCTAAAGCCTTCCGCAGGCTTTCCAAACTGACATTTTGTATATTCTTGCCAGCAATATAAATCCCTCCCTTCTGAGGCTCATAGAAGCGAAATAACAATCTTATAATTGTGCTTTTCCTAAAAAAAAAAAAAAAAGAGAGAGAGAAAGAGAGAGAGAGAGAGAGAGAGAGAGAGAGAGAGAGAGAAAGAGAGAGAGACTCAAGGTTGGAACAGTTTTTGCACCTTTTAAAAAACCCAGGTTTTTATCGCCATTAAAAAAAAAGAAATCAATCAATGATGCAGAATTTTGTGCATCCATTTACCCACCCTGACCCACTGCCTCCTACAAGGGCCACTTTTCTTCCTGCAGGGACTTCAAAAGACACGCCACTGAGGACTTTCTGCCCCTCAAGGTATTCAAAATGCACGTTATCAAAGGCGATGGTAGCAGTCTGTGGTGTAATCTGCAGGGGTGGAGCCAGTTCTTTATCCTATTAAAAGAAGAGTCCCGCTTTACACACATGGACCAGAAGGTGTTCTAAAGAGCTTAACAGGCTAAACAATAGATCTAATTGAAAATGAGGCACGAGCAAATGCCTGAAAGAGATTAAAAGTAATAATAATAATAAAAAAATCTAGCAGTTTCAGCCACAGGTAATTTTTTTTCCTTTCTCTCTCCCCTCTTCTTTCAAGCTCAGTGATTTTTTTTTTGATTTTTTTTTTTGCCAGAATGGTCTGGCTCCAAAGCAGCCTTTTGCACCATCAATTCTGCATCATTAATTAAAATGACAGAATAAAATCTCAATGCACAGGGCACACTTATATAAAATGCAGAGATGACACAGACCCCCCCCTTGCCTTTCCTCCCCCCCAAAGCTCTTTCAGAAATGCAAATTAGAATGAAGGATCGTGGGGAACTGCTCAAAGATTGCCATTAAAAACAAATCGGGATCCATTTTAAACTAGCACACATGACAAGCATTTAAGGAAGGTTTTATAGACAATACTCACCTTGATTTTAGTGTCTATGCTAAGCAGCGTAAACAATAGGTTCATGTCTATGAGCGCCTGCCTCGTCTCTCTATATACCGTCCCCAGGAAGTTAAGGGGTAAGGAAAGCTGGAACAGCAATCCGTTCACCATGACCAGATCGCCAACAGTTAGGTTACCTTCGTGACAAAGACAAGGTAGAGGAGCAATAAGGCAGTTTCCAGCTATGTAGCTTAAATTTTCAAAATAAGTTGCAGCAAGCTTATTTTTTTCCCAAGCACCAAAAGGTAAGAGAAGAAACAACGGTTGGCAACTAACCCAGGAGAGAAACAGCTTAGAACTCAGGAGAAATTTCTTAACGGTGAAAGCAATCAACCAATGCAACAGCTTGCCTTCAGAAGTTGTGATTGCCCCATAACGGCAGGCTTTCAAAGAGAGGCCGGACAACCATTTGTCTGAAATGATATAGGGTCCTGCTTGAGCTTCCTTCCACCTCTATTATTCTATGTTCTATCTAAGCTATTAATAACCCTACTCAAATTTACAGGGTTATAAATTTCAGCATAGATTCATATTAAAGCTGAAATCAGCTGACAGCCGTATGTTTAGATCACACTACCACAAAACTTAGTAGAAAAATGGGAGGGGGGGGACCTGTAACCCCGTGCTGCAAAACCCACGGCCTTCCTTGTCCTTGGTGTGCTGGCGTGGCTGGGGGGGAACATCCGGGGAACCACCACAAATACAGGAGATGCGTTTGAAAAGAGCAAGGGGAAGAGGAAGAGCAGGGAGTGGAGTGGAAGTGAAGCATGAACTTCATATGAAGAACTAGGTTTGGACGAGTAAGAGGTACCTGCAACAACCCCCTTGCTGGCCATCACCATCACGGCCGTTAATCCAATGCTGAATATAGTGCTTTGTCCAAAATTAAGCAGAGCCAAAGTTGAGGTAGTTTTCAGCGAGGCCTTTTCATAGGTCTTCAAAAATCCATCATACTGTTGGGCTTCATAATTTTCATTATTGAAGTACTAGGAAGAGGGAAAAAAGTCTCCTTAGGAAAATTCTGGCTGTTTTATGTTTTAGGATGCAATTAAAGATAGTCCTCGACTTATGATCACAACGGAGCCCCAAATTTCTGTTGCTAAGTGAAACATTTATTAAGTGAGTTTTGCCCCATTTTACGACCTTTTTTGCCATAGTTAAGTGAATCACTGCAGTTATTAACCTGGTTGTTAAGTGAATCTGGCTTCCCCACTGACTTTGCTTGTCAGGAGGCCGCAAAAGGGGACCATGTGACCCTGGGACACAGCAACGGTCATAACTATGGAACAGTTGCCAAGTGTCTGAATTTTGATCACATGTTCACGAGGATGCTGCAACGGTCTTAACTGTGAAAAACGGTTGTAAGTCACATTTTTCAGTGCTGTTCGAACTTTGAATAATCACTAAATGAATTGTTGTAATTTGAGGACTACCTGTGCTTTCTGTGAATCTGTTGCAGGGGTAGGCAACCTCGCTCTTTTATGACTCATGGACTTCAACCCAGAATTCCCGAGTCAGCATAGCTGACTCGGGAATTCTGGGTTGAAGTCCATGAGTCATAAAAGAGCCGAGATTGCCTACCCCTGCGTTGGAGCAACCTCTGAGCATGATCTGCCACACCAAGCCATGCCACCCTTCGTATGTTCTTACTGGCCAAGTGCTGTTCAGCTAGAGATGCAGCCTTTTCGTCCTAACAGCACATCCTCTTGTAACACGTATCCAATGCTCATCCTCAGTGGTTAAAGGGCCATGCAAGACCACAGGCGTTGTGTGTGATTAAGAGTGACCGGCCAAGAATCACCATTCAGTTTTCCAGCTGAGCAGGGGTTCAGGATTGGACAATCCTACTTTTACAGCTGCAGCCAGCAAACATTAACATTGTTCCAGTCTGCATAGCCAACTGAGTTGTAAGCTTCTGAAATCCTTGTCAAATAAGGATAAATCAGAAGAGCCATGGATCTGCCTAATGAACACTGCAATCCTGTCTGGTGTGAAAAAGTTTCCTGCAGTAGCGGGGAAGGCAACATTTTTTTAAAAAATGGCTTGCCACTGCCTTCTTCCTAAGGCTGAGAGAGAGTGATTGGCTAATTTTGCTGGAGTCACACACCAACACTAATATCATTTTATAGAAATTTTCTTTTAACAAAGGTTTAATGAATATTTTAACCTTTTCCACATTTTCTCACTCTACCGACAGTGTTATATTTGAAATTCTTAGCCCATTTTATCATACTCTTTCATTTGTTCATCTTCCATTTCAAAAATCAGTTAAGAATTCATTCATTTTAACAATTACATTTTCATTTAAACATAATTCAGCTTCAAATTCTGTCGTTTGTTGCTCAATTCCAAATGTCCTGTTATCTACCTTGACTCTTTCTCTGAGCTGTGCATACGAAATGCATTGAAAACTAAGTCCCCCTGGAGCCAGTTGTTCTTTTGATTTTATCTTATATTTTCTCCATGTTTTTGTTCTAACAACTCTCAATAGATTAACCGTTTCTCTTTACCTGCTGCTTCTTTCCTATAAAATGCTGCTTCTACTAAAACCAATAAAAGCATTTTTGAGCACAGTCTGGATTTATACTATTCCATATTCTCAATATGGCATTTCTTGATATAGTGATTTTTAAAATTGATATTAACCTTAAGTTTATTCAGGCCAGCACATTAGCTAGCCCTTAAACTGTGTTGCCCACCATGGTTTGGATTTTAAGCTAGCATTTCTGCTTTCAGTTAAATAGGAATTAATAAACTGCCATACAGCTGGTCAAACACGCTGAAGCAGACTTTTCAGTGACAAAAGCATCTGGCTCCTTTAAGAAGCAAATCAAGAGGGAAAGTATGACAAGAGAAGCAGCATTCTTATATTACATAAAGGTAATCAACAGATTATAACCCAAGCAGGTGAACATTTGTTTACCTTTTAGGCTAAGAGTAATCCTTTCAGTCATTATTCCTAACAGAAAGGAATAAATAAATCTTCTTTTTGAGTAAAGGCTACCAAAAGACACATATTGTTAATAAGACCTGCCCAAGTAATGACAATATGAAAAGTGAAAAATGTTAATGGCTTACCTTTACAGTTTCATAATTCAGCAGAGAGTCAATTGCAGCATTGCCTGCATCGTTATCGGCTTTATTCATTTCGATCCTAAATTTAGTTCTGCAAGACAAAAGGTTGGCAGAGACGGTTGTTCCCATCCAGCTCCACCGGGCCGTCAAATCTCACCAGAGAGTCCTCGACAGCAGGGCAGCCTTACCTCCACTGTGTAAGTCCTATTGTGAATGCCGTGTATGCTCCTAATGTCCCCAAGGTTACAAGTGCGAAATGTGCACCACATTTATAATACTGCAGGGAAAGGAAAAGGAAAAAAAAAAGGTTTCCAATCATTTTGTTTGGAACATCAATGTACAGAAACCTCTCTGTACAAGACATACATATAAGAGATAACAATAATAATTTTCTACAAGCCAGACAGAAGGGCAGTGGAAAGATTATGATCAAGGCAGTTTACCTCCTTGACACCATATGCACTAGGACAGGGGTAGGCAACCTTGACTCTTTTATGACTCGTGGACTTCAACTCCTAGAATTCCTGAGCCAGCATGGCTCAGCATGGAAACCTCTCCTTTTTCCTTCAGCCTGGCTGGCTCAGGAATTCTGGGAATTGAAGTTACAAATCATAAAAGAGCCAAGGTTGCCTACCCCTGCACTAGGAGCAGCTCTACAAGGCCAAGACTCTCAGATACAAACACTCAACTCTCAGATACACAATCATCATATACAAGAGGTGCACCCAGAGAGGTGTTCTCAACTGAAAATAAATGGAAGTAATGAATGGAATCTAGGAGCTTTGATTCAAGGAAAAGATGGGCAGATTACCAGATTTGTCAGTAAATAAGCTGCAATGATTCCAATTACAAAAACTTTTATTGTCACTTTTTTTTGTACACTTTTTTTTTGTACACTGGCACACATTAAAATTGAAATTCTGATGCGCGCGCTCAAAAGTGTGTATGTGTGTGTATACACACACACACACACACACACACACACACACACACACACACATACAGATGCACATATACATACAGTGGGGCAAAAAAGTATTTAGTCAGCCACCAATTGTGCAAGTTCTCCCATTTAAAAAGATGAGACAGGCCTGTAATTGCCATCATAGGTAGACCTCAACTATGAGAGACAAAATGAGAAAACAAATCCAGACAATCACATTGTCTGATTTGGAAAGAATTTATTTGCAAATTATGGTGGAAAATAAGTATTTGGTCACCTACAAACAAGCAAGATTTCTGGCTCTCACAGACTTGTAACTTCTTCTCTAAGAGGCTCCTCTGTCCTCCACTCATTACCTGTATTAATGGCACCTGTTTGAATTTCTTATCAGTATAAAAGACACCTGTCCACAACGTCAAACAGTCACACTCCAAACTCCACTATGGCGAAGACCAAAGAGCTGTCGAAGGACACCAGAAACAAAACTGTAGACCTGCACCAGGCTGGGAAGACTGAATCTGCAATAGGCAAGCAGCTTGGTATGAAGAAATCAACTGTGGGAGCAATAATTAGAAAATGGAAGACATACAAGACCACTGATAATCTCCCTCGATCTGGGGCTCCACGCAAGATCTCACCCCGTGGGGTCAACATGATCACAAGAACGGTGAGCAAAAATCTCAGAACCACATGGGGGGACCTAGTAAATGATCTGCAGAGAGCCGGGACCAACATAACAAAGGCAACCATCAGTAACACACTACGCCGCCGGGGACTCAGATCCTGCAGTGCCAGACGTGTCCCCCTGCTTAAGCCAGTACATGTCCAGGCCTGTCTGAAGTTTGCTAGAGAGCATTCGGATGATCCAGAAGAGGATTGGGAGAATGTCCTATGGTCAGGTGAAATCAACGTAGAACTGTTTGGTAGAAACACAACTCGTCGTGTTTGGAGGAGAGAGAATGCTGAGTTGTATCCAAAGAACACCATACCTACTGTGAAGCATGGGGGTGGCAACATCATGCTTTGGGGCTGTTTCTCTGCAAAGGGACCAGGACGACTGATCCGTGTACAGGAAAGAATGAATGGGGCCATGTATCATGAGATTTTGAGTGCAAACCTCCTTCCATCAGCAAGGGCATTGAAGATGAAACGTGGCTGGGTCTTTCAGCATGACAATGATCCCAAACACACCACCCGGGCAATGAAGGAGTGGCTTTGTAAGAAGCATTTCAAGGTCCTGGAGTGGCCTAGCCAGTCTCCAGATCTCAACCCCATAGAAAACCTTTGGAGGGAGTTGAAAGTCCGTGTTGCCCAGCGACAGCTCCAAAACATCACTGCTCTAGAGGAGATCTGCATGGAGGAATGGGCCAACATACCAGCAACAGTGTGTGCCAACCTTGTGAAGACTTACAGAAAACGTTTGACCTCTGTCATTGCCAACAAAGGATATATAACAAAGTATTGAGATGAACTTTTGATATTGACCACATACTTATTTTCCACCATAATTTGCAAATAAATTCTTTCCAAATCAGACAATGTGATTGTCTGGATTTGTTTTCTCATTTTGTCTCTCATAGTTGAGGTCTACCTATGATGACAATTACAGGCCTCTCTCATCTTTTTAAGTGGGAGAACTTGCACAATTGGTGGCTGACTAAATACTTTTTTGCCCCACTGTATGCTGTATACAACTATTGTCAGACCTGCCCCAGGTAGGTCCCTTAGGAAGGAAAGACCCTGGACTCCATTTGGCTGAAGTCATTAGGTTCTTTTACTAAAGGCTCCTGGCTGCAGCAAAGTCAGGCTAGAACTAAGTTTCCTGTGTGAAAAAGTTAGAAAATTGTTCCCCTCATCCCAGCCCTCCCTCCAGTTCCATCTTCAGCCAATGAAAAGCCGCCGAGATGTTTGCGGTGGTCCCCATTCCACTCTCGGGATGCCTGGCCTTGAGCGCTGGCACAAAAGGGTTCCGTGCATCTCGCATCTCTCTGGTCTCCGTTGCGCCGTCATCCCACCATCCCCATTTGCCATCATATCCCCATACAGGTTTATTGCCCATTTGTTCCCCCCCTCCTGTATCCCCTTCTTCCTAGTCTTTGATGGTAGGATGCCAGCAAGGCGCCAAGCCGAAGATGGCAGACCTGACACATATACATACATGTGTGCACAACACACACACACACACACACACACACACTAATTACAGTCCATTTGAATACATAGCCCAAAAAAACAAAAAAGTCTTGAGGGTTAACAAGGTTGATATTATATGGTACAAAGCTATTCCAGAACAGTTTACCAATAGTTCCTCTCTTGCTAATATCATCTCCATATCCAATATGGACTGGTCCTCATATAACGGTTTAGCATTACAATTCCGCTTTCTTGTCACAATTCTTAAAGAATCACTCAGTCCGGATGGCTCTTTCAACTCCAAAACCCCAATACTTTTGAGAGCTGAAGCAGCCACAGCCAAGCAAGGCGCTGCCATGACTCTATATAAGGCCCCATCATATGATTATATTTTATGCCCATAGAAATGAGTCCTAGATTTCCATGCTGTAACTTTAACTTATTTTCCAAGAGAACATTTGCGATTCTGTTGAAAGGTTTTGGAACAGTCCAACCTGGGATATTTGCATCCCCTCAACATTGATGAGCGAGAGCTTCTGGGCACATTTTACCCTCAGCAGTAAGGTCAGGAAACAAACCAAAGCCATACTAAAGCCTCTATTCCTTTTCCTTTAGAGCAGTGGTTCTCAACCTTTTTAATGCCGCGACCCCCAACTGGTCGTAAGTTGAGGACTACTCAACCGGTCGTAAGTCGAGGACTACTCAACTAGTGCAGCACCGTTTGCAAACTGGGACTTTTGGCGGGCTCAGCAGGGCAGAGACAGCCTGGACAATTCCTATTGGCTTTTGAAAGCCAATAGAATTAGACTCTATTCAAGAGAGTCCATTCTATTGGCTTTCAAAAGCCAATAGAATAAAAGGGAGTAGCACAGCTAAGGAAAAGGGGAAAAAATGGCGGACTGCGTTGTTTGGTGACCTCCGTGAAATGGTCTTTCGACCCCAAATGGGGTCCCAACCCACAGGCTGAGAACCTCTGCTTTAGAGTCAGACCAGTGTTTCTCAACTTGAGAAGATGTGTGGACTTCAACTCCCAGAATTCCTCAGACAGTGTAGTTGGCTAAGGAATTCTGGGAGTTGAAGTCCGCGCATCTTCAAGCTGCCAAGATTGAGAACACAGTCCTAAAATGATACATGTTGCTCTATCTTGTGTGAGTTCTTGGCATTTGCTATCTGCAGAAGCAGCTGCGAGAGATTTCCCACTTTAAGCTCGAGACTAGAATAGGGTCTATTTACTTTTCCTGGCACAATGAAAACCCCACCCACTTCAATGAAAGACACTGGGCATTATTAATTCAAAAGCCACCACTGTTAAGACTTTGGGATAGGTTTCATATCCTGCCCTTACCTTCCTGGCACACCACTTATGGATCTTCTGCTTGAAAGCCTGGCTAATTTAAGGAAGGAGAACGATTATGAGCGTGCTCTTAAATGTCAACCTGGTTCAAATGCTGTGAAATATTGAGAACACCAGATGGGAAGCATGGAATAGAAGAGTAGCATCTGGACCATTATAACCATACTGACAGCTAGCCTTCTTGGCAATAATCTGCGAGCACTGCTCTCTCTTAGCTCACACTCAAGAAGCCGAGGCTATCAACAAGGGTTTTTTTTCCAGACAAGTTGGGGAGATATTATACAGGCAGTCCTCGATTTATGACCAAAATTGGGCCTGAGATTTTGGTCGTAACTTGAGGTGATCCTTACCTGGGTCACCACATGATTGTAAAGCAAGTCACCATGGTTTATTAAGTGAAGCACATGGACGTTAAGCAAATGCAGCATATCCGATGGGTATGTTTTCTGTTTTCTCTGGAAAATGGCAAAGAAAGTTGCAAATCGTGGTCAAGTGACCGTGGGATGCTGCAAACGCTTATAAGTGCAACCTGGTTGCCCAGCATCCGAACTGTGATGTGATCCCACGAGGGTGTGTGCGACATTTTACAATGCTTTACAGACCATAAAACACCCTTTCTGAGGCTGTTATAATCGATTGGTCACCTTTACCTATTAGGATCCTCCTGCCATTGTACAGTAAAGTTGGAGCCTTTTGTAACGTAGGGAAGAAGGCTATGCAAAGCACCAGAAAAGAGCCTTTTGCAAAAAGCTCTGGGCCAAGCAAAGCACTCATCCTCCATGCGTCAGAAACAGGAGCCCCTTCTGTAAAGCTATCATGTATAGTCAAGGCCATGGTTTTCCCAGTTGCCATGTATGGTTGTGAAAGTTGGATCATAAGAAAGGCTGAGCGTCAAAGAATTGAGGCCTTTGAACTACGGTTGCTGGAGAAGACTCCTGCAAGTCCCCTGGACTGCAAGGCGATCAAACCGGTCAGTCCTAGAGGAGATCAACCCTGACTGATCTTTAGAACAGGGCTTTTCAACCTTTTCACCCATTGTACCACGTTTGGATATGGCAACATCCGAGTACCACCAGTCGCCTAGCAAGGTGTCAAAAACTTGATGATCCAAAAAAAAAAAGAAAGAAAAAAGTGATAAAATACAGGTAGTCCTCGACTTACAACGGTTTGCTTAGTGACTGTTCGAAGTTACAATGGCACTGAAAAAAGTGCCCCCCAAGCCACAGCCGAGCAAGATACCTGCCTGCCCACCCGGCATCGCTCTTCCTCCTGTCCGAGGTTTTCATTGTTGTGAGCATTTCTGTTGAGGATTGGCAGCAGGGGTGGGGTGGGGGGGTGTTTGGTTTTTATTCCCCCCGTCTGCTGGGTGGTTGAACAGGTTTTGGTCACTTCCCATGACCCTGGGACACTGTGATTGTCATAAATATGAATCAGTTGCCAAGCATCGGAATGTAAATCACAAGACCCTGGAGATGCTGCAACATTCCAGCTGATCGGCGCTTCTTCTGGGCTCAGGAGAAGCACCAGGATCAGTGCCAAGCTCCAGCTGGAGCCTGACGCTGATCCTGGCGCTTCCGCTGAGCCCTGACGGCCCTGCAACTCCAGCCATCTCTTGCTCAGGCTTGTGTGATGCTGCCACCGGTTCAGCTCATTCCCCTCCCCATCACTTTTTTAGGATGGTCGTGTACCACCTGCCAGGTGCCAATGTACCACAGGTGGTACCCGTACCACCGGTTGAAAAGCCCTGCTTTAGAAGGCCAGATCCTGAAGTTGAAACTCAAGTACTTTGGCCACCTAATGAGAAGGAAGGACTCGCTGGAGAAGGGTCTAATGCTGGGAAAAATTGAGGGCAATAGAAGAAGGGGACGACAGAGAATGAGGTGGCTGTATGGAGTCACTGAAGCAGGAGGCGTGAGCTTAAAGGGACTCCAGAAGATGGTAGAGGACAGGAAGGCCTGGAGGAATGTTGTCCATGGGGTCGCGATGGGTCGGACATGATTTTGCAACTAACAACAGCAACGGCTATCAAGGCTTTCCCCAGCGGCTTCTGCCTGCCCGTGTTTGGATAGAGCTTTTGCCTTGCACAGGGCCTTTTCAAATGTTTTGCACGAGTCTGACACCAACAGACTCAGGTGCATCTCAATTGTAGAAAATACAATTCTTAAAATAAATGCAGAAGCAGGTCTCTGGCTAAAGAGGGGTTTAGAAACAGACGTTGGGAGCCTCTTTTGGAATCAAATTAAGTTCTGCTCTCTTTATTCAACCGGTTACTTTGCTTGTCATATCAGCTTCCTGGGTCAGCCTCACATTCAGATGTTAAGTTTGGCAGATGGTACTGTTTATACATTAACACCCATGGACATCCAGCGAGGCCACCTTTTCTATGTCTTTACAAGTAGTCCTCAATTTACAACCATACTGTAACTGAGCCCAATATTTCTGTTGTTAAACGCTAGTCAGAAGGTTGCAAAAGGGGATCATGTGACCCTGGCGCACACTGCAATCCTCATAAATCTAAGTCAACTGTCAAGCCTCTGAATTTTGATCACGTGACCAGGGTGATGCTGCAACTGTTGTAAGCGTGGAAAATGGCCGTTAAGTCTCTTTTTTCAGTGCTGTTGTAACTTTGAACGGTTGCTAAATGAACTGTTGTAACTCGAGGACCACCTGTATTTCCTTAAGAATAACAGAGTTGCTTTGGAGATGCCCAAGGGGACGAAGCAGAAGCAAGGGGCGGATGGGGCCGCGTTAGATGGCAACAGCCCTCCTCTGCCTTTCTGATCCCTTCTTTTTCCTCTTTCCTCCAACAGGATTCTGGGAAAGGGAAGGAGTGGGCCACATCTGGCCCCAGGGACAGCCGATAGCCACGAGACATGGGTATCAAACAAACGATGGGCGTCACAATTCAATGAAAATGACACATACCAAAATCCCACTCACGAGGGCCACTTCAAACAAGGTGGGCCCCAGATTAAACACCAGCGCACTGAGCACAAAGCTGATGCCGCGGGTGCCTCGGTCGATGGCCTTGGACAACGCTCCAGTTTGCCGATTCAGATGGAAGCCCAAGTCCAGCTGATGCAAGTGGAGGAAGACATTTTTGGCTATTCTCCTGATGGAATTCTGGGCCACTTTCCCAAAGACGGCGTTTCTGGCTTCGTTAAATAACGCTGCGCCTGCTCGCGAGATGCCGTCTGGGTAAAAGAAGGAGGAGAGAAAACAAGGGTTTAATTTTTAATCCATTTTATTTTACTCATCTTCAACAGCTTTTAACACCCCATGTTAACGTTATTGGATGAGAAGTCAAAGGTTATCAGTTAAGTCATTTTTAAACAGATTGCCTCTTCAGATATTTGGTTGTTTGTTTGTTTTTTAAAAAAGCACAATGCAAAAGCAGGCCTGGAGACTAGGCTATTATTCCAGCAGATAACACAACTCAAGAGAATCGCAGTACGTTAATTCTTCATGATAACAAAGTAGGAGAAACTCCAGCAAACCATGTTTACCACAGATGCTTTCCTGTGAAAGGTCAGGTGCGCTAATGTTCACAAACCTTCCTGAAGAAAGTCAGCACCTGTCAGCAGATTAAAGCATCATACTTACATCCAATCAGAACAGCTGTTGCCATGGTTGCAACTGTACTGGGTGCATCGCTCAGGTTCAGAACATTTCCAGACAGCTGGTTGAGGTTGTCTACTGCATATTTAAACATGAAGGGAACCACGATGTTCATAGCCTAAAAAGCATAAGATAGTATGCAAGATCATTATGTACATGGTTATGCAAGACATGCTAAAATGCTTTATTTATAAAATATAAAGGTTTTCTCTGAAGAAGCTGAAACTGTGATATTTTGCTAGTGACTACTTACTGGCAGAACACAACGGCCATCAGGCACAACATCGTAAGAATACAAGGCCCGCCTGCCCAGAGCAGAAGTGGCACATTTTCCCCTTTTCATAAAAAGCAGCCTTCATCTCAACTACCCTCAGTTGAGAAAGTGCTCGTTAAAGGGTTGACGAGACTGGGAGACACAAAGTAAAATAGCTCAGGGTATGCATTTTTAGAGCCACTGGAAGCTGCTCAGTGTTTCAACCTCAAAACTTCTAGAACAGAACTCCATTACCTTTCTTGACAAGCCAGACATTAAGCCAAGATAAACCTGGTATATTAAAAGACACAATGGGGGAAAGGTTACCAGCAACCTTGCCAGACAGAAATTGAAATTCATCCCTGAAAATTGACTAGGCCAGGGGTAGGCAACCTTGGCTCTTTTATGACTCGTGGACTTCAACTCCCAGAATTCCTGAGCCAGCATGGCTCAGTTTGGAAACCTCTCTCTCTTTCCTCTCAGCATGGCTGGCTCAGGAATTCTGGGAGTTGAAGTCCACGAGTCATAAAAGAGCCAAGGCTGCCTACTCTTGGACTAGGAGGAAGAAGAACATTCATACAGTTTTACAAAGGATGTGTCCAAAGTAGAGCTGAAATGCAACGATTAATTTTAACTCATTCAATTTTGGTGTTGCCTGATTCCAGAGAACTCCGGGTGGCTCACAACGTAAGAACAATAAAATACAGCACATGAATAATAAAAAAACTGAGAAAAAAGAGCACAGACAAAAAAAAAAAAAAGACAAAATGGTGGTCCAGCCAACAATGCACAATGCATGTGGTTCAAATGCAGACATTCAGCACAATGTGGTCAATTTACAGCAACATGATGCACCTAGGACAGTGTTTCCCAAACTTGACAATTTTAAGGCATGTGGACTTCAACTCCCAGAATTCCACAGCCAGCAATGCTGGCTGTGGAATTCTGGGAGTTGAAGTCCACATGCCTTAAAATTGTCAACTTTGGGAAACACTGACCTAGGATATCGTTTGGTGATTTGGATCTGGACTCTTTACAGATGAGCTCCCTTGTTCATACAACTGTACCAACACGTACGTGCAACTGCGCACACACCTGTGCTGCCTGCTGCTGCTTGTAAAACCTCTGTAACATTTAGGAAACTTTTGACCCCTTTATTCTGTGTGTGCATATTTGGCACGGACCACGATGGTAGCTGGGAGGCAGGTTTTTCGGCTATTTTTGAAGACTAGCAGCTGGCAGCAACCCGGGTAATGATGTCACAGCATCACACACACGAGAGATGAAGTATTCTTACAGGTTTCCCATTTATAGAGGGATAGTCCCCCTTTCTTTTCGGTCTACATCTAACTAGTATACAACACATAGCTTGATGAGAAATTATATACACAATTTGGAAGGGGGGGAAGCTGTAACCAGATGCCATTTTCAAGATTTGGAGATACCTTGCTGCATTATAGAAATGTGGTTCTGGTAGGCTCTGAAGATTATCAAAAGGATTCAGGATAGCGATCCACCTCTGAATTGCTCAGTACTGATATATAGGTGAAACACAACAGCCCCACAAGTAATTCCAATTCATAGCTCCTTTTAAAAGCTGGAGAAAAACCAGCTGTATTTCTCCTTCTCAAGTGTTACAGAGCACTTTGGATTATATACATCCTTGCAGAAATTGACCAGCAGCCATAGGGTGCTGACCTGCTCAGTAATCAGTTTTTCTTCCTGCTAAATTCAGAAAAACAGCCTGATTTACTTTTAACAAATAGCAAAATAGATAAGCAAATGGATAACTTCTTTTATTTATTTTTACGCCACCTGCCTGAAGGCGATATAGGACAGCAGTAGAACTACAAGCGTAAAAACTAAAATAAAAAAAGCAATGGAAACACGTTAACCCTGATGTAATATAAAATACATTAAAATCTATTTCACATAACTGAATACACTCCTAGCAATCCCCACAGGACTATAACATCAACAGAGCACTTCTCCAATAAAAGCCGGTTGAATCAGGTAACATTTTTAAAGTCAGTGCAGTCATGGCAGTAAACTGCACCCAAACTGATGGCTAAGTTCTTTTGGTAGATTTACATAGACGTTAAAAAGCCCCGAGGGGCATGCTCCAACTCTGGGGAGTCGTGAATGTCACAGACCAGCATTATCTTCTGAAATAAGGTTCACATTTCGGACTAACCCCAAATGAGATTGCTTTAGTCTCTCGCCTACTGAGTGATACCAT
Source organism: Crotalus tigris (assembly GCF_016545835.1). Taxonomy (NCBI): domain Eukaryota; kingdom Metazoa; phylum Chordata; class Lepidosauria; order Squamata; family Viperidae; genus Crotalus; species Crotalus tigris. Next base: position 1,335,373 of record NW_024097841.1, on the reverse strand, counting down.
TTTGGATTACCAATTAACCGTGGCTTACAGCAATGTGCAGAAACAGTCTAAGACCGCCCTCCCTTAGCCTACCCAGATACACAAGCAGACAGTTTGAAAGAAATGAATCCCGAAGAGCAACTCAAAGTAACCAACGTGGGAATATTCCTCCTATCTGGAGAGGTATATTTCCCCAGGGCCACCACTGAGAAGGCCCTGAATAACAGCACCGCCAATCTAATGTCTAAACAGGATAAGGCTTCATTAAGCAGATACCAATGTTTTAGGGAGAGACATAACCTCTCTCCTGTTTTGTGCCTCAAACTGATCACTGTGATGGGTGCTTTGGGGCTATTAGAAACTTAAATGCTCCACATCACCATTTGATACTGGAGTCTTGCTCTGCCTCTAGGAGTTTACTCGGATTAGAATTACACAACATCCCTGAAGATTTCACACATTTAAAATGTTACAATCACAAATCACAGTCAGTGGGAAAAAAAAAAACCCAGATTGTTGGAAAATTGAGACATGAAGCTCTAAGGAATTAGAGAATGTGTTCAACAGATGTTAAAGCTTAAAAGAAGTGTTTTGTTTTAGAATTTTAATTTCCAACGATGCCTTTCAGATAAGCAGCAACAAGCGTTGGTCAACTCCCTTCGGTCCAACTTGCCTGGAAACTCAATTTTAATTCATTCTTCTGTTTTTGGCACAATACCACTCCATCTGCACTACATTGTGGTGACCATCATTTAGAGACCATAAAACTGGTTTCCCTGGGAGAGCCTACTCAGTAGCAGTGACATTTATTATAATGCCAATTCTGGAAAGGTCCCTCTCCAGCTATTTTTTTTTTTTTAAAAAGAGGCTACACACCATGGTGAGTTAGAAAAGACACATATTTTTCCTAAAGTTAAAAGGGTATAGCCCCCCCCCCTATCCCTTTAGGTATCCTTCTGAACCTTCAATTAAATTAATTGGCTTTACTATATATATATCCTCCTCCGATGTAGCCATACCTTTGAAAGTGCTTACATTAAATTTAAAATTGGTCTCTCACACTCCCAAGGGCTAAAAGGACGAATCAGAATAAGGCACCATAGTATTAAATCACAGTGTTCTCAGTTTTCCTCTCCTTCACCACTACCTGTCAAAATCAAAAGTGTCACATTCAGCTTATTTACCTTCCTCCTGTACCAGTGACTGATTAACAACTAAAAGGAATTTTTCCAGAGAGCCACTTTAGGAATTCCCAAAAGGTCTCGTAATCATCCATGAAATGCTTTTCAGGGGTTCTAAACTTCTCATACCTGAAACACTTTGCCCAAAATTTATGGTGAGTATTAAAGACTTACAAACATTTCAATGACCTACCTGCACTCTTTCTGAGTCTCATGTACTGCCAGTTGAAAATTATTACCTTAATGGCAAATCACTCCTTGCTTTATAAAAGCAGAAATAGGTTTTAAATTCCCTCCTGCTTTCAAACAGTCTGTAATTGCCAGATAACTTAAAAAGCCACTACAAGCTGCAGCTAAATATTTCCTTAGGCAAATAAAATTAGAATGCGTTTGCAATCGTGGCGAATGTTTGTAGCTCGGGCGTAGGATAAGGGTGAAGTTTCATTCTCAAAGCTTGTGGGTTGGTTTCTGAATGTAACATCTTCAGCGGAGTTTAGGGGACGTCAGTGTCGGCTTTCTTCTGTTTATAAGGGCTTCAGGTGTGAGTGTGTCAAGTGAGGGTCTTGTGATGGGGAGGTTACATCAGGTCGGGGCCACTGGGAGCTGCTGTTGGTGGGAAGAGGGGGGCTTGTGTGGGGTGGTTATGTGTTGGTGCTGTCTCTGGTTGGCTGTGCGGTTGATTTAGATTCTGAGCGGTTCGTAGGATGGTTGGGGGTCAATGTGTCTGTCGAGGGAATTGTTTGTGGAGTGCCCGGCTTCGATGAACTCACGAGTGTGCCGGCTGGTAGCATGGCCTATGATTTTTGTGTTGCTCCAATTGAACTGGTGCTGTTTGGTGTCGGTGTGGGTAGAGCAGGGGTAGGCAACGTTGGCTCCTTTATGACTCGTGGACTTCAACTCCCAGAATTCCTGAGCCAGCATGGCTCAGCACAGAAACCTCTCCCTTTCCCCTCAGCACAGGTGGCTCAGGAATTGTTGACACATAGCACCCAAACCACACAAATTACCATGCAAACCACCACACACTACACGAACTACCACGCAAAAACTAACCCTACCATATACTCCGCCAGGAATTATCCAGAACCAAAGACAAGATACAGACGAATGAAAGAAACAATGTAATCTACAAAACCAACTGTAACAGTTGCAACCAATTTTATGTGGGGCAAACACCAGGTGTAGAACTGCCATTGTGAACGATTTTTGAACCAAGGAAGATAAATTCTGGAACTAATTCAATTTCCAATTTCCACCTTGTGGATTTTAAACAGCTCATGTCCATCTGCAGCTATTGTTGTTCCAGGTGCTAGTCTGTGGCTTATTTCTTAACTACCTCTTTGTGGGCGGTTGACGTTGATTCTAAAAGTGGGATGTTATCTACCAATTCCATATATTCATTATCAATTCTAAGATTAATTCTTATACCTGCTGTCATTTGCTTGGTCTCCTTTTAGTCCCATTTTTTCACTATGTTCCTTCACTTTTATTCCTAGAGCTAGCAGATCCTTTGCGTTACTGGCTATCAGAGAAGCGTCATCAGCACTGTGCAGGTTACTATGTTTCTACCTCTAATTTTGAAACAACCCAGCTTCCCTTATATCTGCAGCATTTAAGTAAATAAATAAGGGAAGAACATACAGTCTTGTCTCTCTCTTTTGGCAACCTGGAGCCAATCCATTATCATCACGTCCTGTCTGTACTGTGGCTTCCTGATCGGTGTATCTAATATTTCCAATTTTGGCATTCCAGTCTCTACTCACAAACAGCACATCTTGGCTGGCTGTTTTGTCACTTTCAAATTGATCAAAAAACGTGTCAATCTCCTCTTCTGCATCAGTGATTGTAGCATAAACTGAACATGAATGATTGTCATATTAAAGGAATATCTATGAAGTCTAATTAATATTATTTGGTTACTGATTGCATTGTAGTAGAATACTGGTCTTACTATACCCTACCTAATTATGAAAAGAAGAATATTCCTTCTTTGTGTCTCATGCCCCAACAAATAAACATCTTCTGACTGAAAGTATATCTCAATTTACTGATGCCTAGTATGTCAGTCTGTAGTGGTTTCATTCCATCTTTCATGGTGTGGGGCTTTCCCATCTTCATACTTCTTCATTCCATCTTCCACTCTGTCTTTACGGTTTTGGGTTTTCTTTTCCTGTGTGGCAACTTAGGCAAGTAGACCTCCCAAAGACTTTAACCATGGCATAAACACAATTAATACTCTATGTTGAGTCTTGAGCAAACTAAATTATGATAAAAGTAGTTATATGTATATATAATAGAACACAAAACATAGAATAATAGAGTTGGAAGGGACCTTGGAGGTCTTCTAGTCCAGGGGTAGGCAACCTTGGCCCTTTTATGACTTGTGGACTTCAACTCCTAGAATTCCTGAGCCAGCTGGAACTCCTGTTCTAGTCCAAACCCTATACCATTTCAGATAAATGGTTGTCCAGTCTCTTTTTGAAAGCTTTCGGTAATGGAGCACCCACAACTTCTGAAGGCAAGCTATTCCATTGGCTGACTGCTCTCACTGTTGGGAAATTTCTCCTTAGTTCTTCTAGGATGTTTCTCTCCTTGATTATGGTAAAATAGGGGAAAGCGTTATTTTGCTAAATCTGTCATATGATGGCAGCGAACACATCTTTTGTTTACATTGGAGCTTTGCAAAGTAGGAAAATAGCTCCCGGAATAGAAACAGGTGATTCTTTTTGGTCCTTCTTTTTTTTTTTTTTTAGCTTACATTAACCTCTCCTAAGTATTCACTGATGAACAAGCGAAGAACTTCTTTTAGTGAGCACTTGCATGCAATAATGGTTAAGCTCTTAAACTGAGGAGGATCAATTATTAAATATTATGCATTGCTTTAAGAACAGTTCGTATCTCCAAACATTTGTGAAAACATAAATATCAATGTGGCAGCCACATTAGCTATAATGTTATGAAGTTGCTCTATTTATGCCTAATAACCTTTTGATCCCCCCCCCTTCTTTCTTTCTCTCTCTCTCTCTCTCTCTCTCTCTCTCTCTCTTCGTCAGAGTAAAATGCTGCTGTTTTGGGAGGTTGGCTGTATTGTTTCTAGCTGAGCCAGGGCACAGCCAAAAGGAGGGGTGGCCCTAGGACAGGAGACATTAGGGAACCAACCCACAGCAACAGGCACTTGGACACGAACCAGGCAGACAAGGAGAGCAACCATAAGGGAGGAAATGATCACCGAGTCTAAGAACACATGGACTGATGCAGGACAGCTAGAAACAATTCAGCCAATTGGGGTGGGCAGACCGGTAACTCGCTCCATGAGCAGAGTGCAAAAACGGCCAGCTTTATAAGCAAGCTCCCAAAACACTGGCATTTTACTCTGATGTTGGCAGTTAGTCAACGAAAGCTAAGTGTATTAAAACAAGTTTTGTTTGTATTTTATCCTGATGTTCGATTATCTTCTTGAATACACACACACACACACACACACACACACACACACAATGGTGGGATTTTTAAGGATTTCTCCTTCCTGTTCAATCTGACACTTTAGGTTTTCTTTCTTTCTTACTCTCCTCTTCGGTTCTTAAATGTGGTTATCAATTTGGCCTGTGTGGAGACCCAAGAATTTCAAAGCCTCTTTCTGGCAGATAATTTCTCATGGGAGAGACAGCAGTTCACAATCCCACAAAGAGAACAGGAGCAGAATTTGCATTCCAGATCCGGTAAAGCCACGAGACAGCCCGGTACGCTCAGAAGGAAAGGCAGACGGGGATACAATACGGGCGCCCAAAGCAAGAGCCCAGCTGCCTCAGCACAACATGCTGCTGGGTAGGAACTAGCCAGATGAGCAGAGTTTTCTGGGGTGTTATGCCTAGAGGGGCATCTCAGTCCTTACCAGCAGCTGTGGGAGAAGCAACCTGACGATGTGTCATTAAAAGACCTCCCTTCAGGGTCTGTATGGCTGACTCCAGCTAAATGAGTTTAGATATTGCTTTGACACATCCCTTGCTGATTAGGTAGATAAGGCATCCTCGTGAGGCGAGTGTTGTCATCCATTTTAAAGTTCCCCTCAGCGCACTTCGCATTTCTAGCCACTTCCCCTCCCAGATACAGAAAATTAAGAGTCAGAGGTGCTACAGAGAAAGACATACCTGACTCATAAATAATGGATGCTAGGCCCATGAGCGAAAGGCCAAAATGAGGGCAACGGTGACAGGAGGTGACAGCAGCTCTTATCAAATTCCTGAATTTGATCCAGCTATTATGGGGATATGGATGGATATCTATATATACATCTCCTCACTACCAAGCTGGCTACGGAGCATAGTGGTTAAAGCGCTTTGATGCTGGAGATCGAGATTTAAATCCCAGCTGAAACCCAGTCGGAGTCCTTGGCAAAGACCCCCCAATGCTTCACCTGCCTACCTCAAAAATATGAGAGTGACACTAACTAGGAGAGTCATGCCAGCTTAGACATGGGCCGGATTAACAAACTCCACATCAGATACTGAAGATCGGGGACAATCTGCTGATAAAAAGGCTACTGGAACAAACCATACATGGATGAGACAAGAGAACTTGAAATTGATGGAATGCTACTACAGCAATAGACCTAAGAAGAGGGGATAAATCAAATGCATGAGGAAACTATGGATGGATAGAAGATCTGCATCCACTTAGAAACACCTTGTTACCCAATCTTCAACACAGTAAAGAGGAAGCTGCTCTCACAACTTGAGATAGACCAACTACACATTACATCCCAGACTGAAGAAGACTCAGAAGAACAACTGGTTGCACAATGCACAGCCGATACCTGAAGCTGGAATATCACCACTGCCTCTTCCATTTCTGAGCACAGCAACTGATATGAGGTATGAGATCATGGATAAACTAGTTACAGCCAACACTCAAGACTGGCTACCAAGGCTCATCAGAGAAGTATTATCAGATAGTTCCCTAGAAGATGTCAATACCGCTCTCAAAACAATTCCTACTTCCACCATAACTCCAACCAATGAACTGGCATACACTACAGCTATTATAACCTTGGAGATGCTTGGCTACACAAACAAGGACAATATTACATACCCCCTCCCCAGAAAATAAAGTGAAAAGCTAAAATCAAAGTGACTTGGAGAGAGGTTAATCAGCTGGTAGAGTTACAAAAGAATGTGAAGATTAGAGATAAGACTCTGAAAAAATACAAGGGCCTGACTCCATCTGAAGCCCTGGAGACTGCTAAGGCGCATGGCACTAGCTTCCAGGCTAAGGATATACACTAGAGAAGCAGAAGTCAAGAAGATCAATGTCCTGTTATCCAAAGAACCATCCAATGTCTATTCCCAACTGCAATGCAATAACATACTAACAGTAAAGCTACAACAGTAGAAACTGAACGTATTGGAGGAAAAGAAGACATATAACAGCGATGCAAAGTGGATGCAGGACCTGAGATCATAGCCACCAAGCTATAGGACCATATGGCCAGTACATGAGCACTGCTCAGAAGGGCACTGGGAACACCAGGGGCCCAAAACACCAGTTCCTCATAGACAGAGCAGTTGCCCAAGACTCAAAGTCTAAACAGATCAATCTGAGAACAGCCTGGATTTTTAGGAAAGCCTACAATTCAATGTCACACACATGGATCTGTGAATGCCTGGCGCCGGGAAAAGTCAACAGGGCACTAAGAATCTTCCTCAAAAACTCAATGGGACTGTGGAAGACAACACTGGAAGTCAACTCAAGACAGCTCACACAAGAGACCATGAAATGTGGCATATCCCAAGGTGATGCACTGTCCCTACGGCTGTTCTGCTTGATCCCGTCAGCCAGATAATCAAAGGACAGGATATGGATATAAGTTCATGAATGGAACTACCATAAGCTACTTCATCTATGTGAATGACATCAGGGTGTATGCAAAGAGCGAACAAAACATTGACTTGCTAATCCATCTGACCTGACTGGGTAAGAAGAGTTCTACAGTGAGGACACTGGCATGTCATTCAGACTGAGAAGGCTGATAATAGTGAAGAGAGGTAGAGTAATAAGACTGAAGGGGTGGAACTACCAGCAGATCATATAGCACAGGGGTCCCCAACCTGTGGGCCACAGCCCACTATCAGGCCGTGGCCTGCTGGCCATGGGACAGGCTGGCCAGTGCGCGCACACACATGCGTGCACTCCCCCCACTTGCGCTAGCATCGCTGCTATGCCAATGGGGTGCCGCACAGCGAAAATGCACTGGCGCTAGCACCCACACGGCAAAAACAGGGTGGTGCTAGCGAGTGTCACATGGGCGCTAGCACCGCCCCGTTTGTGTTGCACTTGCTTGCGGCCCTGTTTCTTTGTGCGTGCACGCGTGTGTGTAAAATGCTTCCCCCTCCCTTTCCCTCGGGTCCGCCAACCAAGAAAGGTTGGAGACCTCTGATATAGCAGAGATACAGACCAGTTGCAACTAGTTTGGTACTCCACTATCACAAGGGTGCCATGATGAAGAGGCAAAGACGACAACAACATCCAAGTACAACCAAAGCATCAGACAGGTTCTGAAGAGCCAGCACAATGGGAAGAACAAGACCCACACATACGTCCTGCCAGCCATCAGATGCCCTTCTGTTGCAGTGAACTGACCAAAGGAGGACGCAGGAATTGCGGATGTGAAATTCCAGAGGCTCCTCACAATGTAAGGAGATTTCAGAGCACCTGGAAGTTCATCAGCAAGACAGCACCCAAAGATGAGTTGCCGAGACACAGCAGCAGACACGGGAAGAAGACCGAGCAGAGGAACATTATGGCAAGGCAAGGCCAGACCCTGCGTGGGGTGTGTGCCATCAACAGACAGTTGAGGGGGCAGGCATTGGAAATGCTGGAAAGGGCTGGACTAAAAGACAGCACCTAAGCACCAAATCCAGGGCAGAGCAGGGCATACTAAATTGTAGCCTAACTACACAAGTACTGAGTTTATAAAATATTTCGGGCAGGTTAATTTGTTATTCCATGTACCATATGAACATAATAGCTATTGCTCCAATTTGCAGTATTTACACATTGTTCTTTGGTTATACGAAACTCACAACTGTTGACGCTGCATTACTCCAGTGAGATTATTTCTTCTCTTGTTTGAAATGGGAGCTAGCCTGGCCCTCTTTTATTTTATTAAAAGGTTTAGTGGAGAATACCGAAACCTCCCCTTTCCCAATGAAGCAGCTTTCCGCCTCTTCCCAGTCCTAAGACCAGATAGCATTTTCTGATCTCAGCTGCACTCCCCCTGGCCAGGGCAGCTGCTCTTTCAGGAAATTGAAAATAAAAAAGATCTGTGAGCACGTAGGTGCTGAAATAAATAGCATTTAAATTTTTGAAAAGTAATGTTGTCAAGGCCCTCCCTGTGTAATTCAGAGGTAAAGCTGACGTTGACAAGGGATTCCCACAACAGGAGCTGCAGAGACAGAGAGGCTGGTGAACTCAGCACAGAGGGATGGTGAGCTGATGTGGTTACAGGTATGCAGATCAGCACCCAGCTGATACAAGCAGCACCTGATCAACCAGGACATGAAAGCTGTCCACTGCTGTGATGGAAGCTCACACAACAGCTACACTGTATTTCAAGCAGTTTTTATACTCCAGTCGAGAACTTAGTGAATAGAAGTTGCTGTTCCCCACTGACTCACCTCGGACCCCCTTACGTGGGTTTCTTCAAGGAGGGGACCAACAAAGTTAAGATGGGGTCAAACGTGAAAAGGGGTACAACTCTGATCATACCACTGTGGCCTCCTTGCCCTTTTTGACCATCCCGCCTCCCTAAAACCTCCCCTTATTCTCTGGAGACCCCTCCCCTGGAGGAAAAGACTGACAGGATTGTCTTGACACCCATGACTTGCTAAGAAGGCCTCTGCGACCTGGGAGGGAGGCTAAAGCGATATCTTGCCTAAATGAAGTGAGAGCATTTAGGACATTTTGTGGATGATACGTTGTCTTCTATGAGAAATAGCAAGGAGGTTCGTTTCCAGGCACCATGAGAAAAAGGGCAGATGTAGGCTGGGGAGCTGCTTGCTGCAGGCCACTCACTTTGCTCTTTCTCCCAAGGCTTCTGACCATCCTCCCTTCCTTCCTTTGTAGCTTAATGCTATGGGCTGAAGAGAATGCTCCAATCTGCTGGAGCCATGGCTGTTTTCTCTCCTGTACTCTTATCTTAAGAAAAAATAAAGCCAATAGGAAGGGGTTTTTTTGGTTAATGGAAAGTATAGTGCAGTTAGATCAATGGTGGCGAACTTATGGCATGCGTGCCGGAGGCGGCACTCAGAGCCCTTTCTGTGGGCACGCGCACTGTTGCCCCAGCCTTGCCTCTCCCCGTGGCCCCCTTCTCACCAGCAGCCCCCCTGGAGGAGTCACCCCTGAGCGCACTCTGCAGGGAGCAGCACAGCCAAGGACATGGCAGCCAGGCAGCAGGAACAAGACTCAGCCCTCGTGCCCTGTCATGTGCAGATGATGCTGTGGGGCATGGGGGGAGGGCATGGCTTCCACGGTGCTGCTGGGCTGCCTACTGCGGTGGACTGTGGAGGCAATGGGTAGCCTTGTGGGGGAGCGGGGGCCAAGCAGGCAGGGCGGGGCATGAAGCGGGGCAGTTTTTGGGCACTCAGCCTCTAAAAGGTTCGCCATCACTAAGCTAGATTATGAATGGGGAGATCCACATATAGCTAGCCTTAGTCATGTATGCTCGCTGGATATGTTTGGGACATGTGCTGCAGGTTCAGTGAAATAGGGCTGCTTTTATAGGGAACACAGATTGGTGCAGAAAGAGCTATGTACATATTTAACTATGTAGACAGCAGAGGTGTGCACCCACACACACATAAGACTAATGCCCATAACAATTTCCGTGGGCCGAAATACTTATTTGGATCCTGAACTCCAGCCCTGCGTGAAGGACTAGGTCAGATGGTTGCCTAGGCAAAGACATCATGCCAACCTTTACCCTGTTTCCCTCCTTGAAAGTGTTAAGGAAAAGCTTAAAAGTGTCCTCCTTTACCATCCTCATGTATTCTCCCTGCAGCCTCCTCCTTCGCTTTCTAGTAAGGGGAGTCTGGTGAAGATAGATAAGAGAACACTCGACTCAACCTGCTGCAGCACCAAAGGCGCCATATTCTATTAATGTGAGGCTGTCCTCGTAATAAAATAATTCTTTTTTATTTTGGAATTTAAGCCCACTGGCAAATTAATTCCAGCACCATGGACTGACGTTGCTCGCTCTGCTAAGGCACTAGTCTGAGCTACTAGAATTAAATTAGCACTTATCCTTGTTAGAGAAAATACAAAATAAAAAGCCCACAAATAAATGGCTGTACTGAACAAAGAAACAAAAATGTTCTTCTTGTCATACTTTCCGTCCTCTTTCGGAATAGCCAGTGACACTACAAGCATATATTACAAGCGTCTCTCTCCAAATGCTTGCAAATAAGCTACCAGGGGGTATATTCTATTTCAATACTGTCCAATCTCATAAACTGTGGTGAAATATATGGATCGCACAGTCTGGGAAACTCTCAACAGAAAAACCTTAGAAAACACCACCAAGAGAACAATTTGAGTTATTGTCATTTAAGTTCAGTCTCTATTAATGACAGGCTACATAATTAATTTCACAGCAAAGGGTTCTTGAGCCTAACAGAAGATGATGTACCATCTCTGAGAGCTGCTTCAAACTGGAAGAGAGGAAGGCCACCAACAGGTAGCAAGCTGTCTGTTCAGAATTGCCACCATGCCTACAAGTGATATGAGTTATGCATATTAACTGCAAGCTTATCTAAACGAGTGTCTGCACAACTGCATAAATGAAGATTAAGAGTAGCTAGTTTCTTGGCTGAGTGCAACAAGAAGGATGGGATATGCAGCCTGACTTAACCATGGACAGGAATTTCTGAGTAGTACTTGAGAATAAGCTTTTAATGTTTTCATCAAATGTTACACCCGCACGGAAACATCTTATAGGCACTTAAAGCAGTATTGAAGCACAAGGGAAAATAAAATAGCTGGAGGCCCTTAATGCAGAGTTCCTCAACCTTTCTGGGTTGGCAGCCTGGGGGGGAGGAGGGAAACAGGGGATGGTTTTGTGGGGGGGAGGTGTGTGCGCGCATGTGCACAAGCACCACGTGAGTGGGGCCAACAGCACCCGTGACGCTCATACGGGTCGGGCCACAAGCTCCCACAATATTCACGATGCTCGTGTAAGTGGGGCCCCAAGACCCTGCGTCACTCGCACGAGTGGGGCCCAAGAACCCACGACGCTCGCACGAGTGGGGCTGAGCGTGCGCATGCACCAGCCAGCCACTCACGTGGCCCGATTGCGAATAGGCCACGAACCGGTAGTGGCCCACCGCCCACAGGTTGGGGACCCCTGCCTTAATGGATCTCCCAAAACAGTGATTCTCAACCTTTCTAATGCCTTGACCCCATAATACAGTTCTCCATGTTGTGGTGACCCCCAAGTGGGTGTGGCCACTAACAAGAGGGAGTAGGACAGCTAGGGAAAAGGGAAAAAAATGGCGGCAGCATGGTTTGGTGACCCCCGTGAAATGGTCATTCGACCCCAAATGGGGTCCCGACCCACAGGTTGAGAACCACTGTTCCAAAAGGTTTTGTGAGAACAAACCCAGCCAAAATATTTTATATCAGCTTCTCTTTCACCTTATGGTATATTTTGTCTGGCAAAAGCCAGGCCACCAATTTTAGCTTGGTATTGGAGTTCTTACCTTTGCACCCGCTAAAAATCCCAGCGATATGGCGACTCTGGCACGAAGATCAGGCCGGTCTTTGGGCCAGACATATGAGACCATTGCTTTGAGGATCTTTCCACCCTCTATTTCTTTCAACTGTGGAGAGAAAAGGTGGTGAAATGGAAAGGATGGTCTCAACAGGTTTCCAAACGACATTGGTTCCAAAGTCCCAATTCAAGAAATGTGAGCTATTTTTAACTAGCAACAGACAGGAACTTATTTCCCCCTTTTGAAATAAAATCAGCAGCAAAAGAAAATGGTTCAATGGATACAAAGTAATAGCACACTTAAGAAAATTGTTCTAGATGGTTTAATTGCATGTAAAATGTCATGTCTTTTGCACCAAATGGCTCTGAGTTTGAGTCAATGTGCATTGCCAGTCTGCTAACGATTCAAGTACAGAATTAAATTTCCTTCTTAAACCAATTGTCCGGTCCTGTATTATTAATTCCTTCTTTAGAGGTCAAACGAATTACAGAGGCCTTTTTGTCACTTTATGGGTTTTTCTAAATAGTGAAACTAAAAATATAGGGATAATTTTATTCAAGCATAAAACCTCCTATTTCAAGGATCTTCAATTGATGTTCTCACATTACAAAATTATAAATAATATCTACAGCAAAGGGCTGTAAAAATGCAGATGGACCAAAAGCAGGTTTGTAAACTGGATTTAAGGATCAAGGCACCTGCTCCCCTCCATGCTGGGTGGGGAGGAGGAAACCTAAATCAAAATTCCAGTAACTATGAAAGATTCTGAGTTCTAAAAGTTAGTTTTGGAACATACAAGATTTGGGCGATTAGGGCAAAAATTAAATATAAGATTAGGGCGTATGAAATCCAAAGAAACTTGTGAGGAGGTAGAAGCAGGTGTGAACCTTCTGTGCTTCAGTCCCGTTCCTTAATCAGTATTAACAGCCAACTAGCATTTGAGTCAGATTAGCTACAAGGGAGCAATCAAATGTAGGAAATCCAGATGTAATTTTGGACAGTATTATATGGAAGTCTCTAACTCTTTTGGGCCAGAAAGCTCATCTGGAATTTAGAGAGCACATTATAGGACACTCTATAACAGTGTTTCTCAACTTTGACAATTTTAAGGCATGTGGACTTCAACTCCCAGAATTCCACAGCCAGCATTGCTGGCTGTGGAATTCTGGGAGTTGAAGTCCACATGCCTTAAAATTGTCAAGGTTGAGAAACACTGCTCTATAAAATGGCTGCCATTGTGGACACAGCTGATCACTGTAGATTTTAGAAAGAGCCGGCATTAGCCATACTCCACTCAAGATCAAGGATGCAGCTGCAGAGGTAGTCAACAGTATTAAGTATCTGGGGGTGCAGATAACTAACAATCTGAATTGGTCTTTCCACATGTCATCCTTAGTGAAGCGTGCAAACCAGAGTCTGCATTTCCTGCCTTGGATGAGGAGAGCACACCTTTCTCCTTCTGTCCTGGCCACTTTTTACAGAGGCACGATTTTAAGCAATTGCATCACTGTCTGATTTGGTGGCAGCAGAGCCTCAGATAGAAGGTCCACCAGAGAGTGGTAAGGACAGCCAAAAAGATCGCAGGAAGCTCGCTCCCTGGTATTCAAGATGCTGCTTAGAAGCGCTTATATGTGCTTAGAGCTCAAAGCAGTGTTAGAGACCCCACACGCCCACTTTACGGTCTGTGTCTGTTGCTCCCCTCTGAGAGGAGGTTTTGAAGTATTTATAGCAGGACTACCCGATTCTATAATAGCTTTGTTCCCTATGCCATCTATCTGGTAAACTCACAAGATTATGTTTGCATACATAACCTGAACTAGATTGTTCTTTCTCTGTGTCATATAATATATGTGGGTATATGCATAGTTCTGTATTTATTTATATTTGTCATATTTATGTAATGTATATTGGAGGTGATGATCCTTTGAGAGCTGTATGCAACAAAATTTCATTTTAACATATGCTGATTAGTGTACATTCAAAGTAACAATGAAGTTATTCTATTAAAAAAGCTATTATTCTATTATATCACCAGCCACACATTTAGCAGAAGGCAAACCAACATTGATCTACAGCTACCAACCATTTTATTTTCTAAGAACCCCTTAGGAGTCCATATGGGCTCCAGAGGCATTTTTCTTCAAATGAAAGATTCTAAAAAGTTTAAATTCGGCAGGTCAGGGAGCTTAGAAGGCCTCAAGAAACATATCAATAGGTTGCACAGTAGCCTGCACCAGCCCTAACCACAGCTAAAATCATAATTAGGAAGATCTAGCCCAGGGGTAGGCAACCTTGGCTCTTTCACGACTCGTGGACTTCAACTCCCAGAATTCCTGAGCCAGCATGGCTCAGCTTGGAAACTCTCCCTTTCCCCTCAGCATGGCTGGCTCAGGAATTCTGGGAGTTGAAGTCCACGAGTCATAAAAGAGCCAAGGTTGCCTATCCCTGCTCTAGACTATAGATTAAAGTCGACTACAGGCAGTCCTCAACTTACAACAGTTCATTTAGTGACAGTTCGAGATTACAATGGCACTAAAAAAAGGGACTTATGGCAGTTTTTCACACTTACATCCATTGCAGTACCCTTATGGCAGTGGTGGCGAACCTATGGCACAGGTGCCAGAGGCGGCACTCAGAGCCCTCTCTGTGGGCACGCACGCCATCGCCCCAGTCCTAGGCCTTCAGCTGGGTTTTAAAAAACCTTTTTGCTTTAGGCTTCCCCTGCCGTGTGCAAAAAAAAAAAAAAGGTTCAATCAATCAATCAATTTCAACTTCTCGCGGGGAAAAAAAAAGATCTTGCAAAGTTGGAATTGATTGATTGAACTTTTTAGTCCCACCCAGTCTGCCGTAACCACCGAAGCCACGCCCACCCAATGGGCCATGCCCACCCAATGGGCCACGCCCACCCGGCACCCGACGATACATAAGTGGATTTTGGGTTGCAGTTTGGGCGCTCGGTCTCTAAAAGGTTCACCATCACTGCCCTACGGTCACATGATCAAAATTCAGATGCTTGGCAACGGACTCATATTTATGACAGTTGTAGTGTCCCAAAGTCATGTTGTGACCTTCTATTCTTCTGACAAGCAAAGCCAAATTCACTTAAAACCCATGTTACTAACTTAACAGAGGCAGTGTTTCACTTAACAACTGTAGCAAGAAAGGTCGTAAAATGAAGCAAAACTCGCTTAACAACTGTCTCACTTAGCAACAGAAATTTTGTGCTCAATTGTGATCATAAGTTGAGGACTAACTGTATGCCACCAAGATGCGGCACCAGCTAATATTGTTTCTGAAAACTGCTTTTTCTCTTTTTTTGGTAATGCGACTTTCAATTAAAACAAAACTCATTTTTAATTTTTCAAATTTTCAATCAAAAGAGAAATGGGCTTCTAACATTTTATAAAGAACAAATGGTAAGCCCAGATGGAGCAAATAAAAAAACACCAGATTCTGCTCTGTTACTGTATTCTCTCACACACTGTTCTACCTACAGAAACAACAACAAAAAATTAAGTTATACTTAAGGTTGTTGACAACACATTTCCACCAAGTTATACCATGGCAGAAAATTTTAATCAGATATCCTGTTTTATTGCCCTATTATTTTTTTTCTTCCCTAATAATTGTATAAACTATTTCCTTTCCCCCAATAATTGCTCTATTAAATTATTTCTCTTTTTACTGTAGTCTTTTATTGTAAAGGTGGGTCAAAGGCTGTAATAAAGATACCAGATTTGATTTGACAATACAAAGTTTGCGAACAGGATCAAATATAAAGGCTAAGGCTAAGAATAAGAATCCTGGCAAGTTCCCTGCATTCAAACAAGACACATATCTATAGCTAATTAGGATAGCCAGATTCTTGTCCATTTACTCTGCCCTTCCCTATCCAGGCTAGATGTCTGTTCATGAAGGTGGGCTACTATGCATCCGCTCACTGTTTTGCCAACAGGGATATCAGTCAGTGTAAGATGAAACTCTCACACAAACCGAGATGATTGGCAACATGGGGCTTATTTCCACATAAAGTTGCACAGATTTATGCTGCAAGTGCAACAGCAAATGACAGCTTTCGAACAGCCTTCATTCCTGTGCAAAAAGCCATAGAGAAAGGGTGGGCCCTTAATCTTCCCAAGAGCCACATGAGAAATTGGGACTACTGTGGAGGGCTGCCACCATTCCCTCACCACCACAGGCCAGAGAGGGGACAGTCAAAAGACCTGACATAAAACGCCCAGGTGTGCCATAGAAAGTAAATCCATGTCTTTCTTAGCAGAATGGCAAGGCAAGAAAGACCAGGCAGACTCCAATTTGTCAGAGAATATGCAGCAGCTGAAATCTCGCTATTCCCCAAATGTCTATGGAGATTCTCAGTCATCCAGGTCACAGGTTGTCCCAGAGGTGCTTTATCAAAAGGCAACTGGACTTTGTTTTTCTTGAAGACGTTTCGCTTCTCATCCAAGAAGCTTCTTCAGTTCTAACTGAATGGTGGAAGATAGAAGGATTTATATTCCTGGTCTTTAGCCCTCTTTCTGAGAGCCGTTTCGGCCACTTGGAAGTTTACCTGTTCATTGCTATTCCCCAGTTTTTCATCAGAATTGATCTCCGCTATGAGCGAGAAAAGGTCCAGCAGGGAACTGCATTATGTTAGACAAGAGCAGTACCAGAGACCATGAATCTAGATCCAGCTGCAGACAATGCCAGCTTCCAACTTGCCACTTAGCATTTAGTATTTCTAAAAGCACCCATCTCCCCTTTTGTTTCTCCACTGTTCATCCTTTGTGACTCTTCCCTGCAAGCCTGAAGGTACAGCCCTGTGCTCATTTTCATTTAATGCCACATGCCAGGCTGCAGTGAATTCTAAAAGGATATGACCCATTTTGAAAGACGGTATTTGTTTAACAAATGGGGCAAATAATCATCACTATTAAAAGCTTGCTGATTTAGGCCAGAGGTAAACCTACCCCATGCTGGCTTAAAGCTTCACAGGATAAGGGAATTAGAAAAGGCTGATGTGCCGGTAAACATGTCCTAATGATGTCGTACGATATTGCACTGACACTTGGACAATTAAGGCAGTTCGTAAAGTGGGCCTCTCTATGGGTCTTATGCATTCTACCCTTTGCATCCAAACCCATAAAAACATGACTCCACTGAAGCCAATCAGGATCTGTGGTATTGCCTCTCACCATTACTTATCACAGTGGATTTCTCTTAACAGATCAGCAATTTCCAATTTCCTGGCTTTATGGACCTTTAGTTGGTATCCATGACCGCATGTCACACTAAGCACATTTGGCTTAGGAAAATGCGTGAGCCCATCTCGTGATACTTACTTTTATTCCACGAATCAGAATTTGAAACAGTGATTTGTCACAGTCTTATTAAATGCTTCATATCAAGCCCAAACCATGGATTATTGTCAATTTTCTTGGCCTCTTAGAATTTGCCTATCAAGAAACTATGGATGGAGGAACAAGTGTTGAAAAGTGAAACCTTAAGGAAACCACCATTATTCCGTCTGTTTTGCTAGTGTTATTATCTTCCAGTTTCATGTGCTTGAAAACTGGATTAAATCCCTTGCAGCTACCTGAACACCTACAGCTCATTTGAAATGTGTATGTGTGTGTGGGGGGGGGGGAGGCAAAGTGCAAGGAAGGGAAGTACAAAGACAAGCAACTGAACATAAAAAACCATGGAATTTGTCAGTCTCTTGAGAATTCTTGAGCTCAATCTTATAGCTGATTCCGGTGCTGATTCCTTGTTTTATTTGCCCTCACTGGAACTACTCAAAGAAGGGACACAATCTGATTCCAACAATATTGCATGAAAGTTTGGACTACAAAATGCCAGGTCTTGGCAAATTAATTTACTGCTTTTCCTCTGAGACAATTGGTGGGAAGAGGAATGGTAGAGGTAGTCCTCAAGTTACAACAGTTCGATTAGTGACTGTTTGAAGTTACAGTGGCACTGGAAAAGTGACTTATCACTGTTTTTCACACTTACGACTCTTGCAGCATCCCCATGGGCCATGTGATCAAAATTCGGACACTTGGCAACTGACTCATATTTATGACGGTTGTAGGGCCCCAAGGTCATGTGATCACCCTTTGTGACCTTCTGACATGCAAAATCAATGGGGAAGCCAGATTCACTTAACAACCGGGTTACTAACTTAACAACTGCAGTGATTCAACTTAACAACTGTGGCAAGAAAAGTGATAAAATGGGGGCAAAACTGACTTAACAAATGCCTCACTTAGCAGCAGAAATTTTG
Source organism: Crotalus tigris (assembly GCF_016545835.1). Taxonomy (NCBI): domain Eukaryota; kingdom Metazoa; phylum Chordata; class Lepidosauria; order Squamata; family Viperidae; genus Crotalus; species Crotalus tigris. Next base: position 1,317,170 of record NW_024097841.1, on the reverse strand, counting down.
GGCTCATTTGTAGTTGAAGTCAAGGACTGCCTGTATTCAAATCGCTCCTCATAATGGAAGAAGAAATTAATAGAGTTATAGCACATCCTTGTCCAAAAACTGAATGTGTCTATTTTTGTATTTTTAATACAAGAGGCAATTTTCGTCGCATCACTTAATAATGTATTACAAATACAATTTGCCAAATGAATCACAGTCCAACAGGCCTCCTTTTATAAGCAACAGTCTTGGCTCTTATAAAGGCAGAGCTTTTTTTTTTTTTTTTTTAACAACATCTTTACTAAAGGTATCCTCTGTGTTCCTTGCATATATACTGTATCTTGGGAGTCTTATAACTTTGGCAGGACCCAGGTTTGTTCCTTTTGAAAATTTTAATATTAAGTCCAATAGCTCTCCACAGTACAGAGATTGTGTGACATTTGATCAACTTTCCTCCCTCTCTGAGTCAGCAGAAGTAGGAGAAGCTGCTTCTTGTTTATGTAAAGCAGTGGTTCTCAACCTGTGGGTCGGGACCCCATTTGGGGTCGAACGACCATTTCACGGGGGTCGCCAAACAACGCAGTCTGCCATTTTTTCCCCCTTTTCCTTAGCTGTGCTACTCCCTTTTATTCTATTGGCTTTTGAAAGCTAATAGAATAGATTCTCTTGAATAGAGTCTAATTCTATTGGTTTTCCAAAGCCAATAGGAATTGTCCAGGCTGTCTCTGCCCTGCTGAGCCCGCCAAAAGTCCCATTCTGCAAACGGTGCTGCACCAGTTGAGTAGTCCTCGACTTACGACCGGTTGAGTAGTCCTCGACTTACGACCGATTGGGGGTCACGGCATTAAAAAGGTTGAGAACCACTGATGTAAAGGGTCCTGTCATTTTCCCAGCTCCACAGGAATAGAGCTGGTGTGTGCTCAATAAATGTGTGATCGTAGGCTTGGGAGACCAGGCAGTGCAAAACTTAATATTGTCCTTGCATCAACCAATGGGTGGGACTGACACTGTTGTCTGGAAATAGACAGAGGGCCTATGTAGTTTTAAGACACTTTTAAGCATTTAAGCAGCAGCTACAATCCAGTTCTCCCCAGCCATTCTTTTCTGCCAAAGGTAAATAGCCACTGGGAGACTTATACAATGGGGATGGGGATTGAAGTCTATCCGTCTTTCCCCACTTCCTGTTGTCTAAGCTCACAGAAGCTGCCTTCCTGAAAACATTTCATTCGGAAGGGGCCAAGAAGTTGAATGTGGCAGGAAAGCAGAGAATAATGAATGCTAAAGTGAAAAATATGAATTCATGTCAGAGCGGGAGTTAAAGAAGCAAGGTCTAAAATCTGAGAAGTGAGTTACTGATATATTCAAAAATAGTTTGATATTGCCTTTCAGGGCATTTTTCAATGACAGCCATGACATAGTAACTATCTAAAAAGCACAACTGACTGAAGCAGCTGAATAGGGTATGATGGCATTTCTTTTTTTCATCCGCTGTCATTATAGAAGAATCCTATGTTTCTTATATATATTAATTTGCGCTGCTTGTCAGCTGCCCCAGAGGCCTGTTGTCAGAAAGATATGAGCATTTTAAATAAATAAAACAAAATGCTGTCCCCCGCTAAGATATAATCAAAGAGGAGAGCGGAGGAAAAGAGGCATGAATGTGTAATGGAAAAGTCAGTCCTCTCTGTGATTTTTCATACTGGTCAAAGCCATCAAAAAGCTTCAAACTGACACCTTTCTCCCCAGGATGCAGCCATTTCCAGTCACAGATAAGCTGGTGGCTTCCTTCTTCTGTCAAAACTAATTTTCTGAACAATTTATGCAAATAGGGATTTGCTTCCAATCAACCTGGTTCAGAAAACCCCAGCCAAACTTCAGAGAAATGGACAGAAGAATTTCTCCCTTGCGTCCTCAGAGGCAAACACGCAAGCAACCGTGTAGACCAGTGGTGGCGAACCTATGGCACCCGTGCCAGAGGCGGCACTTACGAGCCCTCTCTGTGGGCACGTGCACCCATGCCCCGGAGATGGCAACTATCCCTCTTCAACCAGCCACCCGCTAACTCGCCGAGGTCCCATGTGGCTGGATGCATCTCAGCACGGCTGGTTTTCCTCCCCTCCGTCCCATTCCTCCTCCCTTCGCATGCTCTCCTTTTCCTGGGCGCGACCCACTGCATCGCCTGCTCAGCTGTCAGCTATCCGTCCAGCTCAGAGACGGATTCTCTGAACTGCTGAGGGCGGGCTGCAGAGCCCCAGAGTGCGCCGGTTGAGGGGCCGGCAGGCTGTGGCTGCTGACGGACACTGTCACCCCCCATGTGCTCGCTGGCCTCTCCTTGCCCTGTGACAATGGCATCCCTGCCCTGCCTCGCCTCACCCCGCAGGATAAGCCTCCTGCCCAGCGTCCCACCTGCCAGAGACCGCCCGGATCTCACCCAACCCTGCCCAGGACCCACAGGCGTCCCTCCCCACGAACAACATCAAGGTGACCACGTGCATCTTGGCCCCATCTTATGATTTATGGTGAAGTGTTGTATTTCATGATTTATGATAAATGTATTTTCATGTTGTATATGATCATGTTTATCACTATTACTTGTATGTACACTGAGAGCTTATGCACTGGAAACATATTCCTTGTGGTGTCTAACCACACTTGGCCAATAAAGAATTCTCTTCTCTTCTCTTCTCTAATAAAGTTGGAAGGAGCCTTGGAGGTCATCTAGTCCAATCCCCTGCTCAGGCAGGAAACCCTATACTATTTCAGACAAATGGCTGTCCAGTCTCTTCTTAAAAACTTCCAGTGTTGGAGTATTCACAGTTTCTGGAGGCAGGTTGTTCCACTGGTTGATTGTTCTAACTATCAGGAAGTTTCTCCTTAGTTCTAGCTTGCTTCTCTCCTTGATTAGTTTCCATCCGTTGCTTCTTGTCCTGCCTTCAGGCGCTTTGGAGAATAGATTGACACCCCCCCTTATTTTTGTGGTAGCCCCTCAAATATTGGAACACTGCTATCACATCTCCCCTAGTCCTTCTTTTCACTAGGCTAGACATAACCAATTCCAGCAACCGTTCCTTGTAAATTCCATTCCATTCCATTCCATATATTCTATTCTATTCTATTCTATTCTATTCTATTCTATTCTATTCTATTCTATTCTATTCTATTCTCTATTCTATTCTATTCCATTCCATATATTCTATTCTATTCTATTCTATTTTCTATTCTATTCTATTCTATTCTATTCTATTCTATTCTATTCTATTCTATTCTATTCTATTCTATTCTATTCTATTCTATTCTCTATTCTATTCCATTCCATTCCATTCCATATATTCTAGTCTATTCTTTTCTATTTTCTATTCTATTCTATTCTATTTTCTATTCTATTCCATTCCATTCCATATATTCTATTCTATTCTATTCTATTCTATTCTATTTTCTATTCTATTCTATTCTATTCTATTCTATTCTATTCTATTCTATTCTATTCTATTCTATTCTATTCTATTTTCTATTCCATTCCATTCCATTCCATTCCATATATTCTAGTCTATTCCATTCCACTCTGCAGAAAACCCAGGATGGATTAAGGGGTGATATTTACCGCTTTCTTGGGGTCTGAATGGAGGCCTCCCCCAGCGTGTCCGTGCCAACAGGTTCTTTTGTCTATCTGAGACCAGCCCTGCAGATGCTGGAAGAAGAACACAGCAGAAAAGGATGTCAACGGTTGTACAGTTACAATCAAATCCATTGCAGGTAGCCCTCGACTTACGACAATTGAGCCCCAAATTTATGTTTGTAAGGGAAACATGTGTTGAGTTTTGCCCCATTTTATCACTTTTCTTGCCACTGTTGTTAAGTGAATCTTTACAGTTGTTATGTTAGTGACACGGTTCTTAAGTGAATTTGGCTTCCTTGTTGACTTTGCTTGTCAGAAGGTCACAAAAGGGGATCACGTGACCCCAGGACGCTGCGACCGTTGTAACTATGTGCCAGTTGTCAAGCCTCTGAATCTTGATCATGTGACCATGGGAATGCTGCAATGGTTGTGTGAAAAACAGTCATACGTCACTCTTTCAATGGCATTGTAACTTTGAACGGTCACTAAATGAGCTGTTGTAAGTCAAGGACTACCTGTACAGTGCAATCCCAACTGAATTTTGCTAACATCTTATTTATTTATTTATTTAATTTATTTATATGCCGCCCAATCCCGAAGGACTCAGGGCGGCGTACAAAATTAAAACAGTCATCGAGAATAAAACAATAAAATAATACAATCATACCGCAAGTCCGATCATGCCCCCCCCCCCGGGGACATCAGCCCCAGGCCTGCCGGAACAGGAGAGTTTTAACGGCTTTCTTAAAGGCCGGCAGGGTGGGAGTTGTTCGAACCTCGGGGGGGGAGTTGGTTCCACCGGGTCGGAGCCACCACAGAAAAGGCCCTTCCCCGAGGGCCCGCCAGCCGACATTGTCTGGCCGACGGGACCTGAAGGAGGCCCAATCTGTGGGACCTCACCGGTCTCTGGGAACTGTGCGGCAGTATGCGGTCCTGTAAGTAACCTGGTCCTAAGCCATGAAGGGCTTTAAAGGTGATAACCAACACCTTGAATTGCATCCGGAGGCCCACAGGAAGCCAGTGCAGCTTGGTGACACGTGGGCGTACCTTGGCGCACCCACAATCGCTCTCGCGGCTGCATTCTGAACCAACTGCAGCCTCCGAACGCTCTTCAAGGGTAGCCCCTGTGGCTGAGGATGGACTGGTGAATAAACATTTAGGAAAATTATGGGAGTCCGGAAGTAGCTCAATAGCAAGAGCACTTAGACCAGGGTAGGCAATCTCGGCTCTTTTATGAGTCATAAAAGTCATAAAACAGCCGAGGTTGCCTACCTCTGACTTAGACTTATGTACCACTCTGTAGTACTTTTTACAGCCCTCTCTAAGTGATTTACACAGTCAGCCTGTTGCCCCCAACAATCTGGGTCCTCATTTGACCGACCTCAGAAGGGCGGAAGGCTGAGTCAACCTTGAGCCGATCAGGATCGAACTGCTGAGCTGCTGGCAGCCAGGAGTCAGCAAAAGCAGCCTGCAGTACTGCGTTCTAACCACTGCGCCACCACAGTTCATAACTATAACTGCTTTATATATAAATTACTGCAGGGGTCCCCAACTCCAGGTCCATGGACCAGTACCGGGCCGCAGCATGCCAGCAACCGGGCCGCACAAACAAGCAAAGCCCCATCCGTGGGATACAGCAGCCACAAAACCACACACTCTGACTGTACCACTCTATAGTACGGTCCACGGAAAAACCTCTCTCCACGGAATCGGTCCCTGGTGCCCAAAAGTTTGGGGACCTCTGAATTACTTCTCTCAGGAATCCTTGCAGAAGGCTGCATAAAGCCTGGGAGTCTATCTTTACAAAGAGGCTTAGAAAGCAAATGCTGCAATACATCTATTTTGAATTAATGCAATGAAAGACATAATAAAAAAAGTAAAAATCTTTAAATACATGATGACTCAAATTCTAAAATGTTTCTTTCTTCAACAAGAGCACAGCTCCTCCAGAAGATAAAGAAATGCTTTGAACCGTATACAAGCAATCCTAGACTTATAACGGTTCACTTAGTGACTGTTCAAAGTTACAACAGCACTGGAAAAATAACCTATGACCGTTTTTCACACTTATGACCTTTGCAGCATCCATATGGTCATGCAATCAAAATTCAGACTCTTGGCAACTGGTTCATATTTATGACGGTCGCAGCATCCCGGGGTCATGTGATCCTCTTTTGCGATCGTCTGACAAGCAAAATCAATGGAGAAGCCAGATTCATTTAAAACAGTGGTTCTCAACCTGTGGGTTGGGACCCCATTTGGGGTCGAATGACCATTTCACGGGGGTCGCCAAACAACGCAGTCCGCCATTTTTTCCCCCTTTTCCTTAGCTGTGCTACTCCCTTTTATTCTATTGGCTTTTGAAAGCCAATAGAATAGACTCTCTTGAATAGAGTCTAATTCTATTGGCTTTCCAAAGCCAATAGGCATTGTCCAGGCTGGCTCTGCCCTGCCAAAAGTCCCATTCTGCAAACGGTGTTGCACCAGTTGAGTAGTCCTCGACTTATGACCGGTTGGGGGGGTCGCGGCATTAAAAAGGTTGAGAACCACTGATTTAAAACCACATTACAAACTTGACAAATGTAGTGATTCACTTAACAACTGTGGCAAGAAAGGTCGCAAAATGGGGCAAAATTCACGTAACAACCATCGTACTTAGCAGCAGAAATTTTGGGGTCAATTGTGGTCGTTAAATTCAGGACTACCTGCATGGGGAATATTGGATTCAAATATCTAGTCCAGGGGTAGGCAACCTTGGCTCTTTTATGGCTCGTGGACTTCAACTCCCAGAATTCCTGAGCCAGCATGAGGGAACTATGGCCGCCTTGATGACTTATGGACCAACTCCCAGAATTCCTGAACCAGCCATGGTTGCTTACCCCTGATCTAGTCAACTGAAACCAAAATCTTACTTCCTAATCTCTTATAGATATCTTCATGTCAACTATTAAATATAGCCCACTATGTGGGTGGTATATAGCAGCAGAACCCACATGAGATCGGTGTGTGCATGTGTGCATGCATATATGGGAACCAGGTGTTGAGTTCTCTTGAGTCTTGAGTAAAAGAGCATTTAGGGCAAAAGCAGAGTGCAGGTACTGGGTGATAAAGCTAGCAGTTTTGGGGAGAAATGGAATCAGCTGCAGCTTCTGCCACTTCTTACCTCATCTCCATGGTTGTGTAATTGTCACACAGTGTACCGCTTGAAATCAAATGAACTAACAACACATGATTTGCTTTATTGTTACCCTGAGCTCTTCTATTTTTGGATTTTAAAAAATGATGTATTCAGAATGTCATTTCTGAAAGTGCATCTAGGCTTCAAAGAATATGCTTGATATCTCTATTATGCTCGAACACCAAAGAGCAATTTGGTGAGCAACATAACATCATAAAGCACTTACGAAGAACTTAAGAAATGCTTGCAAATACATAAAATGTGAGAAAGCATTAATTCACAACCATTCTTCACAGAAAACATGATTGCTTCTGTTTCTAAGAAGGGGAGCTAGGAGGTTATAGGGAAAGAAAAAAAATGGAAGAAAATGGCGTTAACATTCTATTAATAAGCATTTAAGCAAAAATCACAAGCTGCATAACAGGTTATATGCATTATGTGAGTCAATGCTGTTGGTCTATTTATCTTATTTATCTTGCTACTTGCTTCTTAAATTTATATACCACCATAGAGTCCAAGGACTGACAGCAGCTAGCAACATGATAAAAACCAAATAACCTAATTCAAATTTCCACAGTAAAAAAATGAATTAAAAAAAAAAACAACACAACAAAACAAAGATCCCAAAAGGCGCTCCAGAAGACTCACATTATTAAAGACTATATATATGAGGATTCTTCCAACATTTGTATTAATCATTTTAATGCAGTATGTAAAATAAAATTTTGCATAGTCCCTTAAACTTCTGCATTAAAAATAGGAAATATTAAATAGTAGATTGAATTATGCTATATTTCTATAAAACCAAATAATAGTAGTAATAATATAATATATATTTAGAAGTATAGTTTGCCTAAATTCCAATCTGTTCTATATTGTCCTTGACATCTTCAAAACTTTTTAAGAACAGCTGCCCAGAATAGTACTCACTTCCTTGAAATTTCTACAAGCTGGAATCTAAACCGACTTTGCCCAATTTTCGGTAATTTTTCACCCCACAGAACAGGTTTTTCAGGAAGAAACAACGGGAGAAAAAGTGCAGGGAAGTCCCTTCTGCTAGTAAGATTCTTTTAAAAGCTGCCTACACAGTGATTACTTTTAAGGGCAAAGAGATAGGTCTACTTTAAAAAAAATGGATATTTTTATTGGGCAATGCAGCCCACATCTACTGAATTAACGTCCTGTATCTGGACCTCCCAGATGTACAGGAAGGTGACAATATATTTGCATGCTAGTCTGAGTTGAATGGGTTTACAGTGTTGTGGGATGCAGCCTTTATCTTTATATGGTGTATGAGAAAACATTCTTAAATCAAAATAGGAATTATTCCTTTGGGCAAAGCATATGATGTGAGCACCGTCATTCTGTTCTAGTCACCTTAGGGCAGTGGTTCTCAATCTGTGGGTCGGAACCCCATTTGGGGTCGAACGACCATTTCACGGGGGTCGCCAAACAATGCAGTCCACCATTTCCCCCCCCCCTTTTCCTTAGCTGTGCTACTCCCTTTTATTCGACTGGCTTTTGAAATCCAATAAAATAGACTCTCTTGAATAGAGTCTAACTCTATTGGCTTTCAAAAGCCAATAGGAATTGTCCAGGCTGTCTCTGCCCTGCTGAGCCCGCCAAAAGTCCCAGTCTGCAAACGGTGCTGTACCAGTTGAATAGTCCTCGACTTACGGTTGAGTAGTCCTCGACTTACGACCGGTTGGGGGGGTCGCGGCATTAAAAAGGTTGAGAACCACTGCCTTAGGGTTAAGCATGCTGTGTGAATTAAGTGAATCCTTTGATCCTCACTAGCTCAAGGTTGACTCAGCCGGTAAAATGAAGACCCAGATTGTTGAGGGTAATTCGCTATAAACCGCTTAGAGAGGGCTGTAAAGCACTGGGAAGCAGTATATAAGTCTAAGTGCTATTGCTATAAGTCTAAGTCCCGGGTGTCAAACTCGCCACGTCACGTGTCACAACTCTTTTTGCACTGCTGGCAATGGGGTGGGTGCAGCTTCAATATGATGAAATTGGCCCACAGGCGGGCAGTTTGACACCCCTGGTCTAAGTGTTAGTACTAAGTCAACATTTGATTGAGAGATCAAGGGGGCTGCTAGTTTTTCTGACATGTTTCAGGTAATCTTTCCTGTGCAGCTGACTACTTTTACAAGGCTCCAACTTCTCCTTCCTAGTCCTAAATGTTCTTAGGTGAGTTCTAATTTCCACAGAGTGGTTTTATTCCAGTTGAGATGTTTAAGAAACAAAATTAAAAATAAAGGAAGGAAAAATAATCATTTGTACACTGGATCTGCAACTAGGAATATATTTGTGAATACAGTGGAAAATTTCACTTAGATGCTAAAGACAAATTCCTTTCCAGTCTGGGAGCGTGAGCTTAAAGGCTCTCATTTATTACTTTCAAGAGTACAAGTTGTGCATGACCTAATCTAAGTAGGGAGTACAGGCAGTTCTCAAATTACCACATTAATGGAGCCTACCCATCACGGCTGAAACATGTGACAGTCGTAAAACAGGTCAATTACATTTTACAACCTTTTCTGTGGTGGTCATTAAGCAAATCCCAGCAGTGCTTAAGCAAACCAATGGTTCCCTATGGTGTGGTTTTGCTGAAATCCAGAAGTAAATGTTGGGTTTTGGCAAAAACGTTATGAAATGTGGTCTCATGCCTTTGGGATGCTGTAAATAGCCATAAACGAAGTCAGGTTGCTGAGCACGTGAAGTATGGTCATGTGACCATCGGGGGGGGGATCATTGGAAATTTGAATCTGGGTTGTAAATACCTCCTAGGTAGGTCTGTCAGAACTTCGAACAGTTGCTAAATGACCAGCTGCAAATCAAGGACTGCCTGTGTGGCTGTACAGGTGATTACCGATGATGGAGTGTTTTTTTTTCCAGCTTATCTCTGGAAGATCTGACATCACCTTTTAAACCTGCTCCCCATTCCAGGCTGAAGAAGAAAATACTGATATGTGGGTTTGCTCCTTATTTTCAACACTATGTATCTGAGCCTCAGTATTGCCTAGACTGGGTCTTTACACTAAATTGTAAATTTCTTTACAACAAAGAAAGCAGTTATCCCTTAAAAACTGCATCTGAAACAGACATTTGCAGCCAGATTTCATGGCTGGCCTTGGGCTCATTTCTTAGGCTCAGTGTGCTTCTGAACAGAACTCTGCCCAGCTCTGCTGGTCATTGGGAAAATAGGAGGTCTGCTGGGACACCATACATGGCTCACGAGATGCAGTTAAGAAAACCCACTGCCCATTGTGGAACTACTATTTGAGGCCTTTTCCTAATGAATATACTCTAGATTTTGGGAAGCACTGACTGGGGGGGGGGGGGGGCTACCCATTTCAGATGCTGTGTACAAGGGAAGTTGCTTGTGTTCAGTTTCTAAAATGGGCAAACTAGGAAGTCTGTTTTCCAATCATTCTGGATAGGGGATGCCTAGTATACAGGAAAGACATTTCACATGCACTCAGAGGTATTATTACAAGCCAGGATTCTGGCTGGCTGGTAAATTTACAGCTAGTCCTTGACCATTGTGACAGTTCAAAATTACAGCAGATCCTCCCCCAAAAGTGCTTCCAAAGTTCCAATGGCCATTACTCCCCCCAACTCCCCCCCCCCATGCCAGATGCCCACATTCACAGGGCCACAATTTATGACAGTTCTGCCCAAACCAGGGTTTACTTCCGGTTTTCAGCTATAACACACAGAGCAAACAATGAATACAATGAGCAAGGCGTTCACGTACTGTTTGCCATTTTTGCTGAACTGCTGCCAAAAGGTCATAAAATCAGGTCTTGTCATGTTGTGAGCCAGTTTATGCCAGTCACAACTTACAACCATAATGGGCAGACTCCATTACGGTTGTAAGTTGAGGACTACCTGCACTACAAGGCCTGAATCAATGATCAGACCTGTTGTACTCTGAGCCTGGCTTTGGTAACCAAAAGTGAATCAGAAGCAGAATCGAGCTGGAAGGGACCTTGGAGGTCTTCTAGTCTAGCCCCCTGTTCAAGCAGGAGACACTAGACCAGGGGCAGGCCACCTTGGCTCTTTTATGACTTGTGGACTTCAACTCCCAAAATTCGTGAGCCAGCATGGCTCAGCTTGGAAACCTCTCCCTTTCCCCTCAGCATGGCTGGCTCAGGAATTCTGGGAGTTGAAGTCCACCAGTCATAAAAGAGCCAAGGTTGCCTACCTCTGGCCCAGGCCTAGGCCGCTTTCTTACTCATGGACTTCAACTCCCAGAATTCCTGAGCCAGCATGGCTCAGCTTAGAAACCTCTCCCTTTCCCCTCAGCATGGCTGGCTCAGGAATTCTGGGAATTGAAGTCCACGAGTCATAAAAGAGCCAAGGTTGCCTACCGTGCCCTAGACCAGTGGTGGCAAACCTATGGCACGCGTGCCAGAGGCGGCACTCAGAGCCCTCTCTGTTGGCACGCGCGCCACCACTGCCAACAGCAGGTCGCCCTGCCGCCTGGAGCCCCACCCAGCACAAAGGAGGCGAAGCGGCCGACTAGCAAGCTCGAGCAGAGGTGGTAGAGCAGAGGTCACCAACCATTATCGATTGGTGCACTGGAAGAAAAGGGAGGGGGAAGCATTTTACATGCGTGCATGTGCACATGGAGCTACAAGCATGTACGTGCTGCAAACGGGGCGGGGCTAGTGCCTGCGTGATACCCACTAGCCCTGCCCCATTCTTGCATGGTGCAGCGCCTTGTATCTACACCCTGTGTCATGGCGGCGGCCGTTTTTGCGCCTTGCAGCGCAATGGCCCATTTTTTTGCCACCAGTTTTTGCGTGTCAGAAATGGCACTCAGAGGTGCCTCCCTGCCCCCCCCCCCCAGGGCACCACAATGCTGAGGCCGTCCTGGCATTTTGCGATAAATAAGTGGGTTTTGGGTTGCGGTTTGGGCACTCGGTCTCTAAAACGCTCGCCATCACTGCCCTAGACCATTTCAGACAGGTGGCTCAAAATAAAAGTCTGGACTACTGACCCAAACTAGCAGCAACTCATTTCTGTAGGGTTGCAAAAAGACTTGTGGATTTTGTTTGTTTCTAAGAACAATTGGAAAGCCTGTCAGCTTGATATGGGTGTACCCGGCCACTCCCTGCCCTATAAACCTGGGTCATTTTCATAAAATTTATCCTTCAGCTGCTTGCCGCGATGGTGTCCTCCAAAGTCAAACCTATACTAGAAACAAACTTTGTTGCTGCCCACTTGTTTTTATTTTTACAACATTTCCCTGAAGCTTTACAGAAATAGTTCTCTAAGAAAGTTTTTTTTTTTTAATGTTAAGTTTTTTGGAGCTAGAAAGCAAAGTTATAAAGATTAAGCAAAAAGCAGAACCTAAATTACAGCCAAGCTCGGAGTCAGCGTCTACAAGTCTTTCTCATTAGCAGAATTTCAGCAGAGAAAAAAAAAAGATAGCTCAATACTACCTTCGCAGCATCTAATAGTTGTCTTGTATAGCATTTCCCTGAGCTGTGCCACGTGGGTCGATTTAAAATTGGTGGAACCTGGAAAGAAAAAAAAAAAAGCAAGGCTGTAATAATTAAAAGCACAATGTCCACTGCTGAAACACTCCAGCCATTTTGCAGAGACACATCCAGTACAAGGAAAGAGCATTTGCTTCTGAAAAGAACCAAAAGAAAATATGAAAACGGTTGGGGAATGTAGGTGAGTTACCAATTCAACTATTTAAAGAGCTAAATGGCAATTCTCTGCCTGTTCCTCTTAGTATTTCTACTACCTCATATTATTTCTTTATTAAATTTATATAGCCACCCCTTTCACAAGAAGTAAGTCTTGGTGGAGCATTGCTAAACAAGTATACAATGAACATAACACAGTCATTTCTCTCTCTTTCTCTCACACTCGCATACACATACAGAGAGAGAGAGAGAGAGAGAGAGAGAGAGAGAGAGAGAGAAAGGGAGGGAGGGATGGAGGGAGGGAGGGAGGGAGGGAGGGAGGGAGGGAGGGAAGATGTGTTTGCACCACCGCAGAGAAGGCCCATCTCCCACCAAGAGTACCCCCTGAAGGACGGGACCTGCTGGACGTCTCCCTTGGCAGATCTGATGGGATGAGCAAATGTAATTAGGAGTAGATGGTCCTTCAAATAACCTGGGCCCTACGGCACAAGTTTTTCAAACTTAATATTATCTAATTGATAAATTAAATACAGGTAGTCCTCAACTTACAATCACAATTGAGCCAAACTTTCCGCTGTTAAGTGAGACATTTTAAAGTGAGTTTTGCCTCGTTTTACAACCTCTCTTGTTTCAGTTGCTAAGTGAGTCACTGCAATTGATAAGTTAGTAACCCGGTTATTAAGTGAACCTGGCTTCCCCCATTGATTTGGCTTGTCAGAAAGTCGCAAAAGGGGATCAGGTGACCCCAGGACACACTGTGACCATCATAAATATGAGTCAGTTGCCAAGTGTCTGAATTTTGATCACGCGGCCATGGCGATGCTACAAAGATGCTTGTAAGTGTAAAAACTAGTCACAGGTCACTTTTTTTCAGTGCCATTGTAACTTTGAACAGTCACTAAACGAATAGTTGTAAGTCGAGGACCACCTGGAATTCTAATTCTAATTTCCAGTGCATTTGTACTACAGGTAGACCTCAACTTACCACCATTCATTTAGTGACCAATCAAAGTTGCAATGGCACTGGAAAAAGCGTGGCTGGTCTTTGCATGGATGGTTTCCACAGCTTCCCCACATTTGAATGATCAAAAGTTAACCAGGGTCATGGGATCACTGTTTGTGATCTTCCCGGCTGGCTTCTGACAAGCGCAGTCAGTGGGGGAAGCTGGATTCCCGTGAGTCATTTAGCAACGGCAGCCTTTTGCTGAACAAGCATGGCAAAAGGCCATAAAATTAGGTGTGACTCGCTCAACAACAGCCTTGCTTAGCAATGGAAATTCTGGTACCCGCTGTGGTTGTAAATCAAAGACCACCTGTATATTTTCTGATAAACGTATATAAGCTCAGATGCTTATATCTCCAATCAATCAATAAAAAAGGCAAACTGTCAACAGAAACTATGCTTAAATGTGAGTCCCTTTATCATCACAGCTGGATTACTGAACATTTTCAAGACTAAACATCTGACATGAGCATAACTGTTTCTTCCAATATTTTAAACATTAAAGATTACTCATCTCTTCTGATCATCACCTACGTTATTTCCAAAGTGTTTTTTTTTAATCTGAAGAAGCCCGTACTAGTTTATTTTGTGCTCTAAGAGAAGATTTTTAAACATTTAAAATAAGATGCACAATAATTAAGGAGTAAAGTAGTGTGCTACATCTACCAATATACCAAGAGTATTTGGAGACTTTCACTTTTAAAACTTAAACAAGGCTAACATTACTCTTTCCCCTCTTCTCACTTGACTCTTCCATCTCCTTTAAAAACAAAATAAAAAAATAATTAAGTGGGAAGACCAGAATATAAGGTTCAACCATCATCTTTGTTTCCTAGGAAACTCTTCGGCCCCACAGAGGCATTCTTGGAAAATAAACAGGGGGGGCATGCTTGCAGCATAGTAAATCACACCTATATGGGTCAGCAGCCAAGAAAGCTAACTGAAGGCTTGGCAATACTATCTTTGTGGCTACTTGAGAGAACACTGGCTCACCTATTTTATTTACTGCTGTCATTCAACAACATTTTTACAGCATGGGTATGACATGGAACTTATTCTCTTATCCACTAATGCCCATAATTTCACACAGAAGAAATTTCAATTGTTCAGCACGGACAGCTGAAAGGATCACAATTGGCTGGATTCACACAACACATTAAGCCATAAACCCTGGCTTCTAAGACAAGCTTGGTTTCACACAATATTTTAAATAAATACCAGACAAATCTATAGTCCAAAATACTAGCCAGTGATTGCTATGAAAATGATCAGAAAACTATTTAAAAGTTATGAGATTGTACATGTTATTTGAACATATAACAATGATCAACTATGTTAAAGTTTTAGATAATCTTGGCTTCAAATCTTTCAAAACATCAAATATTACATCTTTATCATCTAGGAATTTACTTATTGTACTTAAATCTTTATTTGGGGATTTGTGTTTTGTCTGTTATTTGATTTACAATAAACTGAGCTCAGTCCAACCATAAATAATGATATTGCCAGCCATAAGGAGAGAACAAGCATGCTCTTCCATATGAAATCACATACAAATTGGCACATAGATCTCATTCTGCATCAGGCATATCAATGCATTCTGTATTCATCTTTTATTTAATACAGAATGTATAGCCTGCAATATTCACATAACCCTAGATAATTCTATGGATTAAGATTAATTTGCCATTTGCAAAATTAAATAGGATTTTTCTAATAAGTGAGGAATTTATTACACAAAATGCAAAAAGTGATACTCCTTAGTTCCCTATTTATTGCATTACTGGTTCAAATAACATTGAGTCTGACAAGCAAGAAGGCCACAGAGTCCAAAACAGCTTATTCCAAGACTAATTAGTTAAACTTTCATTTTTCTGGACAACTCTTCCAAGGTTACCAATTACTTGCTTTAATAATGATTTTAGGAGAACCAAAATATGATATATATATATATATATATATATATATATATATATATATATATATATATATATATATATATATATATATATATACTTTATATATAAGCTTATATGCCTTTTAAAAAAGATTTAATTTTTTTAATACAATGCCTACGTTCTTTAGAGCCAAATGCCAATCTCTAGCAGCAGCTTCATTTACAGCAATGCTTTGGGATCTGCCAGGCTTCTACCTGGACAGCAGAAAGCACCTTGGACAGCTAGCCCACTCAGGGATAAGTCTTTTATGAAGGCTAAGGACTGCATTTAATAGTCATGAAGTGGCAGTCATGAAGTGGCTGGGGCTGCATCAGATGGTCCTTAGTGTTTGTGATATGCTACTTTTAAATTATAGTTTTTAGTTACGTTCCATTTCAAAAAAGAAGGAAATTTATATCTTCAGAATTTGGCTTGGGCTGAGGGTAAAAGGAGCCACCAAGTCTGGAAGCAATTACTGAGCCTTATCTGGAATATTCAGATACCGCTGAGCAATAATTTTTGTTTCATTTTTGCTAAATGCAGTATCTAATTTAGCATGATTACAAATACTGGTTTTGAAGAACCATATATGTGTGCAACAATACAGACATTTCTGGGTATTCCCCTAAAATAATGTTGCTATGCTGATAATCATATATATATTTAAGTTCCCTTATCTATTTGGTAGGTTCAAAATGGGTGAATTTATCACAAATTCTAACACACCCAATCAATTACAATTACACAGGTCCATTAAAGTTTTGCTTTAAAAAAGGAGAAAGGAGAGACCATGGATCTATTATTTTCCACCAAAGCACCAGTCACTGCCTAAAATCAAGATACTTTTGCCTGGATAAACCAATACCAAAGTCAACAAAAGTTAACAACCATATGATTGCAAGGAGTATAAATCCTTCCATTCCCCACCATCCAGTCAGAGCTGAAGAAGCTTATTGGATGAGAAGTGAAACATCTTCAAAATAAATAAATAAATAAAGTCCAGTTGCCTCCTGAAAAAGTCTCCCCAAGCTCTCTGTTTGGATAAAAAGTGTTCCGGTGATGGCAGAAAGGAGTTGGGGAGGGGGGAGCAGGAAAGAGGCACAGAGTTTGTGCCGAAAATGCAAGTTTCTAGGGTCTGTGATCTCGCAAGAGTTCAGGTACCCATTTTCTGCAAAAGAGGATGGGTGGCTGAACTCGCGCGATATTACGGCATCCAGGCGCTTCCATTGGCTCTCTGCTCCCTCAAAGGCAGAAACCGCGGCAGAGAAGACAGATCTTCCCAAGGTAATTGAATCTGGCACGGCAGGAAGTGAGGGGGAAGCATGAGGTATCTTAGTGGGCTGGGGAGACCTTGGGGGCCGGTTCCATCACTAGGCCCCCTGTGGCCTTCCCCACCCTGAGATACCTCATGCCCACTTAACGAACCGCGCATTCGTGTGGTGAAACTAGGGAGTGATCTTGTTCAAGGTACAAGATTCATCCCTAAAAGTACTCGAGTTACAAGTGGAATGGGCAGGCTCCATTACATTCAAAGACTGCCTGTAAAAACATTATCAAGATCAATACACTTCCCAAAAGAATGGAGAAATTAGTTTTAAAGCAGCGGTTCTCAACCTATGGGTCGCGACCCCATTTGGGGTCGATCGACCATTTTACAGGGGTCGCCAAACAATGCGATCCGCCATTTTCTCCCCTCAGGGGGCGCCGCCGCGCATGCGCACCGCGCATGGGGGCGCCGCCGCACATGTGCGGCACGTTCGTGTGACGGGGGTCGCCGTCGCCGTCACACAAACATTGAGAAACGCTGTTTTAAAGTAAAGAGAAACCACACAAATCTTCCCTGTATGACACACTTGGCTCTGAAAAAATCCTAAGAGTGTAAACAGAGCTAGAACACATTATTGCAAGGAGGTAAAGTACCAAGTCCAAAAGGTTACCAACACTGTCGTGAACATGTCAATAACATTGTTAGGAGGAAGAAAAAAGGCATTTCTTCCTCGTCTTCCAGAAAATGACCATTCAGTCTTAATGAGACAAAAGTGGAACTAAGATAGATAAAAAAAATTATAAAGTAATTGAATTGCCTCTGCCAACAGCAGAGAAAATGCAGGGTAGACGTGCAGATAGGTTTAAGAAGAATGTCTGAAAACTAAGGCAAATGAGACTAAGTGGCAAGATAGGTTCAAAATCTGAAAATAAATTATTTTGTCTGGATATATACGTTTAAATTTTCAAATACGAAGCTGCCAATTATTCAACAATATGTAACATTTTCCAAAGACAGTTTCTGTATCTAAAGACTGTAGAAATAGTAAAATAATGGCATTTCTGAAAAATGAATTTATTAAATGTATTTACTCTTGGCAATTCCAACCAAATTATCTTATTTATTTGTAAAATAAAATTCCATTTTCCTCAACAAACAAAGGTAAAGGTATCCCTGTCTAGGCAGACTCCAGGGGTGGTGCTCATCTCCGTTTCTTGGCTGAGGAAGCCAGCATTGTCTGAAGGCATTTCTGTGGTCATGTGGTCAGCATGACTATACGTCGAGGTATTTTTACGTATCTTGATAGTACCCTCTCCCGTGCAGTGACAATTGACATCGAGGTCAACTGTAGAATTGCCAAGGCAAGTTCTGCATTTGGCAGATTGCGGACTAACGTGTGGGACCGCCGTGGAATAAGTCTTGCTACCAAGCTTAAAGTTTACCAGGCAGCAGTGCTAACTACCCTGATGTATGCTAGTGAGACCTGGACAGTGTACAGGAGGCATGTCAGGCAACTGAACTACTTCCATGACTTGCCTTCGTAGAATTCTGAGGATCCAGTGGCAGGATAAGATACCAGACACAGATGTCCTCTCCAGAGCAGGCCTATCATCAGTTTAGACTCTGCTGATGAAAGCCCAGATGTGCTGGGCAGGCCATGTTGTAAGGATGCCAGATCATCGCATCCCTAAACAGCTCTTCTATGGTGAACTGTCTCAAGGAAAGCGATAGCACGGGGGACAAAAGAAGCGATACAAAGACACGTTGAAAGTTTCTCTTAAGTCCCTGGATATTAACACCATCTCTTGGGAACATCTGGCGCATGATCGACCGACATGGCGCACCTTGGTGTACCAGGGTTGCCAGATATATGAACACAGAAGGACAATCTTGGCACAAGAAAAGCGAGCACTCCGCAAAGCCAGAGTTGTAAATGCTGAATTAACAGTGTCTACATTTCTTTGTTCAGTATGTGGCAGAACATTCCGTGCTAACATCGGTCTTATTAGCCACCTACGGACACATCGTTGATGGCCCATAACCCACAAGATGTCAAGGTCTTCATCGAAAAATCGATGGACGAACAACAACGTCGAGGTGCATGGAACGCTGTTATCTTCCCACCGAAGTGGTGCCTATTTATAGCCACAAATTTTTAAGTATTGCTGTACCATCATGGCCATTAAGCTAAGTTAAAATGGGATATGTTTAATTTTGACAAGCATGTTGTGTGAATCCACCCAGTTGATTTATTCAATGACCGAGGCAAGCAAACTGTCCCTGTATAACAGAAGTAACCACTTCAGGACTCTGGTCTTCTCAAGTACCAATTGGAATACTAACTGCTGAGGTACATGAAAAGGAAGACTGTGCGTTTGTATTAAGACCTCAAAAGGCATGGCACTTGTTAAATGGTAAGGCAAGATAGGTCCTTGATCTGCTTCTGCAATCTTCTCATTCAAAATTAACTTGTTCTGGAAGCTGCATGATTAGCCTAAGATCTTCCAAGAAAAATATTGCTCTTAAAAATGTAACGCCAGCCTTAAATGTGCAAATGTCTGCTCAGGTATCAAACACTATGAAGGCTCAAATAGCATGACCATCTTTCCTATCAAAGAAATCATAACATTGCACAAAAAACTAGGGGTTTTTTTGTAATGAGACTTTTCCTTCATGCTCAGCAAAGCTTCTTACCTTCCTTAAAAATAATTGGTTTTTGTCAAAATCGGCCTGAGCAAACATTCGTTGTATTCATTGCTCTGGCAATATTGATAAGAGTAATGAAAGCAAATAAAAGAATCTGCATTAGAAGTCTTCCTTTAACATTTAAAATCTAGCCCCCAATATTAATTGGGGGGAAAACATAATTTTTGCCTTTTTATAAGCTATTTGTTCCACTTAGCCAATGCAATAATTCAAAGAAAAGAATACCTTTCTGTCCTAGAGCTAAAGAAAAAGATCTCAAGAGAAATACAATAGGTTGGTTATAAAGCAAATGACTGCATTCTTATGGAATTATTAATAGATTTTAAATTTTGCAATGTATTTCTCAAAAGAAGCAATATCCTGAAAGCAACTTAACTCAATCTTCCCCCATTTAACATCAATACAAGAAACCAAACATTCATTCACTTTCTCAAAAAACAAACAAACAAACAAAAAAAAAAACCCAAAACTTTCCCACGGCTTCTGTAAAGGCTTAAGTAACTTTCTAAAGCACATTCATTTACTTCACTACAACATGGCCAGAGCAAGAAGTTATTTTTTTTCCAATAATTATAAGATAGGTACAGACAATCAACGATCCTGATATTTTGGTGACGGTCATTTCTGAAGCAGATGGGATACTCTTGCTTTCCTCCCAAAGCCACTTTTGGGAAGAGCTCAACTCTGAACCAAACACTGAAGTGCAAAATGCTCCCGTGCAAAATTCCAGCCCTATTTTGGGATGCTTTGTGCTCGCCCCTTCTTCCCACGGTTACCCTTTTCAGAGAGTCATCACTTCATGCCCTCGGACAGATGAATTATTTAAAATGAAGGTGGTGTGGAATTCACCTCAGCACTTAAAAAAAAATAAAAATCCTCCGGCTTCTTAAAAGCCCTAGAGTTCTTGGTGTGAGGTTTGCTGGCTTGTTTCCAGTGTTCGAATATTTAAGGGGCTCCTACAAAGATGAAGGGGGGGGGAGTCAAACTATTTTCCAAAGCACCAAAAGGTAAGACGAGAAACAATGGATGGAAAGCAACCTAGAACTAAGGAGAAACTTTCTAACCGTGAGAAGAATTAATCAATGGAACGGCTTGCTTCCACTGGACTGGAGGCTTTCGAGAAGAGATCGCGCAATTGATCTGGAATGGTCGAGCAGGGGGTTGGACTAGAAGACCTCTAAGGTCCCTTCCAACTCTGTTATTCTATGTTCTGTGCTTGCAGCCGTTTCGTTGTCCATCGAGGCAACCTCCTCACCTTCTCAGAAACCGACAGTCAGAATGGGGGGGGGCGACATTCAGGAAGCCACTTCATACGCTCGGACTTAGATGATTTTTTTTAAAATGGAGGGGGGAACTGACCCCAACACTCAGGAAGCCAACTTTAAGCCGCTCAGCCGGTCCTCTGCTCCCCTCCCCGGGTGGGGCCTAAGCAACTTCTCCACGAGCGGACCCGCTAAGGCGGCCTGGCCCCGGAGTCCTTCGTCTATGGGGAGGGGAGGCTTTCTCCTTCGTCTCCCCACTCTCTCCCGCCCGGCCGCCCCTTCAGCCTCCCCGCCCGGCCTTTCGCTAGCGCCCGAGCCTCGCGGGCTTACCTGGGAGGCCTCTGGGAGCGACCGGCCCCGCCAGCGCAAGGAAACCCGAAGCGGCCTGGTGCGGAGTGCGGTGGCCGCCGCGCGGTCACCGGAGAAGCTCGGTAGAGCCCTCAGCAGCGCCATATTGGGGGAAGGAGGGATGGCGGGAAGGCCGCGGAGCGGAAGGGGCGGCCGGCGCCGGAAGTGAGGCTGGGCGCGCGCGGGGGGGAGAGAGAAAGAGAGTGTAACGGAACAATAGAGTGGGAAGGGCCCTTGGAGGTCTGAGAGGGAGGGGGGGTTATGAGTGCGAGTTGGGTTTGTGGAGCTGGAGACGGTTGTGCGTCGCCTCCCACACTGCGAGGCGTGATGGTGCGGCTTGCGGTTTTGTCCAGCACACGTGGAGGCTTCCCAGCCTGACTGGACGGAGATTTTAGGTCAGTGTTTCTCAACCTTGACAATTTTAAGGCATGTGGACTTCAACTCCCAGAATTCCACAGCCAGCAATGCTGGCTGTGGAATTTTGGGAGTTGAAGTCCACATGCCTTAAAATTGTCAAGGTTGAGAAACACAGTTTTAGGTGGATAAACTGACATGTGGAGGCCAAGGATTGCCTCCTCCTCGAGTTGGCCCTTGTTTATTTGCTTATCATTATTTGTTTATTTGAGGGGTGGGGAACGGTGGCTCTTCTGATTTGTGGGCTTCAACTCCTGGCTCGGGAATTCTGGGAGTTGAAGTCCACAAATCATAAAAGGGCCACGTTCCCCACCTCTGGGTTATTTGAGCTTATTCCGAGCAGAAGCTGCGCCCATGGTTTTTTAGGTACCCAGACATTCGATTTATAGGGCCACCTGGCTCACTTTTATGGGACTCCAGGTGGCTCTATAATATCGCTGTTTTATATTACTCAGCAGGATCTAGCATGCTGCAGGATGGATGTTGCAGTTCACAGAAGTCGGCGACAAGAAATGGGCTGTTCTCTTCTTGCAGAATCACAGAATACAGCTAGCCCTCAGCTTACAACAGTTCATTTAGTGACCAAAGTTACAGCGGTACTGGAAAAAGGGACATATGACCATTCCATTGCAGCTTCTCCACGGTCCACGTGATCAAAATTCAGATGCTCGGCAGCTGATTCATATTTATGATGGTTACGGTGTCCTGGGGTCATGCAATCACTTTTTGCGACCTCCTGACAAGCAAAGTCAATGGGGACGCCAGGTTCACTTAACAACCGCGCTACTAATTTAACCACTGCGGTGATTACTGTGGCAAGACAGGCTGTAAAATGGGGCAAAATTCACTTAACAAATGTGTCACTTAGCAACAGAAATTTTGGGCTCAATTATGGCCATAAGCCGAGGACTACCTGCATTCCATGCATCGTGTCTTGTGTTCTAAAGGCCTGGAAAAGATCCTAATGTTGTAGGACAAGCCAGATCCTTGGAAGTGCCACCTGAGCACTCTTGTTGGCAGGAAATTCCCTTCAATTATACCCACACATTTATTAACAAATATTTATTAGAAAGTAATAATATTCATTTACTATATCAATAAATATGTTCCTTGGAATATTATTCCTTTGGAATTAATATGTGACCCGACCACACCTTACTGCATTGTAGTGCTTTTCATATACCGCTGGTCAAAAGAATTTACAAGTTCCCCTTTTTGTCAGAACTGGATATAAAATCAGTGCGAACAATAGTTGGCCAGAATCACTGCATGTGTGAGATTTGTGTGCAATTATTCCCCAATAATCAGGATGCCATTGGTGGACCCAGCTGCACAGTTGAAATTGATGAGCCTGTTCATTCAGCAAAAATAAAATGTGGAAAGACTGTGTAGGTAGGAAACAGGATTGTTGGAGGTGTCTGTCATGAGACAGGACACTGCTTCATGCCTACTATGGACGATTAATCTGCCATCAACACTGGCAAATATAATTATATCATCTGTTTTACCTGGCTGTACAATTATAACAGATTGTTGGCATGGTTACGTGAATTGGAAAATATTCCTAATAATCACAATCTGTCAGTCATCAGGAAGAATTTGGAGATCCTGTGCATTACACAAACATGCACAGTGACAATTTCCTCTGTGATTTTAGATACTGACATCATAATCATAACAAGGATACCTTCAAATGCATTGTAATTCTGCATTATGAATTATTCATTGCTAAAATTTTGCAAAATTTCCCAGTGAATTTATCTGCTGTCCAACTAAAATCTTTTAGATAAAATACTTTATCACTAATGACTGGCAAAAAAGAAACAAAGAGCCTCGGAGTGACCAAGAATAGAAAGTTATGCTGGGGATCTACAGTACTGAAATATTAGAATTAATTGACTGTCTCCTGAATTAGTCATGCTTTCCATGGACTCACTGAGATAAATGGATATAAAAACACTTTAAAAATAAAGAGTTATGAATTAAATATATAAATTGAATATACATAAATTGCTATTTTATTGATCAGGCACCTGAAGACATTTTTTATTCTTAAGAGTTAAATGTACAATGTTGGAGTCTTATGTACAACAACTTATAAATAAGACTTAAAAGATGAGGAGGGGGGTTTCTATACAAACACCAGGAATTTAGGGTGGAGGAAACAGCAAAAGTTTTGAAGAATGAAATAAATTCAATGATGAAAATCCTTTCTAGCAATCATAATAGTGCTCATTCATCCTGCTGAACCTTTTGTTCATTTTTTTGGGCTGAGGTGCACATTTAAAAGCAGTAAAGCTGTAATAAAATTGAAGTAAGGATATGAACTTAGGGATATGGTTATTAAGCAGAACATCTCATGTCTGTACCACTTAATGGCAGTACTTCTGTAGACCCATTGGCAATCATTACAATAATTCTGCCTTGTCATCTTTATGTCCTGCTGCATTCATTTCTGCTTCAACTCCCCCACCCACTTGCCTTCCACACACACACACACACACACACACACACACACACACACACACACCAGGTCTCTGCCCTATTGGCTGTCTTGTGCTCTACCACCATTGCCATCCCCAGCTAACCTTCTGTTTTCTGTTCCTGCTGCCTTTTCCAAGAAAAGTTTCCGGACTCTGGAAGCCTCACTGCACAGACAGCACAAGAAGAAGACAGCGAAGGTCAGCTGCGTGTAGCAGAGACAGCAGAGTGCAGGGCATCCAAAAGGACAGAGATGGGGAGAGTCAAAGACACCCTCCAGTTATAAATGCAGGCAAGCTGTCAAGCATCTGAATTTTATCACATGACTAAAACATGAAGAACAATTGCAAGAATTGGTTATGTCTAGCCTAGTGAAAAGAAGGACTAGGGGAGATGTGATAGCAGTGTTCCAATATTTGAAGGGCTACTACAAAAATAAGGGAGGGGGGTTCAACTTATTTTCCAAAGCACCAGAAGGCAAGACAAGAAACAATGGATGGAAATTAATCAAGGAGGGAAGCAACCTAGAACTAAGGAGAAATTTCCTGACAGTGAGAACAATCAACCAGGGAACAACTTTGCCTTCAGAAGTTCACTGGAAGTTTTTCAGAAGAGACTGGACAGCCATTTGTCTGAAATGGTCTAGGGTCTCCTGCTTGATAAGAGGGTTGGACTAGAAGATCTCCAAGGTCCCTTCCAGCTCTGTTATTCTGATCATGGGGCCACTACAACAGCTGTAGCTTTGAAGACCCAACCTAAGTACCATTTGTTCAGTGCCGTTATAACTTCTAACAGTCACTTCATTAAATGAGGACTATCTGTAGTTTTTTCCTGAAGTCAAATTCAAAACTGCATCTTTATTCAATATATGTATATTCAAGATGGAAGGATGGCTATTTTGATCATATATACAGGTTGTGAAGTGTTTTCCGTACTTTCTATGAAATCCTGAAAAATGGACTAATTTTATGGCTTATGGTACAAAACAAAATTGAACATGATGAAATTGTCTATGTTGTTCTAAAGTACAAGTCAGGCCCCAAGCATTAATCTAATGTGTTGGCATTGTTTCCATCACTCTGTTAAGGTCCTTGGCTTTATAAATTGAGCCCCAGTCTAATCGGACAACAACCCCAAAAGGGGGGCAAATCTAGAACATCTGGGCCGATTAGCATCTTTTCTTTTACATATCATTTTGTATATAAGAATTAATTGGGCTTTATTCATTTTGATTCTAATATCAAAGTCCTTAGCCACTTTTATGTTATATAAGCATAATTTAAATCACTAGGTAAAAAAAATTAAAGTTTATTTTCTTGTGGCTTTTAAATAAAAAAGCAGTTAATTTTGGGAAAGCAATTTTTAACCGCACAATTCAACTTATTTTTCTAAAACTTAAGATACTTAAGTATAAAATATTAAATGAAAACAATATATTTAAAATCAGAAAATAGCAATGAAATTAATATAAACAGGAATGGAAAGAGAAAAAAATTGTAAAACTAAGTGGAAAAAGATAGGTTTGTTTCTTCTAAAAGCTAGGAAAATTAGGATACATTTGGGCTGATCCAACGATCTATATTCTATGATATTAGGATGTTTCTGTATAAAACAGAAAATTAGATACTATGGTGTTATATGCTGCACTATAAACCTTTACTAAACTTGCAACTATTCATTTAGTGACCATTAAAAGTTACAACAGCACTGAAAAAAGTGACTTACCACCGGCCTTTGCATTTATGACCTTCGCAGCATCCCCCAGTTAGATGATCCAAATTCAAGCACTTGGCAACCATTGCAAGCTTCCGGTGACTGCCACCGGTGTCTTTCCCAGCTGGCTTCAGACAAGGAAACTCAGTGGAGGAAGGTGGATTCGCTTAACGATTACACGATTCACTGAACTGCAGCGTTTTTGCTTAATTGTGGCAAAAAGGTCGTAAAGTCGGTTACACGTCACCACCGCCCTGCTTACCAACAGAATTCAGGTCCCCATTGTGGAAATAAAGTCAAGGACTACTTGCGTGCGATTGCAAAGGCGTCCTCGCCATTCAGACATTATGTTCTATTTTAGCCTCCGGTGCAAATGCAACCCTCGCGCTTTGCAACCAGCATCCCTGGCTTCTTCGCTTGAAGACGCTCCCTTGCGGCTTATGCACGGAGGCGTAAGAGAAGGGACCACAGCGTCGCCTCGGAGGGCGCGGCACCAAAGGACCCGCAAGACCAATTTCCCCACGCGTCGTAGTAGCAGTAGTAGTAATAATAATAATATAACCCGCTCCTTTAACTGCTTTCGCGCAAAGGATTCTGGGAAATGTATTTTGAGCCGGGCGCGGGGGAAATCTCCATCGGCGCCAACTCTCTTCCCACTCAGCGAGACCCAGCAGCCAATGGACGCACTCCGGGGAGGCCCGCGGCACTTCCGCGCAGGGAAGCCGGCGCACAGCAGCCAGCTCCTCGCGTCTTCCGCGCAATTCCCGCCTCAGCCAGAAAGGGCGGGATTAGAGAGAGAGAGAGAGAGAGCGCGCGCGCGCGCGCTAGTGGGCAAGAGTGGGCGGGCACCGGCCCCGCCCCCGAGCGCCGAGTGGCGGCGTGGCGCCGAGCGGCAGACGCGGCGGCCAACGGGAGCGCCCGAGCTCGTTCACGTCACTGGTCGGCCCGCGGGCCCGCGGCTGAGGTAAAGCGGAGCGCGTGGCGGGGCGCCGTGGCTGCCTCGGCGGCGCATGGAGGCGATGCCGTGCCGCGACCAGCGCGTGGGCTCGGCGGGGGTTTCGCCGGCGGCGGAGCCCGGGATGCAGGCGGGCGGCGAGGGCGGGCCGCGGCAGCTGCGCTTCGCCGACCCCGGCAGCGGCGACAGTCTCAGCCCGGATAGCAGCAGCGGCGGCGGCGGCGGCGAGGGCAGCCGCTGCTGCTGCGGCGGCGGGAATGGCTGCTGCGCGGGCGACGGCGGCGCCGAGACGACGACGACGACGCTTCCCGACTGGCCGGGGTCGGCGGCGGCCCAGCTCAAACTGCTGCCCATGAACGACCAGATCCGGGAGCTGCAGACCATCATCCGGGACAAGTAAGCGCAGGGCGCCGGCCGCCCTCTGAGCGCGTGCAGAGCGCCCGCGCGGGCGTTGCAAGCAAGCAAGCCAGCGGGGTGCCGGGCAGGTGGGCAGCCTCGCCCACGCGGGGAGGGGGGAGCGTCGCCGCCCGAGGGAGCCAGCAGACCGGCCGGGAGGGGAGCCGGAGGGCGCTGCGGGCTGCAGAGAACCTCATTTAGGTCAGGGGTAGGCAACCTCGGCTCTTTTATGACTCGGGAATTCTGGGAGTTGAAGTCCATGAGCCCTACAAGAGCCGAGGTTGCCTACCCCGCTATAGATCAGTGTTTCCCAAACTTGACCATTTTAAGGCATGAGGACTTCAATTCCCAGAATTCCACAGCCAGCAACGCTGGCTGTGGAATTCTGGGAGTTGAAGTCCACATGCCTTAAAATGGTCAAGTTTGGGAAACACTGCTGTAGATCAATCCAACAATGCACAATGCCGCATGCGGTTCAAATGCAGACATTCAGCACAATGTGGTCAATTTACAGCAACATGATGCACCTAGGACAGTGTTTCCCAAACTTGACAATTTTAAGGCATGAGGACTTCAATTGAAGTTGAAGTCCACATGCCTTAAAATTGTCAAGTTTGGGAAACACTGCTATAGATCAACCCAAGGCGGGGAACATGCCTGATAAGAACAGGGAGTGCTCCACTTACGACCACAACTGAGCCCCAAATGTCTGTTGCTAGGTGAGACGTTGGCTAAGTGAGTTTTGCCCCCTTTTGCGACTTTTCTTGCCACAATGGTGACGTGACTCGCTGCAGTGCTTCAGTTAGCCACATGGTTGCTAAGTAAATCCGGCTCTCCCATTGACTTTGCTTGTCTGAAGGTGGCAAAAGGGGATCCCAGGACCCCAAGACATTGCAACCGACATAAGTATGAGTCCGTTGCCAATAATCTGAATTTTTATCAGGTGGCCCTGGGGATGCTGCAGTGGTGGTAAGGTGAAGAATGGCCACGTGTTCACTTTTTCAGTGCCCTGGTCACTTCGAATAGTCACTAAATGTGTACCTGTGGTTCTGCCTCCTATTTCCCTTACCGCAGCAACTCTGGGAGGTGGGTTTTTCATTGCTTTAATATAAAGAAAGTAACAAAAAATGTTAGGAAAAAAATGTTACACTCGCCTTTAAAAAAAAGCTAATTTAAGATAAAGCACTACAGCTGACTAGGGGAATAATATTGATCAATTTTTTAAAATTTATGTTTTGAGAAAGAGCCAATCATAAGCACGGAGGGGTCTTTATAGGTAAGCACGTTGATGTAAAAATGTCGGCCAGGCAATGCTTCAGCCGGGTAAACGAGTACAAGTAGGTGGATTCTTGGTTTTCGGTCTTCTGAAATACAGGCAAGTTACTCTTGTTGTGTAATAATTCTTGAGGTAATATTTATCGGAAATGCATGAGAGATGGGTGAGTCATCCATCCAGATTTTACACAGTTTAGAAGAGTATTAAAGTACAGACACACCAGATGATCCTGGCCCAGGGCATCTTCTATTCTGTAAAGACGTGGGCCTGGGTGGGGGCAAGTATTGATGTCTTTGAACCATCAAAGGAGTGTAGTGAAGCCTGTTCTGAAAGGCAGGCAGGCAGGCAGGCAGGCATTCAGGGCAGGGCTTTCAGTTCAAGTCTGCGTCAAAGTTCAGAGAGTGTGCCCGTGCAAGTCTGCCTCTGCTGTCTCACTGTTCTTGGCTTGCACTCAGATCTGGTTTTGTCGTGGTACTGTAAGATGTGATGAGTCCAGCTGTCTTTTATTAAAAACATTTTCCTTTGTACGTAGATGCAAAAGAGCTTTTTGGCTAGGCAGACTTTTGAGATGAAATGAATGTTCTTGCAATAACCTTGTTTAATGGAGACTGATGGATTTCACACATTGCACAGACCTGTATGCAGTTAGTTTGCAGCTGAGCACAGGGTTGCATAATGTGAGAAAGACCAATGGTTTGTCAGCATATTTTTAAAGTGACAGAAAAATGTATTGAATGCATTTATTATTAATAAAACTTAGGGGTTTTTTCCTGGGCCCACCCATTTAGCTGGGGACCCTCATGCCACTGAAAGACTTAAGTGTGGCCTTTATGCAAGAAAGCTTTAGCACTCCACCCCTGAGTTAGCATTACTGAACTCAACCACTGTGCTTATAAAGCTATATGTTTTGACCTAAAGGATAGAATAAAACTCGCTGTGATTTACTTAGTGATCGTTGTATACAAAATCATTTTACTGTAGTGCATTAACTCAGTTATTATAGGATTAGTGAAGTTGGAAGCAAAAGAACCCATACTGTAGCTGCAATATGAAGCCAGAATTTTGTGTTCTGAGAATAATAACTTCAAAATATATTTTCCTTTTTGCTTGTAGGTCACTAAGTAAACAACAAACTAGCAAAGTATATGACTTCACCTCAGGCTTCTTGCCAGCTCTAGTAGTTAAAGCAGATAGAGACATTCGGGTTCATTATTTGTTGGTACACATAAACCAGCTTCTCAAATTTGTTCTTTTTCTAGCCAGTCACAAAATTTGTTCAGAAACAAGCTATTTTTCATTCATATGTAACAAGGAAATCGAAGGTAGATTGTCCACATTTATTATCACACTTGCTGGCAGGAGGAATGGAACAGATTCCTGGGTAATGAGAATTATATATCCAATATTATGCTATAACAGCCACACATCTAATGTGGATGCTTCACTAAGTATCAAGGGGCTCATTTGAACAAAGGGCCAACAATAACTAACTTTATAAATAGCTAATGTAGTCTGAGGATCTCAGTCTTAGAATTTTGCTGCTTATTCTTACCTATTCTGATTTTGGTTTTATAATTAATGTGATAATTACATTGCTTCACAATTTGTTGAAATCTATTCCAATGATATTATGGCTTTTAAATATACTATGTTATGTAAATGTTAGGATTGCATGGTTTTCATTGATCAAGCAATTTTTAACAAACAAATCACAGTGAATGTAGATATTATAGACATTGGTACTGTCTTACATGCACCTTTGTTCTAGAATTATTGAACCTGTAAAATGGATCTTGCTTTAAGGTAATGTTTCCTTTTTATTAAGCTGATTTGGGAAATACAGTATATCCAAGCTTATACAGCAATTCTACATGTTCTCATTTAGTCCTCTGGCAAAAGATGGAAATACGTTCTACTCTAGATGAGATTGCAAATTGTCTCAAATATTTTTCTGAATGTATACATTTAAAAATCAAGGACAGCAGAAAGGATAGGGCAGTGAAGGTTGAAAATTGGTTTCCTTAATTTTTTCTTAGCTTGGAGGGGGACTTAGAAATTTTCTAGTGCCACACCTACCCCAAATAAATCAATACTTTCTGCTTTATAAAATAAAATCTTTTCAGTAGAAATGAATAATAAAACCTAAGGACATATTTTAAATGTAGAGGATGGCCTTACTTGAGTTTGCTTAATTCCTGAAATCTGGATTTTATTGTTTAAATGACCATTTCTTCCTTGAAAAGAAAATCAAGCTGCAGATTTGTGAGTATCAAGAAATGAATAAAGCGATCACTAGAAGCCAACGGGCTAGTTAAAAAAAAAAACACCTTGCCAGACAAACCTTATTACCTTCTTCGATAAAATAACTAAATTAGTGGATCAGGGAAATACTGTGGATATAGTTTACTTGCATTTCAGTAAGGCATTTGATAAGTCAATCACAGCCCACTTTTTGGAAAGATAGAAAAAAATGGGATAGACAGCACCACCATCAGATGGCTTCACAGTTGGCTGACCAACTGAACTCGGTGGGTACTCCTTAATAGAACTATATCTACATGGAGGGAAGCATGCAGTGGGGTACTCAAGGTTCTGTCTAGGGCCCAGTACTTCATAAATCATCTAGATGAGGGGATAGAAGGGGAACTCATCAAATTTGCAAATGACAACAAGCTGGGAGGAATAACCAACAGTTTAGAAAATAGACTCAGGATACAGAGGGATTTGATAGACTTCAACACTGGTCCCTATCCAACAAAATGCAGTTCAGTGGTGAGAAAAGTAAGGAATTGAATTGAATTGAATTTCTATACTGCACCAGTGAGGACACACTTGGAATACTGTGTCCAGTTCTGATTCCTACAATACAGAAAAGATTCTGAGATTCTAGAAAGAGTGCAGCAAAGAGCAACAAAAATCGTAAGTGGTCTAGAGGCTAAATCATATGATGAATGGTTGAGGGAATTAGGTATGCTTAACAGGGAGAAGTCACTTTTGACACAGTATAACATCAGTCCTAAAAGAACAGCTACAAATTTGGATTTGACTTCTAGGTTACAGTAATGTTGTTTCTGGTTCTTAATTGTTTAGGGTCATATTCACAGCATTCAGCAAAACAGATGATTAAGATTGCCAAAACTGATTCTTCCAACGTACAGAAAAATATTTGCTGGCTCAGATCTGAAGTGTACTTGGGAAAGAATTACATTAGGATCAATGGCTTGTTTCTATTCCCTTATGTAGGTAAGGAGTTTCTACCCATTTCTTGCACTGATGGTATCTTTCAGTCAAAATAACATGCAATAATGATAAACAGTAGAGGAATATAAAAATGAAAGCACACATGTAGGATACAGTAAAAGCTTTGAAATGAGATCATCACTTGCTCCTGAACGATGAAACAACATTTCAGGACCTATGAGAAAATTTTAAGTATGAGATCTACAATGAACTCACATCTGTAATGACAAATTACAGCCTATTGCTTCAAATAATCTCATGTGTCTTCAATGAAATGCTATGAAAATAAATGCCATTTTACTATTAAAGATTTGAAAAATCATAAAGGTTACACCACAAATGTCTTTGCTTCCCATCTTGTAACAGTTCACTGATTTATTTCAGTGTTAATCTCATAATGTGTAATTATGTACTTCCTGTGTAATGGAAGCATTAGCTTTTTTAATTCAAAGCATTTTGAGTTTCATTGTTTATAAGCTTCCAGAGCATTTGCAAAGACTTTGCTTCTGTCTTCATTCTAAAAGAATGTAAAAGAAAATGGGGAGAGATGGATAAAAGCAAGTTCTGCAATGAATTTAAGAAATAGGTACTTGCTGTAACATTGAGGGGAGAGTGGAATACTTCATGTAAAGGTTACTACAGGTAGCCCTTAACTTAGAATTGAATCCGGAATTACAGTTGTAAATTGTGCTGGTCATGAACTTTGATCACCATATGACCATGCCTTATTTTACAACTTTTTTGTGGCAATCGTTATACAAATCCATTGTCTGCAATGAGTGTTTCTTGCCGAAAACCAGAAATAAATGCCAATTTCCAGCAAAAACCTCAAATTGCAGTTGCCAGATGCTGCAAATAGTTGTAAAGGCAGACTGCTGGCTGAGTGCCCAAAATATGCTTATGTGACCACAGGTAGGGGGAGAGTCAGAACTTTGGATCCGGGTTATACGCATCCCTGGTGAAATCCATCATAATTTCAAATAGTTGCTAAGTGGCCAGTCATAAGTCGAGGACTATCTATTCCTGCTGACCTGTGGGGACAGCCAAATGCATTGGGTCTCTTATCAGAAGCAATTGTTTTCTTCTGTTTTTCTTCTTTTCCTGATGAAATGGTGGTTGTTTAGTCAGCTTGCTAGATTTAGATTCCATTCTTTCCTCACCACAACAGCCTTGGGAGGCTGAGCTCATCTGGGGATGATTGGCCTAAGAGACATCTCATAAGCTTTCATGGCTGGGGGCAGACATTCCCCAGGGGTCAGCCTCCAGCTTCACTTGGCCAGCAATGTTTTTTCCTAATATAGTCTGTGGATGTGGTCATCTTTGTGAAGAACATTGGCCTGATTTGTTTTAGTGGCTCATGGGGTTGTGCCTACAGCTATTCCTTTTTCTAACGCTATTGCAGCACCTACTTCCAACTCCCCTGTTCTGACTCTCTGCTTTGGAGTAAGCCTCTGTGGGGGGCAGCACCTGGCTGACTGTGTCTGGGTTTGTCAACCGAGCAGCCAACATAGGTCCCAGTTCGTGAAGGCAGCGGCAATCCCCTTCTGTACTACTGCCAAAAAATAACACGGCCGTGTCCATAATGTCACCAACAGTTGAGTTCAATTTGAAGAAAATGTCATCCTTTCCTATTGAAACAGACTCTGTGACGAGAGCTTTTCCTCACGTACAAATTGTACTCGGCAGCCTCCTGATTAGTTGCATGCTCCAGGGCAAGTAGAATTATTGCTTGCTTTTGCTGACTTGTACATTTGTTATTGCTGCACTCAGCAGTGACCCACTGTGTCAGGAGCAGTGTATTCCTGTTATAAAAACGTCTCATTCAAATTATTTTCTGTTAGTATCGAAACATAGTTTTAAATATCTAGAACAGTGGTTCTCAACCTTTTTAATGCCTCGACCCCCCAACCGGTCGTAAGTCGAGGACTACTCAACTGATCGTAAGTCGAGGACTACTCAACTGGTGCAGCACCGTTTGCAGAATGGGACTTTTGGCGTGCTCAGCAGGGCAGAGACAGCCTGGACAATTCCTATTGGCTTTTGAAAGCCAATAGAATTAGACTCTATTCAAGAGAGTCTATTCTATTGGCTTTCAAAAGCCAATAGAATAAAAGGGAGTAGCACAGCTAAGGAAAAGGGGGAAAAAATGGCGGACTGCATTGTTTGGCGACCCCCGTGAAATGGTCATTCGACCCCAAATGGGGTCCCGACCCACAGGTTGAGAACCACTGATCTAGAATATGTTGTACAATTAATGTGCTGAAGGATTCATTAATTTGTAACTCTCGAGATGGTGCAGAAAGCAGCTATGGAAAGTGTGAAATCCTTAATATGGAAAGTTGTCTCTCACCAAAGAGCATTTTTAAGTGCTACTGTCTTTGTGTTGCATCATTAGAGAAATGTACGGTATGTTATGGATAGAAAAGAGGAGAAAGAAACTTGATGTAGGAAAGAATCCATGCGGATGTGTTGTCAAGCTGATAAGGAATACTGCATGTAAGCAGGTGCAGAACGTCTGCAAATATCCTGCAGGAATGAGGAGGCTTTTTGGTGTACCAAATGATCTCAGATATTTGTTTTGACAGAAGATTAATATTTTACCCTCAAAGTATTTATATTAGTATATTTCATTTGTGCTACATTTAATGCTAACAATGTTCCAGAATTATTCTCCCCCACCTGAAATAAATACTGTAGATGCTTAATAATGGAATACTTGAAGCAAATTTCAAATGGGTGATTCTTCTCTTTCACTCAGTAGAAAACTACAGCTGGACTGTGCCAGGGCTAGAGAGGAGAATATAAAATACAATTAGGAAGAGTAAGATGCAATCTTCTCCAAAAAAGATGGGTCATGCAGAATTGGACTAGGCTGAGTCACTAAAGGAACAGTAGAAGCAGAGCCCTTTATTGTTGCCAGACTTGGCATACAAAGAGCTTCTTCTAGGACAGGGGTTCTCAATCTTGGCAACTTTAAGACTTGTGGACTTCAACTCCCAGAATTCCTCAGCCAGCTTTGCTTTGCTGGCTGAGGAATTCTGGGAGTTGAAGTCCACAAGTCTTAAAGTTGCCAAGGTTGAGAACCCCTGTTCTAGGAGTTAATAAACACAAACAAAATGGAGGCCATTAGCCATGCTTTGCTTTTTTCAGTTCTGGGGGCAGTATGATAAAATTTGTGCTAGTCAAGAGTAAGAGGAAGTTAAATTGATTTCATGCAGCTGCTCTGTAGGAATCCTTCCCTTGGAATACTTTTTACATATGACCAGCAATCAATTTTATCAGAATACAAATTCTGTTGAGAAAGCCATTGGCATCCTATCTCACCAGGATTAGGTGAAGGATCTGAGATTATGCAGAATTTTTAGTTATATCTTAATAATGTGATTTTGTTTTCAGACAATTATTAGCAAAAGCTTTCTCATATAGATGCTATTTAGCATTGTAGGTCAGTCATTGGTCATGATGGATAGGTGTGATTAAAGTTGCTAGAACCAAGATTTGTGAAATTATTGGTAGTATTATGATACTCTTCTGACTTGCCTCCCTGGGCTAGATTTCAGAGTACTGAAATGCTGGGTTTTTAGCCTAACATGAAGTTAATAGGAGCTATTTTGGAGGCTATGGTTTTACACCATAGCACTAGAATTCTATTGTTGCCCATAGAATTTCATAGGGCTTGGTCATGTCCCAATGCCTTTTCATATTTCTGTGAAACCAGTGCGTTGAAACCAACAGAGAGCTTTTGGGCATGTAATTTTAAGACTACAGTTAGAATCCACAGAAATAGTTTGGATTTGACAGTGGGTCCAATGACAAACAAGTTGAAGGTTAATTCTAAATAGGCTATTGGTTAGTTAAAAAATTCAGCAGTATAATTGAGATTTAGTCTGTTCTAGAGGTAGGGAATTTGTGCCTTCCTCAGAAGAGTAACATTGCCTTCCTATTTCTTTAGGCTTTTAATTGTTAAGTAAGGTTTGTATTGGTTTAATGTTCTATTTTGTACTTTTAATAATTGTTAGCCTAAGATATTCAGTTGAGCTTTTTACTCAGCTGAGTAGAAAGTAGAATGTAAATTAGATAACTAATTGACCCTATACTGACAACATTTCTAAGGAGATGGCATAGAATATGCCTATCCAGTTATTTAATCTGCTACCTGCAGTAATTCATGTGCTGGCTTCATCTGTAGCATTTAAGTGATGATGAAACTCCCACAATGTGCTCTATAATGGGTTAGTATTGGAAAATATTTGGAAATGGCTGTGGACAATATACAGCATCCAAAGTGCTATTCAGTACAAAGCACAATCGCAAAATTTTACAGCAGGGCATAAGGATCAAAGGGAGGGGAACCCTGGACATCCATTCCACTTGGTAGTCGCCATCTTGATTAATCTTATTGAACTATTCAGGCCTCTAGTCCTCATTGAGGTAGCCTCAGATTTTGAAATTTTTTTCCCTTACTGGTGCACACTGCCTGGTCATCTAAGGCCTCCGGGAGGAGCCCAGAGAGTGGCTCCAAACGTGCCTTCGGTACCTGCCTCAATTAACATGACCGTAGCCCAGAGAGACATTTTTATTGGTCAAGTACCGTGACCGTAGTCCAGAGAGAATTTTTTATTGGCCAGGTGACCAGGGAGCAGTCTTGGTATTTGCTCCAATCTCACTTCTGCCAACTACTTGCCTGCCAGAGCTGTTTTTCTCAGCGATCGTTCTGAGATTGCTCTAAAGGGATGGAGGGATCCCCGTTGCCTCAATCCATGGGCACGACCTCTCCACCTCCCAATTATGGCTGCAATGCGCCTTCGGGCCAGAAGGCGGCAGGCAAGTGCAAAACCAAGACCAAACATACGCTTAAGAAGCCCTCCAAGTTGGCGGAAAAGCAAGCCAGCCGTAGGCACCAGGCCTTGGAGAAGGAGTTCTCCAGGGCGCAGAGGCAGGCCCAAATGGATCTGGAAAAAATGGCGACCACCGAGATGGAATTACCATTGGGCCCATCAACATCAACTCAGGGAGTATGGTCCATTCCGGGGACACCGCCACCACCTGGCCCGCCCTGCACATTGGCCCAACAAACAGCCAGTGTCACGGGTGCTACCACGGAATCCACCATGTCACCCTCGGCCACTGCACTCAGAGGTCACGACATAGGGGACATTTTTTCAGACAGACGTCTGGAGGTCTTTTTAACAAAAGTGGTGGACTGCGCTCTGTCGCAGCGCTCCGCCCAATACGACCAGGGAACGGCCACACCATCCCTTGAACTCCCCACAAGATCCAGGCTATTCAGGAGCCCACATCTCCAGCCCATTCCTCCATGAGCGGTTACTCATCTCCTCAAGAGGAGGAGCCACTGGAAATTACCTTGTCAGAAGATGAGGAACTCCCCCCTGAACCATCCCCATCGGGAGGCCTATTCAATCCCAACCTATTCCTCACGATCCTTCACAAGGCCACGTCCACCATGAACATAGGGGCTGAACAGTTCCCTCAACCACAGGTGACAACGGGCATCACGTCCAGGCCGATATTTTTTGCCAAAGTGACAATGGAACACCACGTGCCTTGCCCCGACATGTTTCTGCAAGAGATCAAGAAACAATGGGCCTCCCCTTCCTCCCTCCCGTTGGTGAGTGGCACGGACAAGAGGATGTACAGTACATCCTCAGATCTCAAGGAGGCACTAGAGATACCCAAGGTGGACGAAGCCTGGACCCCCTTGGTTTCCCAGACAGCTGTTGCGGGGGACCTCATGGAGGTCCTCAAAGCTGATGACAAAAGGTGGGAGTAAACCTTCCGCAAAACACATCAGTCAGCGGCATGGGCCACCAAAGCGGCCACTTCGGCCTCCTTTGTTCGGACCACCCTTCTGTGGCTACAACAACTACAGGCCAGGGTCCCGGTTGAGGACTTGCGGACTCACCAGGACCTGGCCAAGATGGTGGCAGCCACGGAATATGCTGTGGATGCAACACTCCAATCAGCCATATTCTCCTCTAGATCCATAGGATCCAATATCGCCAGAAGGATGCTGTGGCTAAAACACTGGCAGGCTGACATCAAAGCCAAGTGGCGCCTAGCGACAGCCCCCTATTTAGGCAGCAACTTTTTTGGGGAGGCCCTGGCTCCTTATCTCGTCGAGAATAAGGACAAACGTAAGGTCATGGCTCACCTAAACAAAAAATCTGACAGACGTTCCATGCCTTATTTTCGAAGGCAGCCTTTTCGCAAACGACAACCGTGCCACTCAATCAGAACGCAAAACCATATATGCTCAGACAGGACAGACCGTACGCCCGTCCCTATGACAGAACAGGGTTCAGATCCAGGCAACAGAATCAGACCAAGCGGCCCTTTCGTGGAACGGGCCGCCCCTACCGGAAGAACAAATGACCCCTACCCCGACCTCCCCATTGGAGGAAGACTGGCCCACTTTTTCCATCAGTGGGAACAGACCTCCATGGACAACTGGGTACTGCAGACCATCCAGTCCAGGTTGTCCCTGGAGTTTCTAGTCACACCTCCAGACCGATTCAACAGTTGTTCAGTTTCCAGGGATTCCATAAGACGCAAACTTATGGAGGAGGCCATCCAACACCTGTTGGATATTCAAGCCATAGAACCGGTTCAACCAGAATACAGAGGCAAGGGATTTTACTCCATCCTCTTCGTAGTCCCCAAGACCTCAGGAGGATAGAGGGCAATCCTGGACCTCAAAAATCTCAACCGTTACATAACATACAAGAAATTCAAGATGCAATCCCTGGGAGCCATCAGGCAGGGCGACTTCCTGGCATCGATAGATCTCACGGAAGCCTACCTTTACATCCCCATCCATCCATCTCACCGCATGTTCCTACGCTTCTGTTATGGAAGCAAACACTTTCAGTACAGGGCCCTTCCCTTCGGTCTCTCCTCAGCACCCAGGGTGTTTACAAAAATACTGGCGGTAGTAGCTGCCGAACTCAGAAAAATCCCAATACGCATCCAATGCTACCTGGACGACATCTTGATCCAGGCAACATCCCTTCAGGCGGCTCAAGCGGACGTAAGAACCGCCATTCGCGTCCTTCAGCAGCATGGGTTCTCAGTAAACTTCCAGAAGAGCCAGACAGTCCCCTCACCCAGGCTACTGCATCTGGGAGCCATCATAGACACATCCAACTGCATGGTCTACCTCTCCCAGGAGCGAGTGGTCAGCATCGGGGAACTGGCTCGCCAGGTATACAAACAACACACAGTTCCCCTGGTCACACTTTCCCAGTTGCTAGGCAAGATGGTATCCTGCATAGCCATAGTTCCCTGGGCCAGGCTTCATCTGCGGGACCTACAATGGTTCCTCCTTCCATTCCAACGTCAGAACACCAGCGCATCCATCCGCCTAATCAGGGGTTCCAGCACACATTCGCAGGGCGCTCCGTTGGTGGTGCTCTCGGGCGGTGACCAAGGGGTCACCCTTTAAGGAACCAGACAGGATCACCATCACTACAGATGCCAGCCTGTACGGTTGGGAAGCACACCTCCTCTCTCACTTCGCGCAGGGACACTGGTCCGCCGTGGATCTGAGGAACAACATCAACTGGCTAGAGCTCAGGGCAATCCATCTAGCCCTACGACACTTCAAACACAGAATCAAGGGTCGCCATGTCCTAGTCCTTACAGACAATGTGGCAGCCAAGGCACACATCAACCGTCCAAGGCCCTCATGACAGAGGCATGGCTCCTGTTCACCTGGGTAGAGTCCAGCCTGGAGTCGCTAAGGGTGGAACACATATTGGGGGTCAACAACCAACAAGCGGACTTCCTAACTCGTGCCACAGTGGACCCTTCGGAGTGGGGGCTGCACCCGGACCTGTTCCTAAGCATCTCCCGCAGGTTCGGCCAGCCGATCCTCAACCTGTTCGCATCGTCGGACATTGCTCAACTCCCCAGGTTCTACTCCCGCTACTTCAATACAGGGGCAGAGGGGACGGACGCATTTAGAGTTCAGTGGCCACAAGGCCTACTTTACGCCTTTCCCCCACTTCCGCTCATACCAGCGGCCATCCACAAATTGATACACGAGCGGGCGGAGGCAATTTTCGTGGCACCACACTGGCCACAGAGACCGTGGTTCGCAGACCTGATGAACCTGTCTCAATCACCCCCGTGGAAAATCCCCTCTCACCGAGTGTCCCTACACCAGGGAACCATCTGCCATCCAGACCCTCAATGGTTACAACTGACCGTCTGGCACTTGAACGCTGCATAATGGCGCAGAAGTTATTCTCCCCTCGCGCCATCATCATGATTCAGGCTGCACGCCGTCCAGCGACCAACCGCATCTATGATTCCACTTGGAAAATTTTTTGCCTTTGATGTAGGAGGCAACAGTTTGACATCTCCAAATTGACCATCCCTTGAATAGTAGATTACCTTTTGGATGGTCTGGACAGAGGCCTCACCCCGGCGACTATCCGCAGACAGGTGGCGGCCTTGTCCACTCTTCTAACGTGTGCGGACTTGGTTCCTTTAACTCACCATCCCAGGGTTCGCGCCATTATCAAGGGTGAGTGTAACACCAAACCTCCAGTGGTACACAGATACCCATCTTGGGAATTGCCGAGAGTGCTTCTTCGAACCACTGGCGACCGTGTCCTTATGACACCTGTCTCTAAAGGTGGTGTTCCTGATCGCCATCACATCAGCTAGGCGAATTTCTGAGCTGACCACACTGTCGGTTAGGAATGACCTCTGCACCTTCCACAGCGATAGGGTGGTTCTTAGGCTAGATCCTTCCTTCATCCCGAAGGTGAATTCGCTGTTTCACAGGGCACAAGAAATTATTCTCCAAAATTTTTGCCCGAATCCAACACATGATCAGGAGCAGCAGTGGCGTACATTGGACGTCCGCAGGGCATTGTGACGTTACATAAAACGTACGGAGCCTTTCCGCAAGTCAGAGGCCCTCTTTGTGTCCTTCCGACCGGGCACTCTAGGGCGGAAAGTTTCTACCGGTACCATTGGAAGGTGGATCCGGAACTGTATCGCCGAGACGTACCAAGCCTCGTCTCTGCTGTCTCCAAGTCACCTCACTGCCCATTCCACTCGAAGTGCTGCAACATCGGCAGCATGGGCCACTCAGGCGTCCATCGAGAAAATTTGTAGGGCCGCGACATGGTCCTCGCCTTCCCTGTTTGTGCGCCACTACAAGATCAATCGCTTTGCTTCAGCGGACGCCTCCTTTGGTAGGAGGGTCCTCCAGCAGGTGATCTCCAAAGACACTCTTCCGGCCTTATCTGTCTCCCACCCATCGGGACAGTGAGGCTTTGGTATGTCCCATTGGTGGATTATCCATCTCCTGTACTGGAGAAGGGGCGTTGGTCTTACCTGAACGCCTTTTCTCAGTACGAA
This sequence comes from Crotalus tigris, assembly GCF_016545835.1. Classification (NCBI taxonomy): domain Eukaryota; kingdom Metazoa; phylum Chordata; class Lepidosauria; order Squamata; family Viperidae; genus Crotalus; species Crotalus tigris. The sequence goes on along the minus strand of NW_024097841.1, from coordinate 1,276,337 downwards.
GATGGAAAATCCACACCCACCCTAAGGTCATTTAGGCCGTTTTTAGGGAATTGAGAGCCAACACCTTGTCAACCTTCAGCCACTTCGCCCTCGTTAAGAATGGATCCCCTGGCAAGAGGGGGCGTGTCAAATTTGGCTACTTGGTCTCAAGAGCAGGCAGACAGAGAAAACCCATTGGTGGATTCTCCATCTCCGTACTGAGAAAAGGCATTCAGGTAAGACCAACACCCCTTCTTTCTTCATTTTATTCCTACAAAGGCCATCATGCAAAATAGTTGGACTGGGAGCAATGAGTGGCTCAATGTCACACAGTGTCATAACTGCTAATGGTCCTGAACCTGCGTACTCTGCGTTATGATCCAACCTTTTAAACAATATACTACAGTTTTAGTTATTAAAATATTTTTCCCCAGTCAGGCATCTCCTGTTGTTGTTGTTGTTGTTGTTGTTGGGTGTTAGAGATTTTAGTATGCCGCAGAAAGTTTTTTCAGATAGTAGGTGAGAGAATTCATGATGTAGAGACAGTCTACGGGGCTACTGTGGAACATTCCCTCAGCTTTTTATCCTGGTATGGCACCAAAATGGATAGTGGCAATCCTAGTGATGAGCAGAGAGCAACCCTCATGGTGTGCTTAGCTAGGCAGCAGGAGCATGTCAGGCGACCAGTGGAGGTTTGATGGTCTGGAGTGACAATGACACAGCACCTGTAGAGAACCATCAGCAGTGCAGCAACACTGCTGAACACATGTTTTTCGACTGAAGTTATAGGGACTGGGAGGAAGCCAGCTAAAGACTAGTAGACAAGTACCATATCAGCAGCAATACCAACTGGATGTTTTTGTGGGAGGCCATCCTTAGAACTATGGTACAGTACTAAATAATGTTCATTTAGTCTCTAAACCTGCCTTTCTGACAAAGGTCATTGAGAAAGTGATAGGTCAAGGTCCTGGTTATCATTTTTCAAGCTCTACATCAAACATGTCAAATACAAGGTCCGGGGGCCGGATGCGGCCTGTGAAGTGGTTTCATGTGGCCCGTGAAGCCATCCTGGAAACAGTGAGAAACGGTCCCCACTGACTTGACCCTGGCCCAAGCCGGCCGGGAGCCAATGTACAATTTTGTGGTGGCCATCTATGCTGAAATGCATTCAATCTTAGCTCCACAAGGCCATCTGGAAACAGTGAGGAACCAGCCCCTACCGTGTTGGCCCCGCCCCCGGGTGCATGCTGGGGAGGTGTCACCCGTTGTGAGGAATGAAGAAATGCACCATTGCCTAGAATTGGCCAGCAAATGGCCCTCACCTACTTCACATATCCAGCTTGATGGGCGGAGGGGTTTCAGCAGGCAGTGAGGCTCCTCCAGTGGTCCATGCCTTGGCACTTGCCCTGGTTCCACCCCTTTCTGCCAGAGACCCTCAGATCTGTCCCACTCCTGCCCAGGCCCCCACAGGCACCCTTGACGCAAACGATGTAGAGCTGGCCATGCCCACCCAATAGGCCACACCCACCCTGGCCGCACCCATCTAGCCCCCCAAAGGCAACTGCAATGCTGATGCGGCCCTCAATGAAATTGAGTTTGACACCCCTACTCTGCATGAGATGGGGCCAAGTTACTTGTGGGACTGCCTTTCCAAATATTTCTGCCTCCCATTGGGGCAGTATCACTTGGTAGGTCCTCAGAAAACTGCCTCCTTTCCCACGGCACCTGTCTTGTACATCAAATATCGTCCTTGAGATACGGGCAACCTTCATAGAGCTGTGAAAACCTGGTTATTCTCCCAGGCCTTGGAGATCTGATATGGGTGAGGTGCATTTGCTCAGGAGATCACTACCACTTATGCTTTGGATTGTGTTTCTGTTTCATTTTTAACTGTCCAACACCCCAAGTGCCTTTGATAGATGGGCAGCCATATTAGTATGTTCAATAAATAAATAAATATTGGTGTTTCTTATTTACATCAGTACGTTGATCTTTGTGAGGCCAATAAATTTCATGAAATATTTGAGCAGAGGTTGGTCTGTTTGATTTCAAGGCTAATGGTAACACTGCAGCAGTTTACAATAATAAAAAGGAGATTTGGGGCAGCTGATTTTGGGAGCTGGTTTCCATAGAAGCAGCTCGGAAACGGTATGTGTCTATTACTGAAATCCATAATTAACTGACTGAACACAAACATGGGGGAGGGGGACTCTATGTTTCTATTGTGCCAATGATTGTTTTAGGTTACTTAGCACTTCTTTAAAAATTCTGTTTACTTTAATTGCAAATTCTTTGCTTTTTTAAAAAAAATGAATCAGATTTAAGCTTTAGATCTGTCAGAATCTATATTACAATTGGAATTCTTGGAGAATATCTATTAACGTCACTGTCCTTTAAAAAAAGAAGGCGGGAGGAGTCTGGAGCAGGAAGCAAGGAATCCAGGACCAGATAGTGTAGGAGATGACCAGGCTGAGCCCGAGGGAGGGGTCAAACATGTCATAAGTTATGAGTCCCTGCAACCCCACAAGAGATCTAAATCCAGCCCACCTTGAATGCCTTTCTTATCTACCATTAATTTCCCTCAACCTTAGTTGGTCAGATTCTTGTAGAGAACTTAAGTTTGCAACAAATCTTTATACTCATTTGAGCTGTCTGGATCTCTTGATTTCCCCAACGCTTGACAGATAGTATCATTTTGTAAGCATATGTCAGGTGTGACCAACTGCCCAGTATAAGAAGCAGGCTTGAAACAATTTGTTGCAAAAGAACCTCAGCCTTTAAGCTGTTATATATCTGATTGTTAACCTTTGTTAGAAGTTTATGATGTACTAAAGTTGATACTTTCTGTGTAAAGCTCCTTATCTTGAAAGCCATTCTTGACTTCCCACAAAAGCATCTCATTCCTAGAGACCTGTAATCTCTAGATTTTCTAGAAGCAATCCTTCGTAATTATAATTTCTGCTCCGACTATGCTGCTGAAAAGAAAAAAGCTTAGACTAATGAGACAGAATAATTGTGCAATCAGATTTTTCTCCCACTGTAATTCTTGGCCTTCCAGAGAATGTTCCAACTCTTTAGAACTGATTTTGATAGAGGGAGAAACTTAAGAGGGTATTTTACTACTGAATTGTTCTGACAGCAGAATGATTTAGTTAGATTCTGTATGCAGCAGATTGGCTCAGCCTATAGAGTGGCATTTTGGTGGTCTGAAACCTCCTTTGGAAACCCTCTGAATATTCACCCCTTGTTCTGGCTCCTGCTGGGGGTTGGTTAATACCACCTATCAGTGCCTTTCCTGACATCCTTCCCCTTATCCTGACATGGGTGGAAGATCTGGCTCTCACAGCCTGTGCTGTCCAGTTGGCAATTAAAAGGTACTAATGAAAAAAGGCTGTAATGCAATTTAACTCTTCCTTGGGAAATAAACCGATTTCACAAGTCATGAGCAAAATCAAACTTCTAAAATGCAGAAATCCCAACTTACATAATTAAATGCAAGCAGCCGGGGTGAGTAAAGAGAAACTACAGAATAGATAATGTGATGCTCTGGACAGATCACAAGATGATGCTTGTAAGGGCCTATGGGAATAACCTTGAGGAAGAGGAGGAAGAGCTGTAACCAAGGCAACGGTCAAGTAAGTAGAGTCCAAAGGAGGAATGGAATTTGAGAAAGCATCTTAGACAGGGCCTTCCTCTTTAGGATAAAGGCGTGGAAGGGAGAGGCACATTCAGAGTTTCAAGAGTCTGTTACTGTAACCCAGGGGTCTTCAAACTTGGCCGTTTGTGACTTATGGACTTCAACTCCCAGAATTCCTGAGCCAGCTGGCTCAGGAATTCTGGGAGTTGAAGTCCATAAGTCACAAAAGGGCCAAGTTTGAAGACCCCTGCTGTAACCCTATAATAAAAGTAGTTTTAGTCTACATGACTTTAGTATTCAAGTCTGACCTACTTTGAAGATCCGACAGCACTGGTCTACTGCAAATTTTCTCCTGGCATTGGAAACAGGAGTCAACTTATCCCAGAAAAAATATATATTTTAATATAATTAATAACCCTGTACACCTTGTCTGAGTTTGATGTATGTTGGATATAAAGCTCAGATTTATAATTAGAAGAGAAATGGAAAAACCACACAATAAAAAAATCAACACTGTAATATGAAATCCTACTACTGGTAATTATTTTTACCTATGCCTACAGAAATAAACTACTGTTATCCGTTTTAAATTACTTTGCTTTTCTTCAGATTCCATGACGATTCCAAAATATAATCAGAAACTGGGGAGAACAAGTGTTAGTGATTGGCTTTTCCCAGCTTCTGCTGTTTTTTTTTCTTTTTTTTCTTTTTTTTTCTTTTTTTCTTTTTCATTTTTTAAAAACTTCTTTATATATGGAAAGGAAGGCATAGATCTCCTTTGTGAACACAGATTGTGTTTGAAATGAGGGAACATATATTCTGTCTCAGCTTGCCGCTATTGCCACCTACAGTCACAATTCCATGGAAGCTTGAGAATGTTAACAAGGCTTTAAAATCTGTGGAGTTATGACGGTATAATACAAGGTAGCCTCCTCCTCAGGGAACCAGATTAGCTATGGGTCATCCAAACCACCTAGTTGAGCTATATTACATAATGAAATGCACCTAGTTGTCCAAACCACCTAGTTGGGCTATAGTCTCATCTTTCCTGTTACCTATTTCCTTAGCTTCTTATGATTGCAATTTTGTTGTTTGTTATCTTATGATTTATGTTGTTTTTATTTAGTATCCTATTATGATTTATGTTGATGGCTTATTTAGTATCCTATGACTATCACTGGGTGTTGTATTACGATTTATGATGATTGTATTTTATGATTATGATCATGATTTATCACTTGTTGCTTGTATGTACACTGAGAGCCTATGCACTGGAGACAAATTCCTTGCGTGTCCAATTACACTTGACCTGTAAAGAATTCTGTTCTGTTCTATTTGTTTCTGTTTCTGTTCTGTTCTATTCTATTTGTTTCTGTTCTGTTCTATTCTGCGTGTACAATTGGTAACATGAAAGGTGATTTGCTATTTGAGAATGTCCCACAGCAGCTTGTTTGTTGCAAACTTTTTTCATATCTTAAAATAATGAATAAAGGCTTCAGAAAGATAAATGATGTATTTTTGTCAGATTCTTTAAGTCTGATTAGAAGCATTAAAAGAAGCTAATTTCAATAAAATGCAGAGGTATGGAATGTTACTGAGCTTTGAGAAATGCAAGATCCATTTTGTTTTCTTTATTAAACTTACCATGCTGCTCATTTTTGAGGTTTTTTTGGGGGGAGAGGCTTAAAATATATGTAGAGTTTTGTTGACATACTTACAGATAATCCTGTCTCCTTATTGTCGGCCAAAGAAATAAATAAAAAGCTCCAGATTCCAGAGCAGGATGACTTCAGTGAATCTTTTTAATGGAGTTTTTCTCTGTCAGTATTGGTGGCTGCTATGATGATTAATGTTGAAGGGCCTTGGTGATATCAGATTTAAATGTAAAGTCTAGACATTCTTTCATAAAATAGATAAAAAATGTGCACGTTCCTAGTGTCACACTTTAATTATATTAAATATTCTGGGATAACTAACCTAAGTTGAATCCCTAATAAAACTGATTTCTTACTGCTTTTTGTTCAGGACCGCCAGTAGAGGGGACTTCGTATTTTCTGCTGATCGCTTGGTAAGCCATATTTTTCATGCACTATGTTGTGTTCATTAATGAAGGTATTATTAGCATGACTTCATCTTTAAACTTATAGATTATTTAAAAATCAGTCATTAACATTAATGGTATAGTTACATTATTATGTTGTTTTCACATTGTCCCATTCCCCATTTATGTCAGGCTGGTCTATGGACTGGTACCAGGCCGCGGCATACCAGTAACTGGTCCGCATAAAGAAGCAAAGCTCCATCCATGGGATGCAGGCAGCACACAAAGCCACGCCCCTTCCGGTCCATGGAAAAACCTCTCTCCGCGGAACCGGTCCCTGGTGCCCCAAAGGCTGGGGGCCTCTGGTTTAGGGTGCTTCTGGATTGAAATAATTAGCTGGTGACATCACTGTTGCCAGGAGACACCCGTAAAGGCTGCTTTAATGTCCCCATCAAGGAGCTGGAACAAATGATGGGAACTCACCCCGCCACGCAGCAGCATTCAGGTCTCAAATGTGGGCTCCTAAACACGTGACCAACCACGTTCCTTGTTTATATATCGTAATTCCATCAAAGTTCAGTGAGATTTATTAATGTAAAATTTGAATTCAAAATGAAATACTATGTTTTAAAAATAGAATTTTATTTTCCCAGCGGCAAGATACATTTGCTTGTTTTACAAGTAAAATATTTCCACGTAACAATTTAAACATAAATCTTTAGGATATATATTCAAGAATATAACGGATTCTGAATCAGTTGGTGTTTTTACTTAATATAACCAGTCTTAAAGTATTGGAGTTATCACTGTATTTTTCAATGCCAGTTTTCTAGGAAATACCTATTTACCTGGAATCTATATATTTTTCTCCATTTGATAAATAGCACTAGTTGATTCATGGAGATGGTTCCTCTGTGAATACAATTGAACGTGCTAAAAGTCATCATTCAAACAAGTCTTTTGGAAATCTTGTTTTATTGCCTTTTGAAAGATTCTAGAATCAAAGAGTTTAAATAAATAAATAAATGCTGTTGTTTTTATTGGTTCAGCAGTAATGCCAATAAATGTGGAGCAAATCCTCCAAGATATTCTCTATTTATTCACCACTGTGGCTGTCCTATGCAGTTAGACCTCAACTTGTGACCGCTTGTTCAATGACTGCAGGGCACAAAGCAGCTGCTTCACAGCCAGTTCCAAAGGCCAGGAGACACCAAGAGTGGGAAGCAGCCTTCTCCTCAAGCCTCTAATGCTTGAGAAGCTCCAGCCCAGCTGCCCTCCCTGCCCTGCCCTGGGCCCAAGGACTTTCGCTGTTTTCTTCAACTCAGCCTGACACTTTACCAAGAAGAAAAAGGCAGCCACTCAGCTGCAGTGTCTTAAATGCCCTTTCCCCATTTTCCTGTGTGGGGCTGGAGGACTGCAGCTGGCTTCCTGCTGAAAGAAGAAGGGTGGGGGGGGAAAGAGCTGTCCTTACTTTCCCACAACTGCGTGAACCACCTTCGGTTCCAAATTCAAAAATTTAGCCCTTTTTCCTTCTTTTTCTTTGCAAAGGGCCAGACTGGGCATGCCTCGTAAGCTCAGTTATAGTTTTAGTTATAGCTTTAAGAACTTTGGGCTTAATGTTTGTGAGTTAAAACCATCAGGGCCACTGCCTAGAAGAGATCAGCTTCAAAAGAAGCGGCTCCTGTGAGTCAGTTACCAAATGCCCAAGATGCGCTAACATGACTGTGACTTCCGGCGCTGACATGACTACGACTGCTGGGTGAGGGCAACATTTTCCGATGATTGGAAATGCTTAATGGCCATAAAGCACCTTTCCTGAGGCTTTTGTAATGGTCGTTAAACAATTGGTAGTAAGTGGAGGACTCCCTGTAAGCTTACTTTAGACTAAGGAGGAAACAAATTCTGCTTACTATAAAAGCGAGAAATGCTTTTATTGAAACTTTGGTTTTGCTGTGATTATTTGAATTTTGCCTCTTGCAGATCAGACTGGTGGTTGAGGAAGGATTAAACCGGCTACCGTACACAGAATGCACAGTGACCACTCCAACAGGTAAAAGAAGGGAGGAGCTCCCCAAGTGTGGGGGTGTCCCAGGCCAAATTATATACAGGTAGTCCCTGGTTAATGACTGCTGAATGAGGAGACGTGTCTGGTCCTTGAAGTTGTGGCCATTGCAGAGTTCCCACAATCATGGGTCACAGTTCAGGTGCTTGGCAACTGGCAGACTGTTGCAGCACCCTACAGTCATGTGATCACCATTTGCAATCCTCACTACAGGTTTCAGACAAGCAGTCAGTGGCAAAGCTGGCAGAAGGTTGCAAACGACATCACGCTTAAACCACCTAATGACTGGAATTGCCATCAGAAGAGGATGCAGTCATGTGCTGTTGTGCGTTATGACCCTGTCATTTAGCGATGGAGTTCCTGGTGCCAATTACTGTTGCTAACCAAGGACGAACTATATTTAGCACAAGGCTAAAAAAAATAGCAGATACGGTATCTTAACAGTTAGCATAAATAAATTATTAAACAAAACATGGAATACTTTCTAGCAGCAGTGTTAAATAACATTCTCAAAAGATTGCTGTCCTTGTCTTATTTTTGTTGTTCCAGGCATCAAAGAACAGCAAAATTTATGTGGGACTAGTAGATTTCTAAAGAGATTGCATTTGTGAATTGCCTTAAAATTATAAAGACTAAATAACATTCTGATGTAAATACATACTCTTGTAAACCCTTCCTCTCCAATCTCTTATTGTATTTTTCAACACCAAAAAAACAGGCCAGACACACAACAATGTGCACTGATTATAATGGTGACCCTGTGACTGAGAGATGCTGTGTTTCCAGCTGATTGGAACTTTGCAGTATTGTGCATCTCATCCTAGATTTCATTCAAGTGGGTTTGAGAAATGTTGCAACTATAATTAACTAGCAAGGAGATGATACATTCACTTATTTTGTATCAATATGTCCTTCTGATATAGTTTGAGAGCTTTTATGTAAGCAAGAGCTTTATGTTTTCTGATTCATAGATTAGATCCAGGTAGAATCAGTTGGCAATAAGGTTGCATTTCTTACTTTATATCTTTTTTTTTTAAAAAAAAGTTTTTTATTTATAATACAATTAAAAGAAAGAAAAAAAAGAAAACATTGGACATGACGTAACATTCCAGTTTGAACATTTCTATCAAATTATTTCTCCTCTTAAATTCAATTATTTATCTCTATAAATATATATAAACTTTTTATACAATACTAAATACTTTTTCTCTATTTGCTAACCTAAGAATATATATATATATTTCCATCTTGTCGCTAATCTATAACCCCAACAGTCCGCCTCGATTCCCACCAGTGGTACAATTTATCCCAGATTTCAAAATATTCTGATCCACTTTTATCTTTCAGTTCCATCGTAATTCTTACTTTGTATCTTGTTAACGGTAAAGGTGAAAATAAAACCCCTTTTAGGTAGAGCACTCTTCCTGGAGATTTCTCGATTTCTTGGAAACCATGTAGCTTTGCAATTACCCAGGTCTCTAATAGTATTTTGACTTCTCAGCCTGGTATACAAGCCTGGGGTTCCCTAGAGATCTTTCATACAGATATGGACAGGTTTATTTATTTATGAGACTTATATACCGCTTTAAGTGCAAGCACTCTCTAAGCGGTGTACACCAGTAAGCAATCTATATATATATTTACATTGCCCCCAACAATCTGGGTCCTCATTTTACCTACCCCGGAAGGATGGAAGGCTGAGTCAACCTTGAGCCGGTGAGATTTGAACCGCTGATCTGCTGAACATAGTCAGCTAAAGTAGCCTGCAGTACTGCACTCTAACTGCTGCGACACCTCGGCTCATTGGCTATGTGTTTTTTTTGTTGTTGTTGTTCCTGATGTGGCCAGGTATTAATTAGCTTCAGATGTTCAAAATCATAAGCTGTATTTCTAAGCAAGAAGCACTATTACATTCAATCAGTTGGCTTTTCATGCTGGCAGAAATGGCTGAACCAGCTGCATTATCTAGCCAGAGTCTACAGCATATGACTGGAACAATAGTCTGTAAATAAATAAAGTTGTTCCCTTAATTTTGCCTGGAATTTTGCTCCATGCATTAGCCTAAAATAGCTTTCTTGCCCTGATTTGTTCCTACATGCAGGCTACAGTTTTGCAGAGCAAACCTCCTGGAAAGCTGGGGAGGGCTTAGGAAACAAGTCAGGGAGCTTCCAAACCGTAGTTAATTTGGTACTACTTTGCAGATGTGACTGGATTCTTTCCTCAGATTTCTGATTTAGAGTCAGAATATGAAAGACACACACAACTAATTATTCAACAACAGCAATTCAGCAAGTTTTTCTTTCTCTGTGTGTATCCCCAAAAAAGTATGGACTAAACCTCATCACTTGAAAAGAAATATCTGTAAACTTTTGCAATGAAAGTGCATCTTAAGTTAAATGTTATTTCTTGTCACTGAAGGCCAATCATTGCAGTATTCTCCTTTCTGTGACTGGTTAGTTCCAAATTTACAGGACCTCGTGTTTTCTTATTTAAACATGTCATTGCAGTAAAAGCTGTCTGGGAAATGAATTTATTAGGTTTACTATTGAATAACATGAAGAATACCAACTCCTGGAGAAACTTCTTTATTCTTATAAGAATAAAGAATTCTTTATAAGAGTATAAAGAATGTGTATGTCTTTTCAACAGGGTACAAATATGAAGGAGTGAAATTTGAAAAGGGAAACTGTGGAGTCAGCATAATGAGAAGTGGTAGGTCACTTAAAATTTTCTTGTGTGCTTGTTAGTTTTTCTTTATTATTAATCATACATCACATCGATAATGCCAGAATGCAGATTCGAAAATAATGCACAGAACTCACTTGTGTAAGATAGTCGATCATATTTAGGAAAATAGCATAGAATTACAAGGAAGAGAATACAAATACCAGTTTTAAAGCTAATAATCTACTTGTCCTTCTTGGCTGCATAACATTTTCCTATTTTCCTCTCACAATGAAGGGGAGGCAATGGAACAGGGCTTGCGTGATTGCTGCAGATCTATACGGATAGGGAAGATCCTGATCCAGAGCGACGAGGAGACCCAGAGAGCCAAAGTGTACTATGCAAAATTTCCACCAGACATCTACAGAAGAAAAGTCCTCCTCATGTACCCCATTCTGAGTGAGTGCTTTAAAGGCGGCATTAGAAGCTGTGTGGGCTGCAGAGTGCTCAGTTGGAACATAGAGAAGTCAGTGAGCACAGCAAAATACACAAGTTTCATGCTTTGCTGGAAGGTCTATTCATTGATCTAATTGAGCTGGTAAAACATTGATCCTGGGCTGCACATACTGAGTAAGAGGTATCTAATAATATAAAATGAATAATGGGAGTTTGCTAATGTATTTTAAGTAATGGCATGACTATGTAGAATTTCACAGATTTTTAAATCTTCATGAAATACTCAATAATTGACTATTTCTTTCCAAGTTCCAAACTATTCTGCTTAGCCAAATACTTTGTAGAAGTTTCTTAAAAAGAATTGGGAATAGATTGTGCCACAATTAGATACTAACTCCAGTTGTAATCATACTGAAAGGAAAGATGACTCTGACACACACATTTGAAAGACAGTTGGATAATTCACCTCTGCTTTCTTCCCTCTTTTTCTACGCCTCTCCCCCACCCATTTATCAGGTACCGGCAACACTGTGATCGAGGCCGTAAAGGTCCTCATAGAACACGGGGTTCAGCCCAATGTTATAATCCTGCTGAGTCTATTCTCTACCCCCCATGGTAAGTTCAGGCAAACTATGACCAAGTCATAAAAATAAGGGTATTTGTGAGAAAGAGTTTAGCTCTCTTGTCATATAAGGAGATACCTACACATGCTGGAAATGAACAGAGAAATTAATTACAGGCTATATGCAGCCATGTAGTTGCTTTCTTTAAAAAGTGAAGACAGAATGTTTCAGCATAGATCTACAACTAAACAAATATGTAAAACTAAAGATAACTTGATAAAGCAATCGGTTACATGGAGAAACGTAATCTTAACCCTTCTGTTGCAAGATTTTGAAACATAGACCGCCTTTGGCGTACCTTAGAAAAGGCACTGATGTGATCATCTTCAAAATATTGTAGATACAAATTGAGATGGAATGAGTAATTATGAATATAATCCATAAACATTTGAAAAGATTTTCAGCATTCCTATGTAGTGAAATCCTTTCATGTTAGAAAAGCCAGATTAAATGAAAGAAAATTTGTGTGTATGTGCTTGATGCCTATGAGGACACATCTGAGTTTTTTCTTATGCAAATAAGAATATTCTAGAGGGCGTCATTTCTGTATTATAGAATTCCTTATTGACAGCTGCGGAAATTGTCACATGTAAGCTGACATATAGAAATTAACTATTATGCCCAAAGAGAATACAACTATTGAATTCACAAAATACTGGGAAAGGAAAAAAATGTCAACTGATGATTAAAGCTTGTAATAATTGGATTAAAAAGGCACATTCCAGGAAAATCAATGTAGCTACATATATAATTTACAATTTTCTTTTCTTTTTTTAAGGTGCCAAATCAATAATCCAGGAATTTCCAGATATCACAATTTTAACAACAGAGGTTCATCCAGTTGCACCTACACATTTTGGGCAGAAGTATTTTGGAACAGACTGAAGTACTTAACCCATTTGTGTTTTGTTACTGTAAGATATATCATTTTTCTACATTTTATAATTTGAAGTGGAGGTATCTATGGGAATATTTAACATCTTTGTTTTTCTTTTTTTGTCCAAAGGTGGAAATAGTTGACCTGCACTAATTTTTTATTTAAATGGATAGATACTTGATCTTAAGTCTAGTTTTTGTTTTAATAATGAGTCGGGGCAATGACGCAGACCACAGACGTCTAATATTGGGTTATTCAAATTGCTGCCCTCTACTTTATTTATTCTTTGTAGCCAATTTGGCTGATTGCGACGGCAAAATAAACTAACTGTGAAGACACCATTGTCTGTATCTTTTATTGTTTTTATACCACAACGGGACCTTTTTCTGAAACAGATTTTTCGCTAGAAGCAATTGACACATTTGTGCCAGTCTTTGGATGCAGTTTTAGTTTTTGTAGATTGCCTTCTCAAGCTATATAGAAGTTTTGTAACTGTAACAAAGACGTCTAAACAAAATGCAGGCATAATTCAAAAGATGGTGTGTGCAAAATATTACACTGGTCACACTTTGCTCACATATGAATATATGGACCAGTGGAAGAGGCAATGCAAGGCCACCAGATCTGAATACCCACTCTATAGTGCAGGGGTGTCATACTGGAGCTGCGCCCACCCCATTGCCGGCAATGGCAAAAAAGCTCTGATACGTTGCGCGACATGACGTCGCAAGTTTAACATGTCTGCCGTAGTGGGAAAAGGATACAGAAAAGTTCGCTTTTGCTGCCATCTTATGGTTGCCCAGATTTTTATATCACAGGTCAGCTAGTTTTCTTTTGATAATAAATCTTACTGATTTTTAAATTAAATACAATTAATAATACAAATGAGAAGAATTAAAGACAAAACTGTTTCATTTCACTACAGGTGACTTGTACCCAATTTTAAAGCAAACCATTTCAGAAAGATAATTGCTGTATATTGAAAACAGCCATTATGGGTCACTGTCCGGATAATATTTTTAGCTTGGCTATGATATATCAGTAATTGTCTCCTGGTTACTAATCAGCTGGTACCCTAGAACCACAAATCATTTGCTTTAAAAAAAAACCAAAAACAGTAATGTTCTACTTCTGTTAACCTTCATTTTTCTGTTCATCATCAGACCTAAGGATGTTTATTTTCATTTCTTTAAGAGCAAGTTTCTACTTCTTACTAGAAGTAAGTATATAGGACATCCTGCTATAACCTTAAGCTTGGAGTTGATTGGATAAGATGTGCCCTGGTTGGAAATTGAGTCTGTGACTAAGCTAAATCATAATGGCAGATTACATCTTGCAAAACCAGAGAAATAAACTAATCCAGTTTGGACTCCTGGTATTTGAATTTTAAAAAATGCAGCATTACACAATACATTTTAACATATTTAAATATTCAAATGTGATTCTACAAAACATTTTTATTGTAAAATATTTCCATGCTTCAGACTGCTACACAATCACAAACATACAGTTTTCAGTTAATGAACCTGAGATAATGTAACCATTAAACATTCAGGAGACTCAACATTAACAGCAGAATATTTTACAACCAAGAGATTCTGAGAATCCTTAGGAATGATTATGCTCCACTATACTGGATTAAGTAATCCATTTCCTATGTCTCTGATTATAAAATCAAATGGGGAAATCTGCACTTCAATATATCATCAATGTATCTGTATCTTGATTATATAATACCAAAGAAAAACCCAGGAAGGAATTACTATAGATAAGGGGTAGGCAACCTTGGCTCTTTTATGACTCGTGGACTTCAACTCCCAGAATTCCTGAGCCAGCATGGCTGACTCAGGAATTCTGGGAGTTGAAGTCCACGAGTCATAAAAGAGCCAAGGTTGCCTACCCCTGCGTAGTGAACATAATATTTAAATGTATAAAATAAAGGGCCATGCAATTTGCTGCCACCCCTAAGATTATTAATCAGTAATATCCAAACTAAAGGTTAATGTGATTTTACAAAATCCCTCAATGATTTAAAAAAGAAAAAGACTCAGCAAAGTATTTTGCAAAAGTGCAGCCAAATCAGTAGCTGCTGGTAGTTCATGTCACTGTGTAAAGGATCCGTCCATTCTTTACCTATCCACATGTACTCTTTCACTGAGTAATCTTTCCTTCCTCCCAGAGGAAGTCACTCTTATCTTATTTAAACCGCTCTGACAAGCTCAGAGAAAGAATTGAATTCTAACTGCAATTTATTAAGTGTGAAGTATTTCTGAGAAATAACTGTTATCTTCGAGCGAATCCTCTGCCTCAAAGGTTTGATTTTCATTTTAAGCCAACAAGGGACTCCTCTACGACTTGGCTATAGGAAACACAATCAACTTTTAACATTCTACAAAAGTAAAGTCAGCTCTGTTCCTCCATCGGCCCTGACCACTACAAACACATCCTTTCTCTTAATATATGAATGCACTGATCAATGTTTTTATGTAGGTCCTGATATATTTGTTTTATCGTGCTGGAAAGCAAGCAGTGCAACTGACAAAACACCAAACCACTTTTGTTCCTACTGATGCATTACAAGGCAGACATTTCAAGAAGCGGAGCTAAAGCAGCTTCCGTGGTATTCACAGTCCTGTTCTGCATACCTTAATTGTTGATGGGTCACAGATACATGGGAGAGTGCAGCTATATTAGATCTCCCCAAAAGTTGAGAAGGGGTACATAGGATACTGCAGTGTTTCTTAACCTTGGCTGCTGGAAGAAGGCTGGCTGGGGAATTCTGGGACTTGAAGTCCACCCATCTTCCTAGCTGCCAAGGTTGAGAAACACTGAGATATTATATGTCCCTACCTCTAGTATACTTTTTCCCAACCAGGTGAGGAGAAAGGTATGATATGTGTAATACATTCAATTTGTCATAGATACGTCATGGTCCTGTCTTGTTACAAGTAGAGTAAATTGTGCTTTCAGTTGTGCACCACACCTTACACAAGAAACAGTTATAGGCTGGGGCCAAATAAACATTTCTTATATTGTGCTAGCTGATTCTTACACTATACCAGCATGCAACACCTATTTTATTCAACAATTCTGATGTTCTCCAAAATCAAGCTTTACAGAAGGCCAAATTTTTAAACACAGATTTCCTACCTAACTACATCTGTCTCACGGTCCTTAGTAGACATCAATGTGATGCTTTCAGTTTTGTGGTGAGAATGGGATGCATACTGTTTGCAAAAATCATCAGGTGGATTTCCGCTGCTCCATTTTCTCAGGAAGACATTTTATGCCCAGGAATATGTGGGTCAATGTGGAACCATGGAAGCCTTTGAGAGGTTTCTGAAATTGGGATGTTCCAGCATGGAAAAATTACGCATACATCAACGCCAACCAGTTCCATGAATAATGCTGGACAAAGTGCAGATTTTATAGTTCCAGTATACAAATGTTATTTTGTTCTGCAATGTCAAGACTTCTCACAATCAACTACTTCTCACAATCAAGTCACAATCCTAAGTTACATTTAGATTGATGAAAATGTATGGCATCGTGTACAACTGTGACTGCTTTAAAAATGGCTGGAATAATATATGAAAAGTACACCTTGGTTGCAACCACAAAACTAATAGTTAAACAATAGGAATCTCAAGACAAGCATTACATTATTGGATCATAATTCAAATGCTATAGAAAAATGTTTCTCAACCTTAGCTGCTTTAAGGTGGGTGGACTTCAACTCCCAGAATTCCCCAGCCAGCTGAGAGTTGAAGTCCAGTCATCTTAAAGCGGCTAAGGTTGAGAAACACTGCTATAGAATACCATCAAATTCCTTACGTAGCCATTCAAAGCCTTTAATTTCTTCCTGCTGTGCCTCAAATACTCAGAATATGTTTGCAAAGGGTCTATTATTACCCTTCCTATTTCTGAATTTCAGTTGGTCCCAAGGGATCATAAAAAAGGCTAATTAGATTATTAAATACTAGTTATAATATTTCTAGACAGAATTCTGCCACAAATGATTTGGTCCGTGTCCTCCTTTAACAGGCAGACTGTTGTGCACTATCCAGAGTCATTGGGAATCGGGCAGCATAAACATATATTATCTAAAATGAGAAGGAGATACTTTCTGTTCTTCAGGACACTTGCTTAATTGTTACAGGTTTGGGGTGTCTCCTGTGTCCTCATGTGAGTACATGAAAACTAGAATGAAATTCAGCAACTGGATAATGACTGGAAGTGGCAATACTGGTTGGTACAAAATATTCCAGCACACTCTTTTGCCCCATTTTACGACTTTTCTTGCTACGTTTGTTAAGTGAATCACTGCAGTTGTTAAATTAGTAGCCTGGTTGTTCAAGTGAATCTGGCTTCCCCCATTGACTTTGCTGGTCAGAAGGTTGCAAAGGGGATCACAGGACCCCTGGAACATGGCGACCGTCATAAGTATGAACCAGTTGCCAAGCATCTGAATGTAAATCACGTGACCCTGGGGACGCTGCAACGGTCATAAGTGTAAAAAAATTGTCCCAAGTCCCTTTTTTCAGCGCCGTTGTAACTTTGAACGGTCACTAAATGAATGGTTGTAAGTCAAGGACTACCTGTACTGCTTTTGATAGTTAAGTATTCAATGTACAGTATTTGTGCAACCATGAAGATGGGTCAATTTGGTAATCAAATGCATAAAGATGCAGCACTATTAGTAGAGGACTCTGGATCTCTATTACAATTCTGCACTGCAGGGATGAGCCTTTGATTCTGAGGAATCATTGGGGCTGAAGTCTTCCTAACCTGATTTATTTAACAAGCCTGTTTGCTTGCCACAAATCAGCTGGTAGAATGTTTCTAAAGATAATTTTGGTCACCTGATCACATCTGATTTTATTAAATTAAGCTGTCCTCCCCAACCCAAAATTATTTAAAAATATAATTCACATGCATTCCATTTGTGCTGTTTCAAGCTCAACAGCTGCCCAGCTCCCAAAGAAACTGGCAGGGAACAGGAGTCACAGCTGAAGGAGAATTTGGGAGAGGCTGCTAGGAGAAGTCTTAAGGCCTTCCCTGCAGAGAACAGATTGGATGAGTTATAATAGTTGCACAGAGTTGTTGTTTTTTTAACTCCCAATAGTTTAGCCATAAGAACACCAAGTAGACCAGGGGTTCTCAACCTTGGCAACTTTAAGACTTGTGGACTTCAACTCCCAGAATTCTGGGAGTTGAAGTCCACAAGTCTTGAAGTTGCCAAGGTTGAGAACCCCTGAAGTAGACTTTATCCCTAAATTAGGCTGCTGAGGTGAAAGGAGCTTTGGAAACCATCAGAAATGGTCTGAGTTCAAGAGGTTCTAAGCAAACTGGTTCTGGGACACCTCCTGCCGTATCCCCAACACAAAATAGAAAAGTGCAGGCATATGCCCACAAACAGGAGTAAAGCTGTTTTATGGAGAACCACACAGAAATATTAGTGAATGCGAGTATAGGTTTCCTGGAAGCAAATGATGACATGGTTCCTGTGGCTCATAATCACTGCTCCACCTACAAAGGGCACTTGAAAGCTCTTTTGCAGACAAACCATCATTTTCACGTTAGTACTTTTCACAGCTTTTCAATCCTGTCTAAAGAAGAAGAAAAAAACCTTCCCTAGCTGTTTTTTCACACAACTGTTAAGCAGAAGAGGGCTCGGACACCTCGTTGCCTTGATAATGGCTTACAATGCTGTTTCTCAACCTTGCTGACTTTAAGATGTGTGGACTTCAACTTCCAGAATTTCCCAGCCAGCAGGCTCACTACGGGAATTCTGGGAGTTGAAGTCCACACAACTAAACAGTCAGTACAGTTGAGCAATGCTGGGTTACAACTATAGCTGCTACTTGCCAATTGTTTATTTGGAACTAATACCAAGGCCCAAAAGGGCAGGATCTTCGCTTCCCTCTGCTGTTGATGCCCTTAATCCAGTGCTTCTCAAATAGTGGGGCGCGCCCCCCAGGGGGCGCGAGGCTCCGTAAAGGGGGGCTCGTTTGACCTCGGCAAATACTGTCATATTGGATTTCTAGATCGGATCATCCGACTCACTCGCAAGCGGCAGCCCGACGCGGAGGACAACATGACCGCCAACGCACGTGACACATGCAAAGGACCCGATTGGATAGACATGATGCTCTATCCTGATTGGCCAAACCCGCCCGTGTGACTTTTAGACCCGGAAATCGGTCCTCTGTACAGAAAAAATTTTTTTACAGTCGCGCGGGGGGCGCGCGAAATGTTTTCTTCTTCCTAGGGGGGCATGACAGAAAATAATTGAGAAGCACTGCCTTAATCCAAGATTGTCTAAAAACAATTGAAAATTCAGGGCATGAAGAAGGGCCTGGAACTGAAAGGGCAGTTGACCCGGCCGTTCCTTCCAGGCCCCATAAGACTCACGCTATCAGACATGGCTTTGGAAATTTTCTAAGTCTTAACCAGTCTCTCTCTGCTCGATTCCCAAATTCTGGACCACCCTTTCAACAGGAGATCAACAAAGCCAAACACGCTTTTCACCTCCTCCGTGGCGCTAAAATAGTGGACCTGAGAAATGTTCAACAGCAGCTGAGATGCTTTTATCACGTAGCTCTGTGAAGTTGGAAACACCAAATTAAAATTAGTTCTCCAAATACATGTTCTGCTGTTTTAGTGGATTAGTAATAATAATAATAATGATAAAGTTGGAAGGGACCTTGGAGGTCATTTAGTCCAACCCCCTGCCCAGGCACAAAACCCTATACCATTTCAGACAAATGGCTGTCCAATCTCGTCTTAAAAACTTCCAGTGTTGGAGCATTCTGGAGGCAGGTTGTTCCACTGGTTAATTGTTCTAACCGTCAGGAAGTTTCTCCTTAGTTCTAGGTTGCTTCTCTCTTTGGATTATCTAACTTTTTGAAATGTTGGAGTAGAGCTGCATTTGTTAATTAAACGTTAACATTTAATTGCTCTGATCAATGCAAAGAAAAGAGTCTTTTAAGAAAGGGAAACACATTGCAATTGATTGACAGCACTGTTATGAAATCTAACTAGGGAAGAAGTTCGGTGTTAAATATGGACCCACGCAAATGTCTATTTTGCTTTAAACATACAGCATTCAAAGGACTAATATAATCAGCAGAAAAATGTTTAAACTAGTTCTATTGAAATTAGTAAAGCTTCAATATTTGCTATAAGATTTGTGTCTGCTTCAATTTCTCTGGCTGGCGCCTTTCTACACTGAGAAAAAAATAGCGCATTAAGGGTTTTTTAACTGAGCCTAAACAATTCTAGAGGCTGAATGCTATCTTTTTGGGAGGTCTCCCCAAGAAAATCAGCAAAGGGTGCAACTGCACAAAGGAAGCCCAGCTACGAAACTGGTTTACTTCTTAGCATGGGCATTTCAAAAACCCCACTGCAGCAAAAGATACATCACAAGCAAGGCCACGGAGGTCCCGGACAAATCTTTGAGGGAGTCCTAGCCACTATAAACATGGTGGGCAACCTCTTCTGACTGCAGACTTTTTAAAGTCTTCTTTAAAAATGATCTGATGGCCCCAGTAGGATATAGGCAGTACTGGAATGGGCTTACGTTGAGAGAACTCAACTATTGCTCTCTCTTTCATCTGCTTAATGTCTATGGAGATTCTCAGTCATCCCGCTCATGGTTGTCCCAAAGATGCTTTTGCAAGAGGCAACTGAACTTCCTTGTTTTTCTTTGAAGATGTTTCCCTTTTCATCCATTCTTCAGCTCTGACTGGATGGTGGGGAATGGGTTTATACTCCTTGCAGACAGCTGGTCATCTGCATTCGTTTAGAGTCCTTGAGGCCACCTGGAGGTTTACCTGTGTCCTCAGGGTCACCTAAGTGGTGCAAATGGGTGTGGAGCCTCCTTGGAACTGCTGAAAGGACTGTGTGGTAGACTGGAGATAGATGATGTCGTATCCCTCCCCCTCTGTTGAGAGAGGATGGTTCAGTTTTGACACAGACGGCCTCTTGGACCCCTCTTTCAAACCAGCTGTTCAAACCTCTGTCCAAAATGTGGACTTTGTTGTCTTCGAAAGTGTGGCCTTTTGTCTTTTAAAAGCAGATGCACTGCTGAATCTTGTCCTGATGGGTATGTTGTGCCAGGTGTTTATGAAGTGGTTGTTTTGTTTCCCCATGGTTCAGATCTGCACATGGCTCACTGCATTGTACTGCATATACCACGTTGCTTAGTTTGTGCCTGTGTGTTTTACCATTGGGATGGACAAGCTTCTGCCTTAGTGTATTCTTGGGTTTAAATAAGTGTGCATGTATGTTGTGTTGGCTGAAGATCCTCCTGAACTTTTCAGATATTCCTGCAACATATGGAATGACAACATTGCTTTGTTTATTGTTCCCTTCTTTGTCTGTGTATGGAGAAGTTCCTGCAGAGTATTTGGGGGGGGGGGAATTTGATGAAGGCCCACTTGGGATAGTCACATGTTCTGAGGGTCTCCTTGATGTGTTTTAGTTCATTTTCTTTCCCTTTGCTGGTAGGCCTTCAGCTCAGTGGTGTAGGGTTCTGATAACTCCCATTTTGTGCTTCAGTGGGCGGTGAGAATCATATGTAAATATTGATTTGTTTTCTGTAAATTTCAGTGTTAAGGCTTCTATCTTCCCTAATAACTACTGCACAGTCCAGGAAGGCTAAACTATTTTCCTTAACATCTTCATGTGTGAATTTGATGTCTCTGTCCACAGAGTTGATATGTTTGGCAAACGCTTCCATTCCTGTGTTTTGATCTTGACCCAAGTATCGTCCACATACCTTTACCAATGAGTGGGTGGAATTCCTGTGAAGGGGTTTAGGGCTTTGGTATCGACGTGTTCCATGTAGAGATTGGCCACAATGGGGGACACCTCCAAGTGGCCTCAATGACTCTCTTAAAAGAGTGCAAATGACCAGCTGTCTGCAAGGAGTATAAACCCTTCCGTTCCCCACCATCCAGCCAGAACTGAAGAAGCTTCTTGGATGAGAAACGAAACGTCTTCAAAGCAAAACAAGAAAGTCCAGTTGTCTCTTGAAAAAGCACCTTTGGGACTTCCATCTGCTTGTGTGGCTGACAGGTGTGATTGGGAGGTCAAGTGTAGCATAAGCAGAGAGGGGCAGCTGCCTGGTTTGGTGGCATCATCTAGGTACTGGGGGACACTGGTTTAGCTCCAGCCCCTGGAGCTGCACCACAGCCCATCTCCCTGATCCGATTGAACCCACTGGGCTAAATGGTTGATGTCTATAACATATTTCCAATGATCTCCTCTTATGGTGTTTTTTCTCCAAAGTTCTAAAGAGGGAAGATGGAATCTATTTCTGCGTGGTCACTGAAAAGGCTGAAGAAATCTCTTGAGGGGGGAAGGAATCCTACTTGGATCAAAACCTGCCCGAGCAGGGGGTTGGACTAGATGACCTCCAAGGTCCCTTCCAACTTTACTACAATTATTATTATTAAGTGACCCAGCACTCAAATTAAAGGGGCAAGGGGAAGCCCAGCCTTTTGGACTTCTCTATCCATGAGTTTCTTTAAGTATTTGGGGAAAAAATGAATGACAGAGAGACACAAATCGTATTCCTGATCAGATCATGCAAAGAGTTTAAAAGTCTGTGAAGTGAGGCTGGCCTGGCTCCAAGCAAGGCTTCCCCTGAATGCCAAACCAGGGGCCAGACTTTCTCCTGCTGGCAGGCTGACTTTTGCGTGGGGGAGGCAAGTTCTGTTCAAAGAAGTCCGTAGTCACATGAGCCTCCGTGGACAGTACAAGACAGGGTCACCGTTGTGCAAGTCAAAGGCTATTTTTTTCATAGCAGAAACTAGTCCAGTAGCTGAAGCTGTTCTGAATGAATTTTAGACAATTATAGGCACTACGAGGACTGTGCTTACATCAACAAAGATCAATTAAAAGAGCCAGGCTTTTTAGCAAAATCAGAATTTTGACGATGGGTACGTTTAGAGCTGGCTGAAGGTTTCCTGTGGTTACAGAAGCAGCACACGTTCGCCCAGTTCCCTAGCAGTAAGACTTGATTTGGCAGCCATGATTCCTGCGCAAGAGGATTTGTTTTGAGCAGTCTGCCTAACCATTTTACAGAGCTGTTCTTCCTATTTGGCAAAACGAGACAACATGAAGTCCAGGCTGTTAGCTAAATGCCCCTTAAGGCACTTGGAAATGCATTTGCACTAAGCAGTTTTCCCTTCTTCTGGGTAAGACATACAAAAAGAGACAGTCATGAATAGCCTTAATCACTTCAGAGCTGCCATGTTAAAAAAAAATAATCCATAATGTGTAGCAAACCTTGGAAGTGTCACCAAGGACTGTCTCCTCAAGAGCTGTTTCCGAAAGCGAGAATTAGCCTCCAATGTTGCTTTTCTTTTTCCGATCCAAGTGCTGCTTTTTCTTTTATGCCTCCTGAGTTTCCATCACCAGAGGAAGCTAATGAGACAGGGAGGAAGCTGGAACTGAAGTGGGTTGCAGGAAAAGAAAGGAATAAGAATGAGTCTAATTAAAAGAATTTCTATTCTACTCCTAAGGACCAAGCTCGACATGACGTGAGGCAGCCCTGCATTTAATGTGCACGCTGAAATAAAAAGGGAATTGCAGCCGCAGATGTGCTGATAATGATCCAGATCAGAGTGAGGGCGAGCAGGGGGAGAAGGCAGCTCTTTCCTTTCCTGGATGAAAAGCCTTCATCAGCAGCTGCTATTTGATCTTCTGGAATGAAATCTGTAATTGGGGAAGCAAACTTCAAAGGAAAGGAAAGGAAAGCGCCAATCGGTTTGGACTGGACCTGGATTGCTGCTTTCCAAAGGAGCCATTTCTCCTGTCCCCCTCCTCTTCCTTGTGTTTGGTGTAACTTTTGAATTTAAAAAGAAATGGCATGACCGCCGTGCTGCTACCTTTCCCCCTATCTTTCCCCCGATTTTCCAGCCTTTGGTGAACCGTTATAATTAAGTGACATGTGTTCTCATTAGGCGAGTCCCGTTTCCTGTGAGAACAGGCTGGTTGCCACCCAAATTTTGATCATAGCGGTCCTAAGTGTGGGGACTGCTCTACAACACTTTTTTCAGTGCTGCTGTAACTTTGAACAGTTGCTAAACAAATGGTTGCAAGTCAGTGACCACCTGCATCCCTTTATGGATTGTGGTTTCCCTAACACCACTCTCTGTTGCCCTTGGGCCACTCAGCTTTCTCCTGCTCTCTGGGAGCTGAGATGGCTATGGAAGGCAAAAGTCTTGTCTTCCGTCTTTCCTGAGTGCAAATTCTATCCCCTCTCTTATATTTTCACATTAATCGGAGGGTGATCCTCCGTTCTTTCTTGCGGTCAGGCTCGGAAGATTTGAGATCTTTTCTGAAAAAGTAGGGAGCTTCCATTGTTTAGACCAGGGGTAGGCAACTTTGGCTCTTTTATGACTCGTGGACTTCAACTGCCAGAACTCCCAGGAGTTCTGGGAGTTGAAGTCCACGAGTCATAAAAGAGCCAAGGTTTCCTACCCCTGGTTTAGACTAAGCAAGAAGATTTGGGAAAACGCTTCTCAGCTCTGAAGTTTGTTTTGCGTAGAGATATCTGCACCATCAGGAGATGCCCTGCTCAAGAGCAGACCTGCCATTGGCAAATGTGGCATAGCAGGGCACAGTGGGGGGGGGGTGGCTTCCTGCAAGCAAATGGCCTGTGGTGAAATAGTTACCGGAAAAGCCTTGTGGGTCTTTTAAACCGCAATCATTTGCAAGAGGTTAGCCAACTTCTTCTGAAACACAAAATCTGCCTTTTCTATTTGGTGGACGTCTGTCCTGCCTTCTCCCCAAGAGCCCAAGGCGGCATGAGAAAAGCTCACACTTTCCATTTCGGGGGTCTGGTAGGCTTGGCTGTGAAAGAGCATCCGGGCCAAAGAAAGACACCCCTGGACGAATCGAACCCCAATCGGGGCCGACCCAGCGCTGATTCTAGGCAAGCTCCAGAAGGTGAGACCTCGACCTCTCCTGGAGCTGGCCTTCTTGCGCCAAACATGTCAGGACTTTATGGCACACTTCTCCAGTTCAGCTTTTTCCAACCTGGCACCCACCAGCAACTTTGGGATTTCTGAGAAGCAGAAGGTGGTAGTCCAGCTTTGGCCCGGATGATTTGGGAGATGCTGCGTTGGGGGGGGGGAGCTACTTCAAGGTGAGGTGTATAACAACGAGACAGCCACTTGTCCGGAATGGAATAGGCTCTCCTGCTTGAGCAGAGTTTGGACCAGAAGACCTCCAAGGTCCCTTCCAACTCGGCTATTCTGTTATTCTAATTCAGGGGTCTTCAAACTTGGCCCTTTTATGACTTGTGGACTTCAACTCCCAGCGTGCCTGGATGAGGAATTCTGGGAGTTGAAGTCCACAAGTCATAAAAGGGCCAAGTTTGAAGACCCCTGTTCTAACTCTTGCGCCAGGAAATGGCATAAGGGGCTCTATGGGCTGCTTTTCCTGGCCCAAGAGAGAGTTCATTTACATGGGCAAGCCATATTGCCCACAGGGAAATCATATGAATTTGGAACCCGTGTGCGAGGGGAATAGTCTACCACTGCCAAGATTGTAGAACATAGAATAACATGGTTGGAAGGGACCTTGGAGGTCTTCTAGTCCACCCTCCTGCTCAAGCAGGAGACCCTAGTAGACCATTCCAGATAAATAATGGCCCAACCTTTTCTTGAAAATCTCCAGCAAAGGAGCACCCATGACTTCTGGAGGCAAGACATCCAGATCAAGTATCTTATGAAAAAAAAAAAAAACCTAACTGAAAGAAGAGTGCTAGGCTTTTTTATATATATCTGAAGAAGAAAACACTTACCAGAGCACATGAGTTGCACAACCTCAGCTCTTCAAAGCTGCTACGTCTCCATTTCGATGGAAAGAGAAGTCCCTTGCTGGTAATCTGGACAGACAAACAAAAGAAGTCCACTCAAGTAAGACAGAGATTGTTCTTCCTTCAGAGTTGTGCTCCCAATCATTGTGGAGCCCAATTTTTCTCTCGGATGGGATGGGGTGGGGTGGCTTGGAATGGCCTGCTGGGGACTACACTCTACAAAGTCATAGGGAGATTGCAGGTCATTTGCATTCAACTAGAATTCAGCAGAATTATTGTGATTACTTCCCAATTCTGTATTTAATCACTGCTCCCTTTTAAACCATTCAAAAGCAAATTTGGCAAAAGTATTTGGAGGACCTGGAGGGCTGCAGCCAAGATGCTTACAACTTGAAGAGTCTGAGTTTGTATACGTGTTTAGGTAAGTATGGGCAAATACACACCTTGCCTTTCTTACACTTTGCAAAAGATGCACTTGAGATTTACAGTTTGGGAAAAATGGTCCCTTTGCTTGCCTTTCAGCCAAACTTCTGTGCTGGGCCATTAACCCCCAAAGCAGGAAGACAAGCGGTTCCCTAATCCTGCAATCAATCTGATCCTGATGGCAACCTCTCCAGTCCTGTTGAATAGGACTTGATTGGTAAACAAAGCGGTCTTGGATTGAACGCAGAGAACGAGTAACTTTTTAAAATAGCTGATTGCGGCACTCTTCATCTTATAAAACCCTGCTTTTCAAGCAAAATTTAAAAGAAAGAAGGGACCCTGCACTGGAACTACTGGGGATATCTGCAAAAGCATTTGCAAGAACAACACGGAAAAACACGAGTCATGGGAAAAAAAGACTTGTTGTGATTTGCAAAGTAGGGGCCGTGTATGTATTTATGCCCAGAGAAGGCTCAACTTATATCTATATCAAATGTAAACTAAATGAATAACTCGAGGAATTTGACTCAAGGCTCGACTGCTGCAAAGTGCCCTGCATGGGGCTACTCTTGAAAACTACTTGAAAGCTAACTGGTCCAGAATGCAAATGGGAAGGCTGTTCTCCAAGTGGTCCCTAAATCTGCCTCAATGATGGGGGGGGAGGCTGTAAGAAGGGCATCTCTGTTTCTGCTGCACAAGAACTAATGGCCCAGGCTTGCTGACTTGCCCCCCCCCCCGGTCACTTTTGGTTGACTGATGCCCCCTTTTCCTCTCTTTTGAATGTGCAGAGCAGTGTTTGTCAACTTTAGCAACTTTAAGAGGTGTGTATCAGAACTGCCATCTCATGTCTGTAGTTCGCATTCGCTAACCGCCAGTCTGCTGTGAACTATGGGGAGAGGTGGGGAAAGCTAACAATTCATCCAGGAAAGGCCTGTATCTCCGCACCGCCTACTCGAAAGTTGAAGAGTTTGTTCCCAAAACATTTTATCTATGATTGGACAATGAGGGATCAACAATGGGAAGGGACAAAGGGGGGGGAAGTTAACCGGCAAAGTTTGGTGCACGAGCCTCAGTTCCGGCTGTGCTGTACTGTACACCACTTGGCCTTTAGCAACGTAAACCTTTCACACGGAATGGAGTTGAGGGTCGTTCTTGCGTAAAGGTCCAAGTTGAGGCAGGACTGACAGGGGGGGATTTCAATTCCCAGAATTCCTCAGCTAGCTGGAACACTGGAACAGAGGAATGTTGACTTAATGGATCCAAAGGTGGGAATATCCTCTATTTTTGATAGCTAAATCAGAAAGTACAACATCTGCAGCAACTTTACACGTACAACGGTGCAAACAGAGGCAGAAATTCACCCAGGGCATCCAAAGCCTGCTGCCTCGAGGTCCACACACTGGCCTTTTGCAGTGTCTTCATGCTTGTCCTCAACTCCACTTTGCCCCAGAGGCCCCTCCTCCACGACAGCCCCCCTCCTTTTCTCTGCACCAATGGCTCACCCTAGATCCCAAGCAGCCACACACACAGAGACACACAGAGCCACACACCCAGGATGCCTTGCTCTTACCTTGCTGGCTGCCATCTTCCATCCCCTCATCCTCCCACTGCTCCTCGTTTGCAAGCAGGGGGTTCCGGGCTTCGCTCTGGGTTCGGATGGGGAAGGAGTGCCCGTCTCCCTGGCTGTGGAGAGAAAGGCAGCCCAGTGGTGAGGGAGGGAGGGAGGGGCCCTGGGGGAGAAGGAAACTGACCAATGACACTTGTTGGCATCAAGCATCGCAAAGCAGCAACAGACTCTTCCGATGCTCGCAAACGTTCCTTTCAGGTGCTCCCACATATAACCTAGGTCAGGGGTCTGCAACCTTGACAACTTTAAGACTTGTGGACTTCAGCTCCCAGAATTCCTCCACAAGTCACGACATATTGAAGAGACACCGCCGAGGAAAACAATGGAGCCGCCCCCCGCCTGAGCTGACACACGAACCGGTGAAATCATCGGCTACAGCCAAGAAGAAAATGGGGTGTTTCAAGTGTGGAAGAGAAGGGCATCGAGCTGTAGAATGCCGCTCCAAAGCCCCCCAGCACAACCCAGACAGATTCCCAATCAGCAAATCCGGAAAGTCTTCAGCTAAGTCAAAAGAAATTGCCATGAGAATGATGGAAATTGCGGAACCCCCCCACCTCTGCTCATCAGGGGGAAAGAACTCAAGCCTACACCGCAGGGCCGGTGGACGCCTCAGATGACAGCTCAGAGGGCGAACCCTGGTAAGTGGACGCATCACACCCATCCTCAAGACAGTGACTATATTAATCCCCCCCATGCCCGAAGCCATGAAGGTGAGAGCCTTAATAGACTCTGGCTGCACCCGCTGCCTCATTAGCCCAACACTAGTGGGGAATCTGGGCATCCCATCCAGGAGACTGGAACAACCAATCTCATTTGGCCAGCTAGATGGATCCATAGCAGGGGGGGTGCCAGCTACCCTAGCCACTCTACCAATACACCTCTCCCTGGGCAAACACGAGGAGGACATGACGTTTGTGGTGACCCCAGGCATGGAATGCCCAATGATCCTAGGGATGGAATGGTTGAAAAAATGGAACCCCTGGGTAAATTGGAGGACGACAGAAATCAAATTCCCGAAGGGGGACCCTATGGACTTAAAATCCCAAGGGGGGCTACCAAAATCAAGAATAGAAAAAGTAACCATGGGAGAGGAAAAGGGACTAACAGAAATACCAGAGGAATACAGAGACCTTGCTGAAGTTTTCAGTGAAGAGAGGACGGATGAGCTCCCCCCCCCCACCGACCCACAGACTGTGCCATTGAATTCAAGCCTGGGGCAAAACTCCCGAAGCCCAGATTATACTCCATGAGCCCAAAGGAGAAGGAGGAAATGGAAAGATTCATTTAAAAAAAACTAGAGAGGGGTTTCATTGAGCCAGCCAAGCCTAAAGTGGCTGCCCCGGTCCTCTTTAGAGAGAAGAAGGATGGCTCTTTACGCTTATGTGTGGATTATAGGGCCCTGAATACAATCAGTGAAAGCAACCTATACCCTCTGCCCCTCATGAAAGACATGCTGTCACACCTCTCGAAAGGGAAATTTTTTTCTAAACTAGACCTAAGGGAAGCGTACTATCGCGTGAGAATTAAAAAAGGGGACGAATGGAAGACCGCATTTAACTGCCCCATGGAGTGCTATCAGTTCAAAGTCTTGCCATTTGGATTACAAGGGGGCCCTGCAGTCTTTATGCAATTAATCAATGACGTTCTAAGGGAGCACCTGTTTAAGGGGGGCCTTGTTTAGTTGGACCACATTCTTATCTTCACCGAAACAAAAGAGGAACATGTCAACCTTGTCAGAGCGGTTTTAAAGAAACTGCGAGCCGCCCACCTATATGCCAAACTCTCAAAATGCGAATTCTACCAGGAAAGGATAGACTACCTAGGTTATCGCATATCCCCCCAGGGCATTGAAATGGACCCAGAGAAGGTCAAAGCAGTATTAGATTGGGCACCACCCCGCACAAGAAAGCAACTACACAGTTTCCTGGGCTTTGCAAACTTTTACCGCCAATTCATCCCCTCATTTGCCCAGATAGCCTTGCCCCTCACTAACTTACTAAAAATGAAGGGAGCATCCTCAGTAAAACCTAGCCAGCCACTAACATGGACAATGGAGTGCCAAGCAGCGTTGGAGAGACTACAGAGACTTTTTTCTGCCAAACCAGTACTAAGGCACCCAGACATGGACAAGCCCTTCGTAATACAGGCGGATGCAAGTGATGTGGCAGTGGGGGGCTGTTCTATTACAAAAAAACAATGATGGGTATTGCAACCCTGTGCATATACATCCAAGAAACTCATGGAAACAGAACAGCGCTGGCCTGTATGGGAGAAAGAGGCATACGGGATACGTTGGGCATTACTTACGTGGTGACAATTCCTGGAAGGCAACAAAATCCCCTTCCAGGTGTGGACTGATCACAAAAATTTGGAAGCCATGAAAGCGCCCCGGAAGCTCAATCCCAAACAAGCCCGCTGGTCCCAGCATTTTCACCAGTTCCAATTTAAGCTCAAACATTTACCAGGGAGAAAGAACTTCCTGGCAGATGCACTATCTCGCATGCCTCAATATAACAGCGCACGAACCACAGACTCTAAACCAATGATGGCAGAGTCACAACTGGCAGCACCAGTAACCACAAGAATCCAAGCTAAATTAAAACCACAACTGGACAGCCAAACTGGAATTGAATTCAGAAAAAGTTTGGAAACAGACGAATGGTTCCAGAAAAACAAAAATGTGTGCACAATGAGAGACGGGTTGCCTTGGGTAGGGGAAAAGTTATATATACCAACAACCCACTTTCATGCAGCTTTGCCATGACACAATATCAGCAGGGCATTTTGG
Source organism: Crotalus tigris (assembly GCF_016545835.1). Classification (NCBI taxonomy): domain Eukaryota; kingdom Metazoa; phylum Chordata; class Lepidosauria; order Squamata; family Viperidae; genus Crotalus; species Crotalus tigris. The sequence goes on along the minus strand of NW_024097841.1, from coordinate 1,246,325 downwards.
ATTTGTAAAAACTTTACACTTAATTAAACGGCAATTTTGGTGGCCATCAATAAAAAAGGACACAGAAAGTTATGTTGCCAGCTGCCCAACATGTGCATCTGCAAAGAGGTTGCAAGGGAAATCGCCAGGACTATTACAACCAGTGGCAAATCCCTCAGCCCCCTGGAGGGAAATAGCCATGGATTTTATAGTGGAATTGCCAGAAAGCAGTGGGAATACTGTTGTTTGGGCGGTCACGGACTTGTTTTCCAAACAGGTGCACTTTATCCCTTGCCAAAAGATTCCCACTGCAAAAGCCTTAGCAAAACTTTTCATCCAGCACATTTACAGATTGCATGGGGCACCCCAACGCATCATCTCTGATAGGGGAGTGCAATTTACGTCTGCATTTTGGAAGGAATTTTTATCCCTCTTACGGACCACTCAGGGACTGACATCTAGCCATCACCCTTAGACAGATGGACAAACGGAACATTGTCATTCAGTACTTGAGCAATATTTGAGATGTTTTTTGAATTTCCAACAAAGTGATTGGACGGACTTACTCCCTTTTGCAGAAGTTGCCTACAATAATGCAGTCCACTCCAGCACAGGCTACACTCCTTTTCAAATAGCCAATGGTCAAAGTTTCAACCCCATGCCAGAATTAACCCCAAACAAACCAACGATCCCCTCACTGAAAGAATGGATGGAACAATTACAAGACACCTGGCCAATAGTTAGAAAAGCTCTAGATGAAGCTAGGCAGGCATACAAAGCACAAGCCGATAAAAAAAGGGTTGAGCCTACACCATTCATTATAGGAGAAATGGTGTACTTATCTACAAAATACCTAAAGTCCCTACAGCCCTGTCAAAAACTTGGACCAAAATATATAGGGCCTTTTCCAATTAAAAGAATCATAAACCCAGTAACAGTAGAATTAGAATTACCCAAAAATCTCAGGCAAATACACCCAATTTTTCATTGCAGCTTGCTGAAAAGAGAGCGTCAGTCACCTCTACGGCCAAAAATCCCCCCCACCACCTCCAATCATGGTGGAGGGCGAACAACACTTCGAAATAAAGGAAATCCTTGACTCTAGGAGATATCATGGAGCGACTCAGTACCTAGTTGCCTGGAAACACCTCCCTTCCTCACAAAACCAGTGGGTCCATAAACGTCATGTCAGAGCCCCGAAGCTATTGAAGAAGTTTCACACAAAATACCCTAGCAAGCCTGACTAACTTTTATACTTGTTTTGTTTTCTTTCAGGTGGATCTGTCGTATTTTTGAGGGGCAGGATGTCAGAATCCAATTATATTTCATCTCTAGTTATCAATTATAAAAAACCCCATTTCTGCCTTCTCTGGATTCTGCCATACGATGAAGGGAAGGGGGTGAACAAAGGGGCTTTATGGCCCTCACTTCCTTCGGTACACTTCCAAGGAACTGGTTGTGTGTATTGCCAAAAGAGCTAACCATAAGAATGGGGCTATTACCTTTCATGTAGTTTTCTTTGAAGTCTCCATCCAGCCGGCAGTAAGGAAAAGGGGGTGGGAATGTAATGCCTGAGACTGTCACTGGAAGAGGGGGGTGATTGGGTGGGGCTACTGGGGAACTCCTTAAAACCTTGAATGGGAGAGCTGAAGTCCTAGCTAGATTAGTTGCTTTTCTGCAGAGACGTACAGTAGTCCTCGGCATACGACCGCAACGCAGCCCAAAATTTCTGCTGCTAAGCAAGACAGGGGAATTTTGCCCCATTTGATGATCTTCCTTGCTATTGTTGTTAAGTGAATCTGCATTGACTTTGCTTGCCCAAAGGTCACAAAAGGTGACACAGGACTCCGGGACACGGCAACCGTCCTAAACCTGAGCCAGGTACCAAACGGGTAAATTCCGACTGTGTGACCATAGGGACGCTGCGAGGGTCCGAAGTGTGAAAAACGGTCATAAATCACCTTTTTCAGTGCCGTTGTGACTTTGAAGGTCACTAAATTAATAGTTGCTAAGCCGAGGACTGCCCGTATAGCGATCAAGGTGTGCCTCCTGCAGCCCAGCCTGTCCATCTGCCTGCTTATCTGCTCCAGATCATTTTCATCCTACCGTCCAGAGCAATTCGGCCGCTCTCTCCTCAGCCCTAAGACTGGGAGCAACCTGGCTATTGAGTCCAAAAGGGCTCCCTCCGGCCAGCTTCCTCCCGTGTGCCTGCTGATCCTCCAAATTAACAATAACTGGTCATCCCCGACTTTTGACCACAATGGAGCCTGGTATTTTAGTCATAATTTGTCCTAAGTCGAGGACATGAGACTCAATTTTACGACCTTTCTAATGACATCTGTAAAGTGACTCACTGCAACCGTTAAAGAGAGTCATGTTGTCATTACGCAAATGCAACATATCCAATAGGTGTTTTTTGATAAGTTTTCTGCCAGAAAACAGCAGAACAGTTGCAAATCAGGGTCACGTGGACCACAGGAGACTGCAACCAGTCGTAAAAGTGAGCTGGTTGGAAAGCACCCCAAATGTGATGATTTGACCACATGGGGGGAGGGGGCAGCAGTCATAGCTTTGAGGATAGATCGTAAGTCCATTCTAACTTTGAATGGTCATTAAGTGGCTGTTTCTTAAGCAAGAATGACCTCTAGTCTTTGCTGACATCTGACTCACATCTCCAGAGCGGAGGGTCTGAGTCCGTAAATGGGAACTGCAGGGGAAGATGTTACCAAAGACGGGTACCCCCATAGGGTGTTCTGTAATGCCTTTGGAAGGGTCAGCCTTTAAAACAGAACAAAAAGACCTCAAGAGGTTTCTCTAATCCTCTTCAACAAGGAAACAGCGGAGCACCTGTTGGATGCCCACCGGAAATGCGACAGAAGCTTTACGGAAACAGAGGGCTGCTCCAATGAGTCTGTTATTAAGGTCCAGGCCTGAGATAAGGATGTCAGGGAACAGAGGGAAGCCATTCGGGCACACATAGAATTTTGTAAAGCAGGTCACGGGTACATTCACAAACGGCCATGCATGTGCTCTTTCGCAGAAGGTAAACCAGGAAGTTCACACCGTAAGACACTGAATAGAGTTATTTTGGCCCTTCGTCTAGGCAAGTGGACCAAGAAGATAAAGGTTCTCCTGTCCAATCATATCTGACTCTGGGGGTGGGGGGGGAGTGCTCATCTCCATCTCCTAGTCAAGGGAGCCAGCATTGTCCAAAGACGTTTCTGTGGTCATGTGACCAACATGAGTATACGCCAAGGTGCACGAAACGCTGTGACCTTTCCAACGAAGTGGCACCTATTGAGCTACTCGCATTTGCATGCTTTCAAATTGCTAGCTGGGCAGGAGCTGAGTCAAGGATGGCAGCTCACCCCGTCATGCAACGCTCGGGTCTCAAACGCAGGCTATCAGTTTTCCAGCTGACAAGTTCAGGGTCTTTAACCGCTGCGCCATCACATCCCCTGGCAGAAAGGTATCCTGGGGAAAATACCAACCAGGCCAACAGATTTCTTTTAACAAAGACAAAAGAGGCCGGTGCTTTGCTTTGCAGCCAACCAGCTTCTCCCTGGCTCTTTTTAAATCCAAAGGAAGATCTGTAGAGCTGGCCCATGGCTTCGTGGGGCCTCTCCCCACCTACACAGCCCCAAACCTTCCTTTTGGGGGGGGGGAAGGGAAAAGAGGGAAGCGGCGCTCAAATTCTATCTCCATGGCTGATGGGCAGGTTGCTTTCTACTCACCTGGACATCACCGGGAAAAACCAGAGTCTCTTTTCTTCCCCAAATACTTGCTGGAGGTTTCTGACAAAGCCGAGGTTGAAACCGTTTTTATCCAGGCCGCTGGAGAACACGGGAGCCGAGAAAGCCTCTGCAGCAAAACAGAAGACTGTCTCAGGCGCTGGAAAGAGGACCCCAATAAGAGAGGATTTTCCGGGGCAGCGCCTGCTAGAGATCAGCTGACACCTGACAACATCCTGCGGTTTCAGCACAGGGAAGGCCAGCCAGCCAAGCGGAATCTGAGCCAGTGCTTTCACAATCTCGTGGGAAGATTTATTTATTTATTTATTTATTTAATTTATTTACATGCCGCCCAATCCCAAAGTACTCAGGGCGGCGTACAAAATTAAAACAATCATCGAGAATAAAACAATAAAATAATACAATCATACCGCAAGTCCGATCATGTCCCGCCCCCCCCCCCCGGGGACATCAGCCCCAGGCCTGCCGGAACAGGAGAGTTTTAACGGCCTTCTTAAAGGCCGGCAGGGTGGGAGTAGTTCGAACCTCAGGGGGAAGTTGATTCCACCAGGTCGGAGCCACCACAGAAAAGGCCCTTCCCCGAGGGCCCGCCAGCCGACATTGTCTGGCCGACGGGACCTGAAGGAGGCCCAATCTGTGGGACCTCACCGGTCTCTGGGAACTGTGCGGCAATATGCGGTCTTGTAAGTAACCTGGCCCTATGCCATGAAGGGCTTTAAAGGTGATAACCAACACCTTGAATTGCGTCCGGAGACCCACAGGAAGCCAGTGCAGCTTGCGGAGGATAGGTGACACGTGGGCGTACCTTGGCCCGCCCACAATCGCTCTCGCGGCTGCATTCTGAACCAACTGCAGCCTCCGAACGCTCTTCAAGGGTAGCCCCATGTAGAGCACGTTACAGTAATCCAGTCTTGAGGTGACAAGGGCATGAGTGACCGTGAGTAAAGCCTCCCAGTCCAAATAAGGCCGCAACTGGTGCACCAGGCGAACCTGTGCAAAGGTCCCCCTGGCCACAGCCGATAGATGTTGTTCCAAATTTAGCTGTGAGTCCAGGAGGACACCCAAGTTGCGTGCCTGCACCTAGGGAGATGTTTTAAGATGTCAAACAGGCTTTCCTCCTGTAGGGTAAGGAGGATCATAGAACACTAACGTTGGAAGGGACCTTGGAGGTCTTCTAGTCCAACTCCCCGCTCAAGCAGGGGACCCTATACCAGAGGTAGGCCACCTTGGCTCTTTTATGACTGGTGGACTTCAACTCCCAGAATTCCTCAGCCAGCCGTGCTGAGGGGAAAGGGAAAGGTTTCCAAGCTGAGCCAGGCTGGCTCAGGAATTCTGGGAGTTCATGAGTCATAAAAGAGCCAAGGTTGCCTACCCCTGCCCTAGACCATTTTAGATAAATGACTGCCCAGCCTCCAGTGATAGAGCACCCCCATCTTCTGAAGCCAAACTGTTCCACTGGGACTAATAAAGGAGAATATTTGTAACTCAGGGTTGATATGAGGGGATCAGAGCTTGCTTGTTTTCTTGTAGATTGCTCTCGCCCTTAGGAAATTTTTCCTTAGTTCTAGGCTGCTTGTCTCCTTGGTTAGTTTAACAGCTGTTAAATGAATCACTGCAGTTAAATGAACCATGCAGTTGTTAGGCAAACTTGGCTTCCCTCCACTAACTTTGCTTGTCACAAGCCAGCTGGGAAGGTCACAAAAGGGGATCACGTGACCCCAAGTGCCTGAATTTTGATCACGTGACCGTGGGGATGCTGCAATGTAAACAATGGCCATAAATCCCCTTTTTCAGTGCTGCTGTAACTTTTAATAGCAATAGCAGTAGCACTTAGACTTATATACCGCTTCACAGTGCTTTACAGCCCCTCTCTAAACGGCTTACAGAGTCAGCATGTTATTCCCAACAATCTGGGTCCTTATTTTACCGACCTCAGAAGGATGAGAGGCTGAGTCGACCTTGAGCCGGTGAGAATCAAACTGCCAAACTGCAGGCAGGTGGCAGTCAGCAGAAGTAGCCTGCAGAACTGCACTCTAACCACTCAGCCACCATGGTCACTAAATGAATGGTTATAAGCCGAGGACTACCAGTATTAAATCTCTCTTTCCTGTAACTTTTAAGTAGAAAAAATGCTCACCATAGGGCATAACGTCTTTAACCTAGGCCAGGGGTAGGCAGCCTGGGCTCTTTTATGACTCGTGGACTTCAACTCCCAGAATTCCTGAGCCAGCATGGGGGAACTATGGCTCCCTTGATGACTCGTGGACCAACTCCCAGAATTCCTGAGCCAGCATGGGGGAACTATGGCCCCCTCATGACTGGTGGACTTCAACTCCCAGAATTCCTGAGCCAGCATGGGGGAACTATGGCTCCCTTGATGACTTGTGGACTTCAACTCCCAGAATTCCTGAGCCAGCATGGGGGAACTATGGCTCCCTTGATGACTCATGGACTTCAACTCCCAGAATTCCTGAGCCTGCATGGCTCAGCTTGGAAACCTCTCCCTTTCCCCTCAGCGTGGCTGGCTCAGGAATTCTGGGAGTTGAAGTCCACGAGTCATAAAAGAGCCAAGGTTGCCTACCCCTTTCCTAGATGCCTCAAACTGGTTAACTTATAGAATGGCCGGCTCCATTCCACCTATTAGAATGAAATTTTGGAAAGTTTTGACCATATCAGCAACACCGCAGGGGGTTAGGCCAGCATTCTCTGCTTAGGAAAGGAAATCTATCTGACAGGGATGGTCCAACTGGTCTTGGGTCGTCTTAACTGTATTAAAATAATGGGTAATACCTTTTCATAAAGAAAGATGTCGGTGGAATAAGAACAAAAACCAATGAATTAAGGAGGAATTTTTGACCAGTGTTTCTCAACTTTAACAACCTTAATCAGCGCTGGCTGGAGAATTCTGAGAGTTGCAGTCTACACATCTTAAAGTTGTTGAGATTGAGAAACACTGTTCTGGACCGTGAGAGCCCTTTGTTGGTGGGACCACTTGTCCCCTGGATTCATGGAGGCTCCATCGAGGACCTGGATTCTTGGCTGGGCTAAAAGTCCCCCCCCCCCAAAAAAAAATCCCTGCTGACTCTATGACTCTATGACTAAGCAACAAATATGAAGCAAAAAACATGTGTACAAGGATTCCAGGATTCCAGAGTGGGGAACTGGGGAACCTTCTTGGATTCTGGAATGCCTATCAGTCAATTTGGTCGCTGAAAATGGGCTGGTACAAATCGGCCTTGCCCGTAACTTTCTTCCCGAAGGGGTGAGTGCCTTACCTAGAGTCGATCTGTTTTGACTGACGAGCCAGCAGTGGTAGCCAAAGAGGAACAACAGGCTGACCAGAAACATGACTGCCACAAAAAGAAGAAAGAGGACGTGGAACCTGGAATGACCACTGCTTGGCTCAGCCTGCAAAGGAAAACGAGAGCACGTGAAAGGAGAGATCCGCAGAGCATTAAAAGAGCAGGCGTGTTCTTGTTCTTGCAGATCTGCAGAACCAGGCAGGGGTAGGCCACCTTGGCTCTTTTATGACTCGTGGACTTCAACTCCCAGAATTCCTGAGCCAGCACAGCTCAGCTTGGAAACCTCTCCCTTTCCCCTCAGCATGGCTGGCTCAGGAATTCTGAGAGTTGAGGTCCACGAGTCATAAAAGAGCCAGGGTTGCCTACCTCTGGCCTAGGCCTAGGCCACTTTATGACTGGGGACTTCAACTCCCAGAATTCCTGAGCCAGCATGGCTCAGCTTGGAAACCTCTCCCTTTCCCCTCAGCATGGCTGGCTCAGGAATTCTGGGAGTTGAAGTCCACAGGTCATAAAAGAGCCAAGGTTGCCTACCCCTGACCTAGAGGAACATATGAAAGCATAATTAATGTTAATTAATGTAGACTTTATTAGTTTAGAGGAGTACGCAATCTTGGCTCTTTTAGGACTGGTGGACTTCAACTCCCAGAATTCCTGAGCCAGCACGGCTCAGCTTGGAAACCTCTCCCTTTCCCCTCAGCACAGCTGGCTCAGAAATTCTGGGAGTTGAAGTCCACCAGTCATAAAAGAGCCAAGGTGGCCTACCCCTGGGACCAGGGAATATCCCTACCAGCCATAATGGGCCAGCAGGAGGGAATCTGTTGCCTTCCAGACGTGGCTGAATTGCCTCTCCCTGCTTCCTCACTGCTAGTCTGTGGTCAAGGCTACTGAGAGTTAGAAAGTTCTGTTCCAATAGCTGGTGGGCAGTTTTTAGAGGACCGGTAGTTCTCAACTTACAACGGTTCATTTAGTGACTGTTCAAAGTTACAACGGCCCTGAGAAAAGTGATATAATTACTTTTCACACTTACAAGCATTGCAGCATCCCCAAAATCCTCTGATCAAAATTCATACACATGTATTTATGACGGCCGCAGTGTCCCGGGGTCATGTGATCTCCTTCTGCCACCTCTGACAACCAAAATTAATGGAGAAACCAGATTTGCTTAACAACCATGTTACTACCTTATCTATTGCAGTGATACGCTTAAAAACTGTCTCACCTAGCAACAGAAATGTTGAGCTCAATTGTTGAGGACTATGTGTACTGTTTCTTAACCTCAGTTGAGGACTATCTGTACTGTTTCTTAACTTCAGCAAATGTAAGAAGCATGGACTTCAACTCCCAGAAATCCCCAGCATAGAGACCCTGAAGCCCTGACCACAAAGCAGCTGAGCACCAGACAAGAAGGTTGGAAACTAATCAAGACAGACGCAATCTGGAACTAAGGAGACATTTCCTGAGAGAGAAAACAATTGACCAGTGGGGGCTTCCCTCCAGAAGTTGTGGGTGCTCCATCACCAGAGGTTTTTAGGAAAAGACTGGACAGCCATTTGTCCAGAATGGTATGGAGCCAGGGTAGGGAACCTTGGCTCTTTTATGCCTCGTGGACTTCAGCTCCCAGAATTCCTGAGCCAGCCATGCTGAGGGGAAAGGGAGAGGTTTCCAAGCTGAGCCATGCTGGCTCGGGAATTCTGGGAGTTGAAGTCCACGAGTCATGAAGGGGCCTAGGCCTAGGCCAGAGGTAGGCAACCTTGGCTCTTTTATGCCTCATGGACTTCAGCTCCCAGAATTCCTGAGCCAGCCATGCTGAGGGGAAAGGGAGAGGTTTCCAAACTGAGCCATGCTGGCTCAGGAATTCTGGGAGTTGAAGTCCACGAGTCATAAAAGAGCCAAGGTTGCCTACCCTGGAATAGAGTCTCCAGCTTAGGCATAGGTTGGACTAGAAGACCTCCAAGGTCCCTTACAACTCTGTTATACTGATACTGTCTACAAGACAAAACAGCTGAATGAGAGAGGAATAGGTTCCAGTATATATTTTAATGATAAATGGGGAAGGACACTTGTTTGAACACTGTGAGCCATGGTGGCACAGTGGTTAAAAGGCAGTACTGCAGGCTATTTCTGCTGCCTGCTGCCTGCCAGCAGTTCGATCCTGACCGGCTCAAGGTTGACTCATCCTTCCATCCTTCCGAGGTCGAAAAATGAGGGCCCAGATTGCTGGGGGGCCAATATGCTACTCAGAGTAAAGCACTATGAAGTGGTATACAAGTCTAGATGCTAAAATGCTACTGAAGTAGAAAAGAACTTCCCCAGTTTTGAAAAGTAATGACTGTAGTAATCCCTTGCACAATGGTAACTTTCTTCCGTTGGCCTTCTGTTCAGAAAGTGGTGAGTTCCTCCTAGATCAGGGCTTTTCAACCAGTGGTATGGGTACCACCTGTGGTACATTGGTACCTGACAGGTGGTACGCAACCATCCTAGAAAAGTGGTAGCGGGGGAGGGGAATGAGCTGAACCGGTGGCAGCACTGCATAAGCCTGAGCAAGAGATGGCTGTAGTTGCAGGGCTGTCAGGGTTCAGCGGAAGCATCAGGATCAGCGCCAGGCTCCAGCTGGAGCTCGGTGCTGATCCTGGTGCTTCTGCTAAGCCCTCAAGAAGCACCAATCAGCTGGAGCTCGGCGTGGATCCTGGTGCTTCCACTGAGCCCAGAAGAAGCGCCGATCAGCTGGAATGTTGCAGCATCTCCAGGGTCTTGTGATTTACATTCAGATGCTTGGCAACTATTTATGATGGTCACAGTGTCCAGGGTCATGTGAAGTGACTAAAACCTACTGCAACCACCCAGCAGACGGGGGGGGGGGAATAAAAACCAAACACCCCCCCACCTCCGCTGCCAATCCTCAACAGCAATGAAAACCTCGGACAGGAGGAAGAGCGACACTGGGTGGGCAGGCAGGTGTCTTGCTCGGCTGTGGCTTGGGGGGCACTTTTTTCAGTGCCATTGTAACTTCAAACAGTCACTAAGCGAATTGTTGTAAGTTAGTGGTTCTCAACCTGTGGGTCGGGACCTCATTTGGGGTCGAACGACCATTTCACGGGGGTCGCCAAACAACGCAGTCCGCCATTTTTTTCCCCCTTTTCCTTAGCTGTGCTACTCCCTTTTATTTTATTGGCTTTTGAAAGCCAATAGAATAGACTCTCTTGAATAGAGTCTAATTCTATTGGCTTTCAAAAGCCAATAGGAATGGTCCAGGCTGTCTCTGCCCTGCTGAGCCCTCCAAAAGTCCCATTCTGCAAACGGTGCTGCACCAGTTGATTAGTCCTCGACTTACGATCGGTTGAGTAGTCCTCGATTTACGACCGGTTGGGGGTCGCGGCATTAAAAAGGTTGAGAACCACTGTTGTAAGTCAAGGACTACCTCTACTTTATCACTTTTTTCCTTTTTTTTGGGTCACCAAGTTTTTGACACCTTGCTAGGCGACTGGTGGTCCTCGGATATTGCCATATCCTAAAAGTGATACAATGGGTGGAAAGGTTGAAAAGCCCTGGACTAGATCATAGCACTGGTTTTGAGCCCGGAAGATTTCAGACTCCAATGATATGCAGAAAGTAAGCAGTAATCAGGTTCCCCAACTTACTGTCCAGTATTTGATGAAATACTTGAAGACTGTTGTTGCAATAAACGTGCAGTACAACAGAGAGTAGGCTAAAAACAGTAGGAAGAACTTGTAGTTAGAAAAGCCGATGCAGTTGTTCACCCTAAAGGGAAAAAAAAGTGACGAAAATAAGAAGGAAGGTAAAATCAAAATACCTTTGGAGAAATGATGCTATGAAAAGCAAAAGCAGCAACAAGCACCTTTGTTTCTCTGAGGCGGCTCAATGTCAACCCCCAGCCCACAGGAGAGTCCCTGCGTACACAGTCCATGGGCCAAGAGCTGTGTACAGTCCCTGGGGACAGTCCCAGCCCACCCAATTCCCTCCCTCCCTCCAGCCCCCTTCCAGGTGTACCTGCCTCTTCCAGAAGCAGTTTGAATTCCCTCCCTAGACACTGATCTCAGATCAAGACTTAAATTGCCCTCCAGACTAGGATATGGTTAGACCTGACTTCCTTGTTTTACTGCATTTTAGCCCTTGCTTAAGAAAACTGGGATAGTAATTTTCTTCCCTAATAATTCTTTGTATTCTTCTTTCTTCGGGATATGGAATGTCCAAAAATGAAAGCCTCCAATGTAATTTTAATTTCTGTACCACTGCACAGAGCCCAGGATTTGACCAATCCTCTCCAGAGCGTCCAGCTACTGTACAAGTATTTCAAATTCTTTTTTCTTCATGTCCCCTCTTCATTATTAAGATCTGGTTTTATCCTTCCAGTAATTTGTAAATATTCATTTCATTTCATGGTGTATTCCAGCCTTCATCGAGTAATTCTTGCTGCATCTTTAATCTAGTCCAGGGTTGTCAAACTTGCAACGTCACGTGACGTGTCGCGACGTATCACAACTTTTTTGCCATTGCCGGCAATGGGGTGGGTGCGGTTTTGTTACGATGCATCCGGCCCACTGGCCAGCAGCTTGACACCCTAGTCATTCATAGAGAATGAACTCTATCTGCATACATAACTACATTTTTTCTTATTGTAACTATCTCTAACTTGGAAAGCATCTGAAATCTCTAAATGAGTGTTTCTCAACCTTAGCAACTTTAAGATGTGTGGACCAATTCCCAAGGCTGGCTGAGGAATTCTGGGAGTTGCAGTGCACACATTTTAAACTTGCCAAGATCGACAAACACTGCTTTAGAGTTTTAACTTTTTGAAAGGCCCCAGGGAATGAACAATATTTGAGAGGCAGACCTTGCTTTGCTCTACGGCCGTCTTTCTCATCTTTGCTGGCTGGGGAATTCTGGGAGTTGAAGTCCACACACCTCTTAAAGTTGCTAAGGTTGAGAAACAGTGACCTAAAATACAAACCTAAGAAACCAATGCACGAAAATGCTCCTTTCTCTTTGTAACAACGCCCAGGCCTACAATTCCCTTTTGTATATTTTAGATTTTTTCTATTTTTTTAAAAAAATCCCTCTAGTTCAAACTTATTGGGAAGACATTCTGTGCCTCCATTTTTGTGGAGAGTAAGGTCAAAGAAATAAAACCAAGTAGCTGGAACACACATGGCAAGATGGCATGGTTCCATTTATTATGCATTTGTGGAATCCCCTCAAAACATATCAGTGCACATATACTAAGGAGAACCTGCACGAAAGAGAGGTAAAATGAGAATTCCTGTTAATACGAGATTCTAAACCTCCTTTCTAAATTTTGGAAAGGTAAAAATTAACACAGAACTTTTACACTTGAGATATAACACCCAGTCCTTCTTTCTGAGTAGCAGAAACAGAAATAGTGTAAACTCACCAATGGGATATTCTGTTTTCTTTTGGCAGGTGGTTCAAAAGCACAAATGGATTGAGTCAATATTTCTCAAGCCAGTGGTGAAAAGGTGCAAGGCTTTGCATCAAGAATGCCATTTCATGTGCATAATGCATAATGGATCCATGGCACATTTTTGCACATTTCTATGCATATTAATTTGTGTGTGTGTCTGTGTGCGCGCGTGCACACTGTTTCATATGAATGTTTACTGGAGTAGCTGAACCAAAGTTGGAGTTCTAAATTTTAAGCAGTGTTGGTGGACTGAGCTGGTCAATTTCAGAAATTGATGCAGCTCTGTCCCTGAAACACTTTAATGTGTATATGGTGGATTAATGAAATGACTCTCCTCAAGAGTCCTTACCAGGGGCAATGATGGTCCATTTTTAACACGCACCTATTAGAAAAAGAGAAAAATGTCAGGGACCACATGAAGAGGAAAAGAAGCCCAGACGTCATTGTTCTTTTCTGGATTATTCATAATCCAGGATTCTATTTGTTTTCTTAAAGGTGATGTCATTTATTAGTGAGCAATAAAATTTCTGGGCTGCAATTTAATTTTCCAGGAAATCTCTTTTGACATGACGCCCCCTTGTGAGACTTTTTGTTATTGCATGTACAACACAGAACGTGGTTGTGGTATCTTACATCTTGGTTATCCTTTGAAAAAGAGATGCAGCTGTTGGCTACCAGCTCTTCAGGGAATATTTTATTTATTTATTTATGAGACTTATATAACGCTTTAAGTGCAAGCACTCTCTAAGCGGTGTACACCAGTAAGCAATGTATATATATATATATATTTTACATTGCCCCCAACAATCTGGGTCCTCATTTTACCTACCCCGGAAGGATGGAAGGCTGAGTCAACCTGGAGCCGGTGAGATTTGAACTGCTGACCTGCTGAACACAGTCAGCTAAAGTGGCCTGCAGTACTGCACTCTAACTGCTGCAGTACTGTGGTTTGCATAGATTTAAAGCCATGCAGAAAATTGCTCTGGGTACCAGGCAAACGTTGCTGACAGTCAAGATATAGACTACATTTATCCAAGTAGGAGGGCTCCTATCCTTCTTATCTTCTCCTCTTCCTCATCTTCTCAGCTTACTACTACCTTCTATCTATATGATGTTATTGTATATTATGATTAATGATTATATCTATGATCTATGACCTATCACTTTATTGTTGGTGTGTACACTCAGAGCTGACACAAATTCGTGTGTCCAATCACACTTGGCCAATAAAGAATTCTATTCTATTCTATTCTATTCTATTCTATTCTATTCTATTCTATTCTATTCTATTCTATTCTACTCTACTCTACTCTATTCCATTCCATTCCATCCATTCCATTCCATTCCATATTCTATTCCATATTCTATTCTATTTCATATTCTATTCTATTCTGTTCTGTTCTGTTCTGCTCTGCCCTCTCCTATCCCCATTCCCATTTTTATTCTAGAGAAGGGATATTTATTGATACCCTCTCAATAACCTACAGATAAAAATAAACATCCACAAAAATTCTATGCAATGTCAAGCTCATCCATTTTCTTTTTTAACTGAGGGTTGCCCCCTTCAGCTCAAAGTTAGCTTGGAGATTTTGTCCTCCCCAACAAGTATATTCTTCTATCTATACCTGCCAGGAGCAACACAACTAAAAAAAAAAAAAAAGGTACTGGACAACACACACACCCCTGCAATAATAACTGAAATTATGTGCCTGCGAAAGTAGATGCCTTGTCTATAAAATCACAAAGGAAGACAAGGCAGGATGAACAGGAAGAAGGGAAGGGAGAAGGGAAGAAGGCCCTTTGAGTATTACAAAGGGGTCAATTTCACCAGGGAACATTACCTTTTCCCAAGCAAAAGCCCACCGTTAGGCTAATTTTTCAAAGAGAGTCAACCTTGCCTGCAGTCCTTTGAACACCATTTCTCCTATCCTCTGTTTCTTAGCACAACGATCCCACCCTCCACCAATTCACAGCTAATTGGCCTTCTGACTGGTAAACACAGCAGGATAATCTCCCAATAGCCTTCTTGGGCATCTAAAATGTGTGTCAGTTTCCAACTTCTTCTCACTCAATATTTTGACTAAGGCCCAGAAGATCCTCTGCAAAAGAGAGCCTAACCTAGAGACATGTAATGGCATGTATGAATGACCACGGGAGATCAGGTGAAGAGATACTAACTACCTGGAGAACCCACAGATAAAAGGGAGAGCCCACAGCTGCATAATGGACGGAGGGGGGGGGAAGGCTCAGGAGGGATTCTCCTTATGCTAACAGACTATATCTAGTCCTCAACTTAGGACCACAACTGAACCCAAAATTTATGTTATCAAGTGAGAAATTTCTTACGTGAGCTTCGCCCCATTTGACTGCTAAGTGAATCACTGCATTTATTAAATTAGTAACACGGTTGTTAGGAACTGAATCTGCTTTCCCTATTGACTTTGCTTGTCAGAAGATCACAAAAGGGGAAGACATGACTTCGGGACACTGCAACCGTCGTAAATACATGTCAGTTGTCAAGCATCTGAATATAAATCACATGGCCATGGGGGTGCTGCAGTGGTCATAAGTGTGAAAAATGGTCCTAAGTCACTTTGAACGATCACTAAATGGACTGCTGTTAACTCAAGGTAAAGGTAACGGCAAGAGAATTGTACTTTCAGACTTGCAAGATTCTGTTAATGCAGCTGTACAATAAAGTAGAATTAGGTTATCTGTCTGTGTATCATAAACTGTTCTACCTGGCAAGGCTGACAAACATTAGCAGGCTCAAACTGGTGGATCTGGCAGCACGGATCACGTATACGTGAGCTGGGATATTTACAGCATAAAGCTTCCTTTGTACATATTTCTCATCTGTCATAGCAACTAGTGTTTTGCTCCTGGGAAAGAACAAAGGGGCAACCCTTCCAAGCTGGCATGTCATTACTCTGCATCCGTTCTAACATCAGCTAACAAGTCAAGGCATAAGCCAGCAGATGACCATGTTTTGCCTGCTCCCTTGGCAAACAAGTCCTGCATTCCAGTCAGTGCCAAAGTCAGATCCAATTCACTGCTGGCATTTGTAATTTCCAAAAGGAGAAAAACTATTGTTTCATTGTTCCAATGCATTTCATTATAAACAGACTGTCCAATTGTACCTTTTAAACCTGAAAAATCTCCAAGATAAAAACAACATTGGGATGTTTACCAACATAGCTTCTTCCCTTCTCTCTCTATTCTTTTTTTTTAAAGTCCTCTTCCTTGAGGTGTATGAAAATTTAGAAAGTTAACTTCAGCAATACATGACATTAATTATTTCTAATACAGCCAAAGTCACTTCTTCGTGTATTTCTTTTTAATCTTGCTTTTTCTTTTTTGCACTTATTTTTTTTCTTTATACTTTTCCTCTCTCTGAGTTTAGTCGGTATTTGCTTTCACTGATGTAATTAAAATCTTCAGAATGTCCGTGCACATAAATAGGCAGGTAGGCAGGCAGGCAGGCAGACAGACAGATAGATGATAGAGAAAGTGATAGATAGATAGATAGATAGATAGATAGACAGACAGACATACAGACATACAGACACACATACAGACACACACACACAGGATAGGACTGGGTCCCTGGGGGTGGGGTGGGAGTGGTATATGTCAGGTTGTGCAATCAAGAACAAGCAAAACTATTTCTTTTTATGTGTCCAGTCAACAACATCCTGCACAATTGTTGAGCTAGCCTTCAAGCCGCATTAGTTGTGGATGAAAAGAGTAAAACTTACACAGCACAAACTGAGCAATGGTGACAACGGTCAGGTTTGATCAGCTGACATCTATCACAGAATCGGATGGCTGGAAGGAATATGGCAAAAATCATGTTAATCATGATTTAGTTAATCATTATCACGAGTGCAAAATCTGTCTTATAAACTGGTTACTAGAAGGCAGTGTTTCTCAACTTTGGCATCTTTAAGGTGTGTGAACCTTAACTCCCAGAATTCCCAACCAGCATGGGGAATTCTGGGAATTGAAGTCCATATATCTTAAAGTTTGCCAACTTTGAGAAACGTGGGACCAAGGCAAGATTTGAGGGCTACTTTGAATATAGGCAGTGCCTTATATAAACCAGGGAATTATACTTTCTACGTGGCTGAATGCTATAGGAGACAAATTATGCTGCAGAGATATGTGCTTCATTCAGGCTGAGCTGATGACTTTGTGGACAAAATCATTTCTTGACAACGGAAGTTATTTAACACTTCCTCTTTCTGGGATGCTTGGTCAACTTCCCATATCAGAGTGGGTCCAATTCCTTCAGCTTTTTTGGTACAGCTTCTCAGGGGATTCTACCATGCTTTTTAGGTGAACTAAGCTTGTCTAATGATTTGTTAGTCCCTACTGGATACAAATGGCAAATCATGATGCTGATTTGCCATGGATTTACCACTGAATTTCAGCATGTAACTGTTTATCCTGGATATAAATGCTGCTATTATTTATTCACTATCTACTCCTGTGAAATCAGAAGCAAGAATCAGAAAAAAAAAAACCAGTGCATTCAATAGTGGACACCTTTACATTCAATAGCAAAACAAGCAATCATTAGATGAGTTTTCCCCAATTTGTGCCCTTCAGATATATTTTGGATGACGTTTTCCAGAATTACCAGCCAAAAGGGACAATTTCCCAGATCTGAATTCACCCCACTTCGAGTTTTCCAATTCCAACTGGCATCTAGAAATCACAGTGTAAATTTTAGCTAGAGTGAAAATGATAAAGCCAGCCAGGGAAAAGGCTGTAATGTTATCACAAGGCCTATATTTTGATTTTATGAGCCGGAATGAATGAATGCCTTATCTGTCTTTCACCTTTACCACAAAAGCCAAACATTTTGTCATCACTGATTTTGATGATGCTGTTTGTCACCCCAAAAGTTCTCCAAAAGAGGGGTGTCTGTATGAGATGCTGCATAGGTGGACTTCGCCCAAGCCATCTTAGAAACTCACCGCCATTCCCTGTTCTTGTGTAAACTGGCAACTTCCGGGCCATCTCGGCTAGGATCTGCCTCTGGCCCTCGGGCCTTTCTTCGTTTTCGTAGCGTTCCTTGTCAGCATACGACATGTGGAACTGGCAGTAGAAGAAAAAAAGTGAAACACACACCTGGTTGTAGAACGGGGTGGGGAACTATGGCCCCTTTATGTGGGCTTTATGTACCTGTGGACTTCAACTCCCAGAATTCCTGGGTCGTGTGGGAAAACAAGGCAACTGTATACCAACCTACGTTTGAAGTGACTCTTCTGAAACCATCTTGCTTGAACCTGATTGGTCACTGGGGGGGCAGCAGTGGGAGGCAGTTAAGGGAGGGGAAAAAGTTGAACTTAGGTATTTGGGCGCCCAATTCTCAGATCTGGCTATGCGACTCCTGAATCTTGTCCTGATAGGTTGGTTCTCCTAGGCCAAGCATTTATGGGTTTTTTTTAAAAAAAATAAAAACTACCCAGGTGACCCTCCAAGTGGCCTCAATGACCCTCTAAAAGTGGCCTCAATGACCCTCTAAAAGAATGCAAATGACCAGCTGTCTGCAAGGAGTATAAATCCTCCATTCCCCACCATCCAGTCAGAGCTGAAGAAGCTTCTTGGATGAGAAGCGAAACGTCTTCAAAGAAAAACAAGGAAGTCCAGTTGCCAGGTGAAAAAGCACCTTTGGGACAACCAGGACCTGGATGATGGAGAATCTCCACAGACACACATTTGGAAGGCACCCAGGTTGGGGAAGACTGGTTAGTCTCTTTATAAAATTCCCGAGTTTTACCTTTTTGTCTGGTTGTAGTGGAGGAGTAAATATAGACTTCCAATATGTCCATATGAAGAATACAAAGATGATATGGAATACGGTGAGGTAGGCCACTAAACAAGAAGAAAAGCATTAACCAGGAAGCAGAAATGCCCATTTTGCTCTTAATCCTTTAACAGAATCCTTAACTTTCACATTAAACAATATACACCTCTCTTAATTTCTCTATGCTTAAGACTGGGGAGAATCCATATGGAATCAGGGTTTATTTATTTAAATGTATACGCCACTTGGCTTGTGATTCAAAGCAACTCTAGTTAAGGCCTCAGGCTAGAAAAGAGGATTCCATGAATTCTAGTCCTACCTTAGGCCCCAAACCCGTTGGGTTCGTCACTTTCTCTCAGCCCAAGACAAGAGGCAATGGAAAACCATTTCTGAAAAAAACTTGCCAAGAAAACAGAAGAGACCTGCACAGGCAGTCTCCAAAAATCGGACATGATTGAACAGAAGAAGAAAAAAATGCTTATTATGGGAAGTGAGACGCCTCAGAAAAAAACAATCATCCCACGAGAAAGCAAGTTAGTTTTCTCGCTATATTACCTGAGCACTGGTTTCTTCAACTGGCCAGGAATACAAAAAAAGAAAGGATATAGTTTCAAACACAAGCTGCAGAGGGAGAGGGAGGGGGAGGATATGGATTCAGTCAAGAAAGGGACTATGGAGGAAAAGAATCTAACCCTTCCTCAAGCTCAGAACTGCTAAGACTTCCCTCAGCTTAAATGGGGAGCTGAATTTTATGGTAAGCTGCCCAGAGCTACCCCGTAGTAAGATGGGGAGCTAAAACTTAAAATAAAATGAAATAAAAATATATAAAAAAATAAAATTAAAATAAATAAAAAATAAAATAAAAAATAAGAAGACAGAATAAAATAAAATATAAAATATATAAAATATAAAATAATCACTCAAGCGTCCTGGCTAAGCAAGCAATTAGACCAGGGGTAGTCAACCTTGGCTCTTTTATGACTCGTGGACTTCAACTCCCAGCTTAGCTGGCTCAGGAATTCTGGGAGTTGAAGTCCATGAGTCATAAAAGAGCCAAGGTTGACTATCCCTGAATTAGACACTGGATCTCCAAGGCCCAGCTACTCCCTTGCATGTTCCCTTAATTACTGGAGTGCAACCTAGACTCGCTTACATCCGTCCAGGAGTGGTGGAGACTTCCAAAGTCTTATTTTAGGCAGGGCCTGGGGATCCTCTGCATTTCCATCAACCTCAACTGCAATTGAGGTGGAAAAGTCCGGTCAATCAGCCCTTCCCATCTCTGTCTACACTGGGATAATCACACTGTATCATCACAGGAGGTGACTGCAAAGAGATCTAAAGTACAAAGACCAGATATAATAAATATCCACGTACCTTTTTCTACAGAGTTCGTCAGAGTCACTGAAAGAGAAAAAAAAAGAACATATTCAAATGGCGTATCAAGGTTTCCACAAAAAAATATGCTTGCCTTTATGCATACGTTGACTGTGTCTGAAATTAATTTTTACTTTATGAGTCATAAATCGTTATATTATTAATTCCACTGCATTGATACTCACTTATTCACTTGATTCATTATCCTTACAACTGTAAGACCCCCAAGAACCAAGCATGGCACGTGGAGTTACTTCTGAGTAGCTACTTTGTTGTTGTTCCCCTACAGACAGAATCTTGCCAGACTTAAGCAAGATGTCAACGCTGCAAATACTGTATATTCTTGCTTTGACAATATGCAGAACTGTCTGGTATTTTTGGGGTTAATACAGAGCAGAAGAAGGTGGGGGTAAAGCCCGGGAAAGAAAGAGGAAGGAAACCTTTGACCTTCACACTAATTGGATAATGTGATATATGACAGCTAATTTAGGGAGGGAACATGCTGATAATTTAACTGCTCAGAGGAACTTAGATCTTAGCATAAACCTTCAGTTATGCCCGTGCCAACATTTTGAAGCAATAAAAGACTTTTAGGGAAATCAATGCCTGGAAGTTCTCTGAAGTGTTTCGTTAGCCGGAACCATAACACCAGATTCTTTTTCAACAAGCTCATTCATGGAAAGGATGAGAGCTTGAGGGGGGATTCAAGTGGGTCGGGAACTGGTTGCTGATCTGCTACAGATTTACTAAGCCTCCCACGGAAGTTCTACTCTATTCTACTCTCCCATTTTTTCTACTTTCATGAATGAGGTCAGGATCTTCTCTCTTTTCCATCTGAATTAGATGATTTTGAAAGATTACATCTGTTTATTTACTTACCTCCCTTACTTGGTGTATAATATTAATAAAGGAGAATAGCAGTAATAATAATAAATCTTATTTATCTTTTGCTCCTTCTTGAACTACCGGTCCAACTCATTTGCCTGCCTGCTTCTTGAAGCTAACCTGTGAATCAGCATTTACACCAGTTCAAAGACATTCAGACCTGCCCACCTTCAGTTGGATGGGGCTTCTATTCTTTCCAGGAGTGCTTCTCTTTCAAGGCAAGAGAAGGGAAGCCCAGGATATGCCTCTGGATAGAGCAGCCAAAAACCAACTGTCTTTTCTGCTGTGTCACAGCTGCTGTGCTGCAAAAATCACTTGCCATGCTCCAAGTTCCTTTTATAATCCTACTCTCCTCAAAAGAAGGTGGCTTCCTTCTGAGCGGGTATACAGTAACAAGCTGAAGCAAAATGGCTTTACCCTTTTTCTAAACTGGAAAAGAAAAGAGCATTGTATATTTACAAATACTTTGTGTGTTTATCACAGGTTCTTTCATTGTGGATTTGGTCCCCTTTTATCCTCACAACAATAATTAGGCTGAGAAGTTCTCCAAGGACTATGCAGAGTATTAAAGCAGAATTGTGGTGCTGGAAAGGTTCTTTTTGAAGGAGAGGGCAGAAAGAAGTCAAAGAATGAATGAATGAATGAATGAATGAATGAATGAATGAATGAATGAATGAACAGGGCATCATGAAAACACATACAGAGCATACATCTGGGCCTTACTCAACACAGGGCTATGCAGCTGACATTTGGATTCAAATTTGAACCAGACATCCATGCAGCCTGCTGTGGAAAATGATGGAAAGCATGAATGGCTGAAAGTGACAGGCCTTGATAATTAATCCTAACAATTTACCTATTCTTTATATCCAGGAAATAATGCAGTACCATGCATGATTCACTTAGGAAAAAATGAATTGAAGGCCAGGAACAGCCAAGGAAAAATGGGTGCGATGCAAAAGGAAGCACTACCAACTGTAATTATCTGTTGATAACCTAATTAAGATTCAGGAAAACAGCAGCCACCTGCAAATTCCTATGTTTTGGGAAGAAAGCAGCTGGCTCTTTCCTTCAGAGAAAACCCCATATTAAAAATTGAAAAATTATCTGCTGAAAGATCAGTTGGGTTCTAAATCATGAGAAGTGATAGTGCCCCTTTTTTACTGTACTAGTGAGGCCACACTTGGAATACTGCATTCAATTCTGGTCACCACGATACAGAAAAGATTGAGGCCCTAGAGCAGGGATGTCAAACTCGAAACGTCACGTGACGTGTCGCGACGTATCACGACTTTTTCCCCATTGTTGGCAATGGGGTGGGCACGCTTTCAGCATGAGGCATTCAGCCCACAGGCCGGCAGTTTGACACCCCTGCCCTAGAGAGACTGCAGAGAAGAGTAGCAAAGTCGATAAGAAGGTTTGCAGGATAAACCATATGATGAATGGTTAAGGAAACTAGGCATCTACTTTGACCGGAAGAACAGTTGCAGGAATTAGGTATGTCTAATCTAGTGAAAGGAAGGACAAGGGATGACATGATAGCAGTCCTCCAATATTTGAAGGAGTGCCACAAAGAAGGAGAGGGGATTCAACCTATTGTCCAAAGCACCAGAAGGCAAGACAAGAAGCAATGGTTGGAAACTAATCAAGGAGAGAAGCAGCCTAAAACTAAGGAGAAACTTCCTAACAGTGAGAACAATCAACCAGCTTTGCCTTCAGATGTTGCGGGTGCTTCGTCACTGGAGGCTTTTAAGAAGAGACGGGACAGCCACTTGTCTGGAATGCTATAGGGTCTCCTGCCTGAGCAGGGGGTTGGACTAGAAGACCTCCAAGGTCCCTTCCAACTCTGTTATTCTATTATTTATTTATGTCTAGCCTAATGAAGAGATGGCTTAGGGGTGACATGATAGCGGTCTTCCAATACCTGAAGAGGTGTCACAGACAAAAGGGGTGGAGCTATTTTCCACAGCACCTGAAGGCAGGACAAGAAGAAATGGGTGGAAGCTCATTAAAGAGAGATCCTATCTGGAACTTGTGGGGGAATTTGCACGCGCAGCAAACTGCCATGCTTTCCCCCCCACAAACCTCATAACCTTTTGATATCCTTTGTCCCAAGGAAGCAGCCAAAAGATCACCCCCTTTTGATTTAATATCTTACCTACCTAAACAGATAATATGCTTAGTTCCTTCCCTTATCTCTTCCCATCTTTATCTCTTCCTGTCTTTCATCTACCTGTATTTGTCTTTACCTGATCTCTGACCATGTAATATGTTGCTAGAAAATAATTGCTTATATGAAGGAATTTTTCAATTACTTTATGTCAACAGCTAAAGGTTAAACTTCTAAATGTAAAATGTCGGCAGTTAATGGCAAAGCCTATGTATGTAAAAAGTATATAAGAAGGAATAAACTCAAGAGTTTGTCAAGCTGTGTCCTGCAGCTTCAAACCTCTGCTCAAGACATGCCTGTGTCTTTTTCTTAGCATCCTACAGAACTAAGGAGGGATTTCTTGACAGTGAGAGCAATGGAACAGATCATCCCGGATTTGTGGATGCTCCAATACTGGAGGTTTTCAAGAAAAGATTAGACAGCCATTTGTGCAGGATAGTATAAAGACTCCTGCCTTGGGGCGAGGGTTGGACTACAAGACCTCTAAGATCTCCACCAGCCCTAGGATTTTGATTCTAAAGTAAAAGCAATCTTGTTGCAGAAATTTCTGTAATCTTATCCCGTTCCCTGCCAATAACCTTGTTAAAGACAATTCTGTGAGACTCTTGCTGCTGCTGAATCTGCTGCTGGACTGCCCCCCTCCCCAATCTACTGGGCTCCTATTGACATTTAGCACCAACTCCAAATAGTCTCTTATGTGGCTGCTTGAACTCCTGGAATTGTTCACACACCCCCATTGGTGCCCAGGCTGTATCTTCCTTCCCCCAAACCTGCAAGGTACAGCCTCATTCTCCAAAATAGGATGTGGAAGGACGGTTGTAACTGGCAGCAAGTTCAAGCAAACTGCCTTTCAAAAAGGCCCTTCTGTAGCTGTTTGTTAATTTTTGCATTATTTTGTGGCGCTGGAATGCAGAGATGTTTGGACTCTGAAGACAGAAGGACAGCAGATACTCTATAATGGAATGGAATGGAATGGAATGGAATGGAATAGAATAGAATAGAATAGAATAGAATAGAATAGAATAGAATAGAATAGAATAGAATAGAATAGAACAGCTTTATTGTCACTTTACATGTACACTAATCAGCATACATTAAAATGAGATTTTGTTGCATACACCTCTCAAAGGGTAACCACCTTCAATATACACTGCGTAAACATAACAAAAATGAGTCCTGTGACTCTTTCTTGCTTGGTTATCAGGTAGAAAGCATTTCTAGGGGGTAATCTTACAGCTGCACCTTTGCCTTACCCCTCAGAGGTATCATGGGTTTCTGCCGAGACGCAGAATCCCGCTGCAGACTACGGCCCCTCAGTATAAATAAAAGCACAGGCTTTGCCCGTATTGCTGTTTGCCAAAGTGAGCCTGGCAAGACAAACCTTTCTGGGACAGCATGCATGCGCATGCACACACAATCTGAAAAACTGAGCTGGAGGCAAATTAAAACCCAACCACCTTCTGTTTATCTGTGATGCAAACTCAGTATTAATTAACTGAATCTATGTGATTTTCAACAAGCCACCAGCTGCTTTAAATTCCTGTATAAATGGAGTGGCTCACACTTGCTTTGAAACAATTTTACAGCCAAGTCTGTTCCCTCCTTAAGTGAAGGTGAGCTCGTGGTCAATACGGTTGGTCTTCTCTGGTGCCACCAACTTCAGGGGTCTCTTGAAGAGAAAGGGATCTTTCTACCTTTAGAGCAGTGTTTCTCAACCTTGACAATTTTAAGGCATGTGGACTTTAAGGCATGAAGTCCACATGCCTTAAAATTGTCAAGGTTGAGAAACACTGCTTTAGAGCTCCCTGAAGGCTTGTTCTTTTTTCTTCCTCCTCTAGCAAGATTGCACAAGCCCACCCTTGATTTCATGTCCTGGCTTCATCTGCCGGTTGCTGGGACAACAGTCTATCTTCTAGCCCAATTCTCCAACAAGGATCATTATGTAAATGGGTGAGCTATTTTCTGGAGACCAAGAGCTTTACTACCACTTTGATTTTTGCTCCAGTCTATCTAGGAGGCCACACGAAGGAATGAGTCACAGCAGAAGAGGGAATTGTGTTGCAGACATCTCAACTATGGAACTTGGTTCCAATACATGAGTGGTTGGGGGGCTATCTATATTTTCTCTCCTGAATGATGAAATGTAGCCAGGGAGGCTCTTGAAGGACCCCGCAGTCAGAACTAAAAGGCCTAAGTGGAGACTGCAGACTCCAGATGTTTTAATAATCTTTGCTCCGGTTGCCATGATTTAACCTTTTTAGATGCTTTTGGCCTGGTTGATTGAGTCTTCATTTACTTTTGCAATACATTTTGGGGAGAAACCGCTGCAGTTGGTATGGCAAGAGTTAATACATTCCAGCTACTCTCTAACTCTGCCTAACTTAATTTTTTCATTTTGATTGAAGAAGTTAGTTGGATGAGTAACAAAACGTCTCAATTCAATAAACTTTGGTCCAATTGCCATGATTTAACCTTTTTAGATACTGCAAAGTCCAATTGTTAAGAACCAAGTGGGGCCTGCCTCAAATTTACCACATAGCGTTAACAAAGTCCTAATCAAATTTAACCCCCCCCCATTCCCTGTAATGCTGATAATCACACTGAGCTACCTTAGCAGATTGTTGTAAGAAACCTCCCCAATTGCCTGTGTTGATATGGCACCCTGAATCCTAAACAAACTGTACTTGGCAGGCTTCAAAAAACAATGGAGGATAAATGATTTTGCCCTAATGTGAACACAGTGTTTCTGCTAAAGACAACGGGCTTGGTTTCAGCCAAACTGGGGGATTCTGGGAACTGAAGTCCATGCAGCTTAAAATTGCTGGGGTTGAGAAACATTGCATTAAAAGTAAAGGAGATGCTTAAAGCAGCAGCACCTTTTTTTCTTCAAGCTCTCACGGAAACAAACAAAAAAATATAGCTGCTTTAATGCAGCTCAGAGGTGCATGATGTTGGAAGCACTTCTTACACACCCTATTTGAGACACACACACAGCCCGATACAGTCACCATGCAAGCTGGTTTTACTTGCATCTTGGTTCTCTTTGCACAGCACATGTATTGGTTCAAGGAGGGGGAAGTTATGAAGTCAGGTGACAGCAGCATCGAATCAAATGATCCCACGGGTTACCCCAGAGGGGCTAGTCTGGCTTTAAGCCAGGGGTGGGGAACCATGGCCCTTTTATGTCTTGTGGACTTCAACTCCCGGAATCCCTGAGCCAGATTCTGGGAGATGAAGTCCACAAGTCATAAAAGGGTCAGGGTTCCCCACCCTTGCTTTAAACCAGTGGTTCTCAACCTGTGGGTCGGGACCCCATTTGGGGTCAAACGACCATTTCACAGGGGTCGCCAAACCACGCTGTCCGCCATTTTTTTCCCTTTTCCCCAGCTGTCCTACTCCCTCTTATTGGTGGCCACACCCATTTGGGGGTCACCACAACATGGGGAACTGTATTATGGGGTCACAGCATTAGAAAGGTTGAGAACCACTGCTTTAAACCAACTGCCTAAGGTCAACCAGTTACTCTTCTTGCTTCTACTGTAGAAAGAAAGTCTTAGGGAGCCCCCCCCCCGAACATGCTCACTTCTTGGCTTTGCACACCCCACAGGCGGAGACGTGTAAAGGGAGCTGGGCAGGAACCAACCTGCTACATTTTTGCTTCCTTGCAAGGCAAAATGAAAAGCCAGGATGTGTTTGTTAGGTTAGGATGCCTGGGGGAAAAAGGCTCCTAAGTGGGCGAGGGGGCCACTCACCACCAGAGCTGCCGGGGCACTAGGGCAGGAGTTGGGGGGCGACCTGTCCAGGCACAGACAGAGGGCAGGGGCTCCCCTCGGACCTGCCCCCCTTGCAAGATCTGGGAAGCAACGCTGGACAGAGGTGGTTCTGCCCCCCCACCTTGGAATTAGCCACCCCAACCCCCCCCCCAAAGATTTCCAGGAGGGAAGTCCCCAGAGGTCTGGGACTACATTCCCCATCATCCTCAGTTCCCAGAAGGCAGCTGGGAGAGTTGTAGCCCCCCTTGCAAGATCTGGGAAGCAACGCTGGACAGAGGTGATTCTGCCCCCCCACCTGGGAATTAGCCACCCCAACCCCCCCTCCCAAAGATTTCCAGGAGGGAAGTCCCCAGAAGTCTGGGACTACATTCCCCATCATCCTCAGTTCCCAGAAGGCAGCTGGGAGAGTTGTAGCCCAACACAATTGGAGGAGGGGCCCTTGAGGAAGACCAGGCTGGGGAGGATGGGCGTTGTAGCCAACACCCCTGGAGGAGGGGGCCCTTCAGACCGGGCCGGGGAGGATGGGTCCGGAGCCCGCTGCGCCCTCCTACCCAGGCAGAGCTCGACGACGTAGGCGTAGTAGGACCAGAGCACCACCAGCGCGATGATGAGGACGGGCACCCAGCCGAAGACCCGCTGGCAGCACCGCAGCCCCCGGGACAGCGCCATCCCCGCCGCGACGCCCTTCGCGGGCCGGGCCCGGCGGCATCGGCGCTCGGCAGAGCCGGACTGGGCGGCGCGCGCACCTGCCCGCTCGCTCGCTCGCTCGGCGCTCGGCTGAGGCGCCTGGGGGGCGGACGGGCCGGCAGCGCTGTGGCAAGGCGGCCTCTGGAGGGCGCCGGTGGAACAGCAGGGAAACGCGCATGCGCGTGCTGCCTTCGCACGCCCTGCTGCCGACGAAGGCGCGGGAGTGGCGGAGCGCCGGCCGGGAGGGCGCAGCGGGGGGAGGCTGGCGGACTGCCCTGCGGAGGAATGGACGGGCAGCGGTCAAGGAGAGAAGCAAGCTAGAGCTAAGGAGGAATTGCCTAATTAATCCGTGGAACGGCTCGCCTCCAGAAGCCGTGGCTGCTCCATCATTGCGAGGCTTTTAAGAAGAGACCGGACAGGCACTTGTCCGGAATGGAATAGGCCGGCTCTCCTGCTCGAGCGCGGGCTGGACTAGAAGACCTCCAAGGTCCCTTCCAACCCTGTTGTTCTGTTATTCCTGCGGCGCCTTGAGACCCGCTGGGCTCCCCCGTGGATGCTGGATCGGGCTTGCGCGCCCTCCTGCCCCAGATGCGAAAGCCGCAGCCGTTATGCGTGGGCAGCGCTGCCCCCCAGGTCTTCTGCCGCCTCTGTGATGCCCGAAGCCGAAGGAAGCCATTCTAGCTTGGGGGGGGGGTTAGTGCTCGCCCGGGTCCCTCCCAGAAGCGAGCTCCTTTTCCTAAACCAGGGGTAGGCAACCTTGGCTCTTTTATGACTCCTGGACTTCAACTCCCAGAATTCCTGAGCCAGCTATCCTATCAAAAGCCAATAGAATAAATGAGAGTAGCACGGCTAAGGAAAAGGGGGAAAAAATGGCGGACTGCGTTGTTTAGTGACCCCGTGAAATGGTCCTTTGACCCCAAATGGGGTCCCGACCCCCAGGTTGAGAACCGCTGCGTTAGACGTAAGAGCCGCATTCTTACAGCCTGCTAAGTCCAACCACGGCATTGGCTGAGGCAGAAGCACCCAATCTCACAGACTGTGCAGGAGTCAGCTCAAAGTAGGTTGACTTCAAAGAACCCCCAGAAGCTCCCATGTGCCAGCCCAGAAAGGGGGAGAGGAGGCTACCTCCTGTGAGTGCCAGCATTCACCCTGGCACGGAAGGAACCGTTCTCCCCCTCTTCTCCCATCTCCCACCGCCAATGAATGAGGCGGTTCCATGGCCTTCCTACCCCTCCCACCTGCTCTCATCCACGAAGGGGAAAAAACACGCCTTCTCCTCGGTGCCCCCCCTAAAAAAACCTCTCCCCATACATCTTCTGGACTCCAGTCGCGTCCCGTCCCAATCTACGGCTTCCTGCGGTCTCCTCTCGCCCCAACAGGGCAGAGGTAGGGGAGAGGTTAGACTCCTGCAAAAGCCTTCCGTCCCTGCCCTGGCAAAGGCTCCACCAGGAGATCCAGCAGCCTCCCCAACGATTTACAGACGTTCGCCCTGTTAAGAAGTGTTGGTGGTTGGATGAGGCTATTGCAACCAAGCTTGTCTTCCCTAGGCTTTCACCAGTATGGATCGCTAAAGCGATCACTGTGGAGAAGCACCAAGGTAGGTATTTTCCTACCTATTGCATCCCCTCCCCAAAAATAGACCCTCCCCATTTGCTCACCCGCCACCCTTGCCCAAATTGCAACTCTCCTTTTCCCTGCTCTCTGCCCGTTTCCAAGGGTTACCCTCTGATAGCTCCAAGGCCTCTTGCGCTCCTTGCTAGTCTAGCCAGATGAGTGCCTTGTCCTTCTGGGGGGGGGGGAGCTCTTCCACTCCATTAGCCAGGCTGACCGAGGCACACACACACACACACACACACACACACACACACACACACACACACACCCCACAGCTACTGTTGCTGCCCAAGGACCTCCGCAGCCGGAAGAGGCAGGCATCATCACTTGGAGACTCCTCCTGACTCCCGCAAACTTTAAAAACTAGCTACACCCTGGGGAGGCCTTTCTCTTAAATGGTGGCATTGCTTTATATCTCTTTTGGGCTGCCTGACTGCAGGCCGGTGTTTTGCTTTGGTTGTTGGCTTAGAGTGCCCGGCTGTGTGTTTGCTTGGCTGTCGGAGACCCATGGAAGGAAATGTCACAAATATGGTCCAGCTGCCAGGTGATGGGGGAGGAGAATTCCCAGAAGGCAAGAGGGGAGGGGAGGGGAGGGGAGAGAAATGTCCAGAAGCAAATAGCTGTATGGGTGCCTTTATGGAGAGCAGCCATTGCTAATGCTAATTAATTTATTTGAAGTGAAAAAAATAATCAAAAGAGAAGGAAAGGAGAAGGGATACCTCTCTCTCTCCCTTCCCAGCCAGCTGACCCCGACTGAATGTGAATTCTTCCTTAGTCGGGATCCCCATGATTTTGTATCTGGACAGCAGATCACACAGGAATAACATCTTCTCTTTATTTTATTTATTGCAGAGAATGATATGGATGCCCATCCCTGGGCAGGTCAGTGCCTTACAATCAAATGTAAACACCAACAAAATGATAGTAACACAAACAGTATACCATGCTACATGTTGCCCCCAAACAGTACACCATGCTACATGTTGCCCCCAAACAATTCTCCCCCCACATCTGGGCTCCAGTTTCATCTGAGCTCAATCTACCGGCCTCTTGTGGTCTCCTTTCCCCCCAGCAGGGCATGGAGGGAGGATGGTGGGCTTCGCGCAACAACCTCTTTGCCCTGCCCTGTCAAAGGGTCCACCGTGAGATTCCGCAGCCCCCCCCCCCAAACGGCCTCCATTATTCACAGATTTCTGCCATTAGGAGGTGTTTGTGGCTGGATGAAGTTACTACAGCCAAGCATTGCAACCAAGACTGAAGTGTTGGAAGGTGATAAAATGAGGTGGGGGAGGAGCAAGTTGCTGCTGCTGAAGAATTTTTTCTTTCAGGACTATTGGATAAGAAAGTGGAAAAGAAAATGGAACTCTGTCGTCATATATGCGACTGCAGTGAGAATTGGATGCACTCAAAAAATGGAAAGAAGCATCAAATCCTATAATGGAAGAATGGGCCGAGGAACCTCCAGCCTTTGGTGTTTCCACCTTCAAGGAAGGAATCAGGGAGAAGACAGGGATCCCTTCCACTCATCAACTGAGCCAGCCATGAATTCCTCACCTTTATTGCGACCGTTTTTGGCAAACCCTTCTCACTCAGCTGGACCGTTCCTGAGGGCTGAGAATGGAAGTCAGCCGAAGGGAAAGACGGGAAGGGGACCTTCCCTGCTGAGGCTTGACCGGCTTCCCTTCCACCCTCTACACCTGCCCCACGGAGCAAGTACAGAAATGCAGGTGGATTTCTTTTTTTAAAAAAAAAGTTTTATTTTTATAAGGTTAAGGGTAGAATGGGGTCAGGGTTAGGATTAGGTTAGGGTTGGGGCTAGGGTTTACCCAGGTAACATTTTCGATATTTAGCAAACAGCATATTGTCTGGGTACATATATTTAAACAACAACAATAGATATAGTAATAGGTAATAATAATAGATATAGCTAATTATCCTAGGCAGTATTAATCATTTCATGGCGTCCTTCTTGTAATTCATATGTAACTCAAAATAGCTGCCGGTTCTGCTGAAGTGGTGTGAGCTGGCTGAATCCCACCACTGGATGGGGATCATTTGGTCCTTTAGATTTTTGAGGGCTGCTTTGTCCTCTACTCTGTGTGGCTTCCAATTCTGTGTTCTTGTGGTCTGTGGTAGGATTGTCCGCCTTCTCTTTGCTTGGGTCTCCAGGGGCAAGAAGTCCTGTGGTTTTCAATACTGCTTCTAACGTTGCAACAAATTCTGACTGATTAGCGTTGTCTATGTTGAGTTGAGGTCTTTCTGGAGTATATTGTGGCCTGCAGTAAATAGAGGTCAGTTGGGCCTGTGGACTGCCCATTTGGGTTCATCTGTCTCTTTGTTTCTGGAGTTTAGTTGAGAAGTTTGGTTTGGAATTTTGTTTTCCTTTTTCTTTTTTTGTCTTAGAGATGTATTCTTGAAGGTGGTTGTCAGCATTCTTGTGTTTAATCGTTTTTCCAGTTGCTCCTTGAGGTTGTTTATAGTGCATCACCATAATACACAAACCAGCTAAGTAGCCCAAGTAGAAAAACTAGAAGTCATCTATTCTACAACGTGGAGAGCAACAGCCATTGTGTAGGACAGACAGGCTCAGCTCATCCATGAACACCAACTAGCAAACAAGACACAATAAAAACTGCCAAATTGCATGGACGGACTCAGCCACAGTTTCAACTGGGGAACGGTGACCCTCCCAGCCAAGCCAAATCCAAAAATGCCAGGGAATTTTGGGAAGCCTGGCATTCAGACAAAGCAGCCACGAATGGGGATGCTGCAATAGTTGTAAGTGAGAAGACCACTCGTAAGTCACTTTTCCCAGTGCCGTTGTAACTTCAAATGGTCACTCAATGAACAGTTGCAAGTTGAAAAGTACTGTATTGTACATCAATAGGGAGCAACGCGCCCCCCCCTTACACACTGGCACGGATGGTGTTAATGATCAATGATGTCTGGTAAAGAGATGCCTGCAAGCGAAAAACCGAGCTCAAGAGAGCCCCGAGGACCCCCCATTTCAACCCTGTGCTACAGAGATTCTCTTCTGTTGGATCTCATCCTGCAAGTACAGCAATGAAAAAATTCTATTGTCCACGGTTTTTCCTATGCGGCAAGATGATGATGTTCTTTCATTTTGTTTAATAACTGTAATAGTTAAATATTGATTTAATTTGAATTCTTGGCACCTTACGCTTTTTTTCTATTTAATTTACCTGCTAAGGGTAGACAGTAAAACTTGAAGTCTGCTTCCTCACGGGTGTGTGTTCTTTGTCTTTGGATTCTCAAAGAACCGTTTCTCTGGCACCCGGCCACTGCCTGACCCTCGGCAACAGGCTCACATGCACGGGGGTGGGGGGGACTTGTCATCTCAGGTGGATTCAGTCTGAGCAAGCCAAGTAAATTGACAACCAAGGAAAGGATTCACCCAGACAAATTTGCTATTAAGCCATTGGGCCAAGAGACCAAAACATCTCGTTCTGTTTACCTCAAGCAGGCTGAGTTCAAGTCACGTCTGAGGCGTGAAAGCCCTTTGGGTGAAGCGGCTGGAGACGGTGAGTTTGAGTTCCACTTTAAGCGTGAAAGGCGGCTGGGTATCTTTGACCAATCAGCAGGAGATGCTGAGTTCTAGTCCCGCCTTAGGCATGAAAGCTGGCTTGGTGAGTTTGCATCCATCGCCAGGAGGCTCTGACTTCAAATCCTGCCTTAGGCCTGAAAGCTGGCTGGGTGACGTTGGGCCAATCTCTCTCAGCCCAGCCCACCTTGCAGGGTGGTGGTTGTGGGAAAAATTGGAAAACGAAAGAGTAGCAGGTCTGTTCCTTGCCTTGATTTGCCTGTCTGAAACCAGGCAGGAGAAGCCAATGGCACAGCCTCCTTCTCTCTGAAGGCGAATCGGTCTCCTTGCTAGGCCAGCCTTTCCCAAGATGGAGCCCTCCAGCTAAGTTGGCCCTCCCTCTGGCCAGCACCTGTCCCAGCGCAAGAAGGACCAGCCAGGAGCAGGGCGGATCTGCTGCTGGGATCCTTGGGCTTCTCTCAGGCTGTTCTGGCTCGGGCTGCCTTGGGATCCATTTTCTCGCAAGGAGACACACACACACTCGAGAAACTGGTCAGACAAAACGGCAGCAGCTGGTGATAATCTCCGAGCGGTCTGCTTTCCAACCCAGACTTTTTCTTTCACTGTTTCTCTGCTTAACTTTGGTCACTCTGTTTCCATATTTATAACTGCATTTGATATCATTTCATTGCGTTATGCAGCTCCCAAAGCAAGATGGGCAGCGTATAAATTGAATCGATCCATCAATCAGTCAATCCAATAAACAAGAAGTTAGGAGTTCTCTGCTTGGAAATTTGCTGGATCTTGTGATCCAAAAGGAGATCTCCCTCCTGCTGGGCTGCCCTTATGCCACCAAGGCGAGTGGCAAACTTTTATCCTCAAATTGCCATTTCCCCCCCCCCCCCATATGTGTGGTGGTCCCGCTTGCCTTTTGGCCAGAGCCTCATCCCACAAGGGTTTCATTGCATCAAATGGAAGATCGAACAGGTTCTGGACCAACTTAGCTGACAACTTTGTCATCCAAAAGGTAGAGGAGGGAATTAGAAGGACAGCTATACTGAACCTAATTCTTACTAATAGAGAGGAAGAGATAGAAGGGGCTGAACCTGCCAGAACTTTGGGGGAGAGAGACCATGTCTTACTGGAATTCAATCTAATGAAAACACAAGCAATAGAACATAATAAAAACCAGTGTCTTAGACTTTAAAAGAGCTGATTTTAACAAACTCAGAGAGAGCTTGGGAAGGATTCCATGGATGAAAATCTTAAAGGGAAAAACAACTCAGGAAACTTGGGGAACTTTGAAAAATATGATTATAAAAGCCCAATAATCCGGCTTAATACCACTGAAAAAGAAAAACAAGAAATCCAAAAGAAACCAGCATGATTACACAAAGAACTCTCTGATAAACTGAAAGACATAAAGGAATACAAAAAATGGAAAGAGGGACACATACCAACAAATAGCCCGGAGAAAAGCAAATCTCAGAATGAAGTAAAATTTGCAACAAATGTCAATAATAATAATAATAATAATAATTTCCTTTCAACATATAAAAAATAAGAAAAAAGTCAAAGAAACAATTGCTCCACTAATTTTGGGCACCAGAGACTGGTTCTGTGGAGAAAGGATTTTCCGCAGACTGGAGAGTCCGTGGTTTTGTGTGCTGCCTGCATCCCATGGATGGGGCTTTGCTTGTTTGTGTGGACTGCATGCTGTGGCCCAGTGCTGGTCCACAGGCCAGGGGTCAGGGACCCCTGCACTAACAAGAGAAGATAGCAAGGAAATAATGGGCAGTAGAGAAAAATCGGAGTTGCTCAATTCATTCTTTGTGTCTGTCTTCACACAAAAAGATAACGCAGATCAAGCTACCAAAAACATAACCATAAAAAACAGACTAGGAATACAAATTAGAAGCAAAAAATGGTAAGAGAATACCAGTCCACTCTAGATGAGCTCAAATCACTGGGACCAGGCGGATTACATTCCCGAATTCTGAAGGAGCTGGCAGATTGAACCATATCTTTCATAGATCCTGGAGCACGGGGGAACTACCAGAGGACTTGGAAAAGAGCTGATCTGGTTCCCATCTTAAAAGCAAAACAAAACAAAACAACTGATCCAGGAAACCACAGACTAATAAGTCTGACTTCAATTCCTTGGAACATCCTGAAAAAGATAATCAAGCAATAGATATGCAAACACCTTAAATCACTCTCTCTCTCTCTCTCTCTCTCTCTCTCTCTCTCTCTCCCTCTCCCTCTCTCTCTCTCTCACACACACACACACACGTGCGCACACACACATACACACACTATGCATGCATATATGTAAATGAGCATACTTCACAAAGCTATCAGGCTCCAGTTGGCAGCTATTAAATACTCTGAAAAAATGTTTTAATGAATAGAGTTCTATTTATCAGACATCTGTTTGACTGTTGGGCTGTAACTTGCAGCCTTCTACCTACACTAGTCTTGATGGTGCTTAAGCATTTCTCCAATTAAGAAACTGTTAGTTTGCAGTGGTTTAAATTCCACATCATGTTGTGATGTGAGATGGAATATTGCAGTTGCAACTTCTGAGTGGCTTTCAACAGTGGCTCCATGCAGAGCACACTACAACAGTCCATGTGTGAGGTGATCAAAGCATGTGCATTGAACATATAGAGCTGTCTTCAGACTGATGGAATACTTTTCCTAGCAGCCTAGTACTGCTATTAAAGAATAGGAGCAGGCAAGAGCGTACAGACACTCTGTGTATCAGGCACCTCAGATTCAACCTCTGTCTATAGATGTTGAGTCAACCCAACCACAGAAAAAGGAGAACCATTGCAACATACGCCTGTCAGAATCCAATTATATTTCATCTCTAGTTATCGACTATGGAAAACCCCATTTCTGCCCTCTCTGGATTCTGTCATACGATGAAGGGGAAGGGGGGTGAACAAAGGGGTTTTATGGACCTCACTTCCTTTGGATGAGTTTAAATTACAGGACCAGATGGATTACATCTGCATATGGCTATGTCCAGCCTAACAAAGAGAAGGGCCAGAGGTGACTTTAAAGCCATCTTCCAATATTTGAGGAAATGTTACAAAGAAGAGGGGGCCAACTTATTCTCCAAAGCACCTGTGGACAGAACAAGAAATAACAGACGGAAGCTTATCAAGGAGAGATCCTTTAAAGAGAAATCTCCTGTCAGAGAGAACAATTAATCAGTGGAAACGGCTTGCCTCCAGAAATTGTGGGTGCTCCATCGCAGGAAGGTTTTAAGAATTGCTTGGCCAGGCTTTTGTCCAGAACGGCAGAGGCTTAAGCTTGGGCTAGAAGACCTTCAAGATGCCTTCCAAATCTGTTCTTCTGTCATTCTACTCTGGTTGCAACTCCGTCAAAAGTCATCCCAAAGAAAGAGCAACGATGTCTCAGCATTTACGTATGCATCTGAAACATGGAATAGGTATTAACGATCCGTTTGCTCCAGGACTTTCAGGTTGAAGATTGAATGACAATTGCCCAAACAGCTGAGTTTAGGGACAGCCGCTGACGCTCACGAGCCCCCTTCCTTGGTCAAAACTCCCTAGCCTTGGTTTTCCTGGACGGGAAGGGTGGAGGAGCGGATGAGGTCGGACTGCTGATGATGGGAGGAGGCAGCCACGGGGAAATGTGAAGGAAGCCAATGAGACTTTCGAGGCGCCGCTACCGAGCCTCACCGGCGGTCGCCCCTCCTCTCTATCGCGGGACGTCCCCTCCACGCCTCGCAAGCGGCGCCGCGCTACTAACCGCTCCCGGGAAGCCGGGCGCCGAGCTAAGGCCTTCCCCGGCCGCGCGGCCCAGGCGGCTTCTCCTCCGCTCGCTCCCGCTCAGCGCGGCGCTTTCCTCCGCCCGGGAGCTGTCCTTCAGCACCACGGCAGGCTCCGCGGGGCCAGCGGGCGGGCCGCGTTGCCCCGGGGAAGGACGGGCGGCGGCGGCCGCGATCCTCGGCAGCTCCGGGGCGGGCGGCGGGGGAGGCGCCGGGCTCTCGGGCGCAGGGACGGGCGGAGCGGGAGCGAGGCGGAAGCCCGCGCGGTCCCGCATGGCGCCCGCGGGTTCGGCGGCGCCGTGGCGACGGCAGGAGCGCCAGGAGAAGGCAGCGTTCCTCGGATTCCTCGGCGAGGAGCGCGCATGCGCCCCCGCCTCTGGCCGCCCCCTCCTTCCCGACCCGATCGATTTCTCAAGGTGTTCCCTGCCCGGCTGAAGATGGCGACAGACTAAGGCGAGCGGCGGGCGCGGGAGGGGGCGATGGACAGGCCTGGCCGCCGCGCCCGGGCGCTCCGGAGTGGCCTGAAGCGCAAGAGGAAAGGCGAGTGAGGGCTGCCCGCTGCGGAGGGAGAGGCGGGAGGGCCGAGGCGGGGAGGGGGGGGGGAGCGAGCGAGGCGGGCCCGTCGGGAAGGAAGATGAAGCGGGCCGAGCGGTGAGGCCCGCAGCGCCGGAGCGAGCAGCCGGGACGTCCGGGCGAGGGGAGGGGATGCCGGGACGGCGCGGCGCGGCCTCCTCCCGCCAGGGCTGGCCATGCTGAGAAGCGCCGCGGCGGCGCGGCACCATGCGCCGGCCCGCGGCCGCCCTTAGCAGCCTCGCGGGGGGAGGCTGGGGGCGTCCGCGCGGGGCTCCGCGGCCGTGGAGGAGGAGCCGGCGGGGTCTGGTCGGCGGCCGCAGGGCGAGCCGCGATGGGGCCGCCCCCCACCCGGCCCCCGCGCCTGGGCGGCGGCGGCGGCAAGGCCGGTAGGTGACGCTCTGGTCGGGGAGGGGGCAGCCAGAGGAGCGGCGGAGGCCGGCAGCCCCCCCGTCGCCGCCGCCCCCCGCCCCGCGCGGCCCCCCGCCGTCTCCGCGCCGCCCCCGAAAAATATGACCGGCGGCGCTTGGATGCAGCCACGAGAAAATGCCGCCGCCGCACTAGCTGCCCGCCTCGCCCCGCCGGAGAAGCCGTGCGCCGCCGCCGCCGCCGCCGCCGCCTCGGAGCGGGCCCCGAAATGGCGTTGGTCGCTGGGCTCGCTGCTCTTCCTCACCGCCCTCCTCTCCGACCGCCTGGGGCTCTGCGGCGCCGCCGGAGCCCGGCTCAGAGCTGAGGAGGCCGGGAGCGTAGCCCTGCCGGCGCCCGGGGCCGCCCTGGCCGGAGGGCCGCGCAACCAGAGCGCCCAGGGCCCCGCCCCGCCGGCCCCCCCGCACTGCTCCGCCGCCGCCCCGGCTCGGCGCCCGGACCTGAGCTCGGCCTGCTCCCGGCGGCGCCTCTTCCAGCAGGGCTCGCTGGCCGCCTTCGCCGCCGTGCCTCTGAGGCTGCCCGCGGCCGCCGCGCTCGCCGCCGCCGCCGCCGCCTCTCCCCAGCTGGACTTCCTGGAGGGCCACTTTCGGACCTTTCGCCTCCCCTTTTGCGAGGCTTACACGGCCTGGGACCTGCTGCTCGGCATGGCCGGCCCGGAGAGCCTGGACTGCAGCCTGCCCAACCTGCTGCTGGATTTCCTGTCTGCCGCCGCGGGAGCCCAGCGCGGGGAGGCCTGCAGCAGCTGCCTGGAGGCGTATCAAAGGCTGGACCAACACGCTCAGGAAAAATACGAGGAGTTCGAGCTTTTGCTGGAGAAATATCTGCAGGCCGAGGATTATTCTGTGCGCTCCTGCATCAGAGACTGCAAGGTAGGGAGGCAGCAGAGCAGGAGGGGGGGGGAGCAGGAACTTTTCCCTTGGGCTGGTCCCTGGCTTTGGGTGCAACAGCTGGCCAGCCTGTTGGGATTCTGCTTGTCTCAGAGATTTTATTTATTTATTTATTTATTTATTTATTTATTTATTTATTTATGAGACTTATATACCGCTTTAAGTGCAAGCACTCTCTAAGCGCTGTACACCAGTAAGCAATGTGTATATATATTTACATTGCCCCCAACAATCTGGGTCCTCATTTTACCTACCCCGGAAGGATGGAAGGTTGAGTCAACCTTGAGCCGGTGAGATTTGAACCGCTGACCTGCTGAACACAGTCAGCTAAAGTGGCCTGCAGTACTGCACTCTAACTGCTCCCTTCTCTCTTGATCGCTACCAGTGGACCATCTCTTTGGCTGCTGATAAGCAAGGTTTTGGCTCGGCAGAGGGGTTGAGATGGGGGGAATGCTAGCCACAGAGAGCCAGGCCATCGGCTTCTTGCAGGCTGGCTGCTCTGAACCCTAATTCTGCTTTTCTTGCAGCAGCCCTGCTCAGAATTTAGAGGGCCACTAGAGTTCCTCAATAACTTGCTCTACAGCAGGGCAAATTAATGGCTGGGAATCTGATCTTGCTTGGTAGTGAAATAGCCTTGTGATTAAGTAGCCACACTGAATTGACCACCACTCAGGAAGCTTTTGTTTCCTCTGTAAGACTCATTCTTTTGATCTAGCACGGTGGTTCTCAACCTTTTTAATGCCGCGACCCCCAACCAGTCGTAAGTCGAGGACTACTCAACCGGTCGTAAGTCGAGGACTACTCAACTGGTGCAACACCGTTTGCAGAATGGGACTTTTGGCGGGCTCAGCAGGGCAGAGACAGCCTGGACAATTCCTATTGGCTTTTGAAAGCCAATAGAATTGGACTCTATTCAAGAGAGTCTATTATATTGGCTTTCAAAAGCCAATAGAATAAAAGGGAGTAGCACAGCTAAGGAAAAGGGGGAAAAAATGGCAGACTGCGTTGTTTGGCGACCCCCGTGAAATGGTCGTTTGACCCCAAATGGGGTCCCGACCCACAGGTTGAGAACCGCTGATCTAGCACCAAGGAGTTTTTTGAAATCTTCTCTGCCATACTTTACTTTTCTTAAGAAGGCATTGAATCTGCCTTGTTGACAACACTCTTCATGGCATGATATTTTAATCTCAACTTTTTCTTTGGACTGTTAGCTGCTTTGAGTCATCTTGCTGAACAGAAAGATGGAATATTTAGTTATTACGTATTCCTGTAGATGTCCCGAAAGTGCTCTCTTTAATTGTGCAACAGCTTATTATAGTTTCCAGACTTTGCTTACATCAAACTATTTTAGAAATTTTACTTTGGGATGTTTGATCATAAGGACCTCCCACTTCCCAAAGTTCCCCAGGGTTGCCTTTAGGACCGACGTAATAACTGCACCTCTTCTCAAAGATTGCTCCTGCTAGTAGACATGAGTGTTGGCCAGATGGATGTGGCTGCGCTTGACTCAATGGAACTTCAGGCCCAGTTCAGTGGGCAGTACTTGCAAGGGTAACTCACATTGAACTCAGTGGAAGGTAGCCTCTGAGGCCAGGGCACAGGTGGCTGAGGAGGGCACTGACCTGCCCCCCTCAGCCCCCTCTGGAAATAGGATATCCTGATCAAGAATGTAAGCCCAGAGAATTAATAGCTCTTGCAGAGATAGAGATGAGTAAGAAGAGTTGAAAACATGACCTGGAGCATTTCTGGGTTGTAAAAAAAAAATGTATAACCAAATTGGTCATATTTTTTAATCTTTTAAATGTTGCAACAAAGTCAAAAACAAATACAACACTCTATTTATTAGGTACTGTAAAATTAATCATATGCTTAGCTACGTGGATTTTTGTTTACATACAATATAATTTTCAGTTTGCATACAATGTAAATTTCGGTATTCTTCATATAAGAATTACTTTGAAAGTTACTTCCTCTCTGAAAAGGTTTTTCAAGTTATGATGTACATAACATTAAAGGCACCACTTTTGGAAAGTGGAATATGCATTCAAGAAATAAGTGAAGGGGCTACTGGTTTTCATATGGGCTTGGAAATGTAAGGGGACTTGCTGTTAACATTAGCTACTGTAGTTCCATCCAAAATTGTTCCTCATACAGAGTTAACATTAAGAAAAAATAATCACATTGGCATAGGATGTTTTTAATTTGGAACTGAATGGTTAAATGTATCTACTCTGTGTCCTCTGATCCCACAATAAATTATTCCATCTCATTATACAGTAGCATTATATTAAACATGTTTATACCATGCATGTTTAATATGACATAAAGTTAGGCTTTTAATATTAGGTGGAGAGGAGGGGATAACATTTCTGGTGATTCTATTGATATTTGCATGTCAGCTTTGACCGTGGGGCCTTCACAGGGAGAAGGAATAGAGATTTTCTGCATTGTCACAATATGGCAGTGTTGGAAAATAAATGATAATTGGAATGCAGATGGTTTAGTTCCATTGATTTATACACTTGGGTGAGAGGGGAATCATCTTAAACTTTTGGAGATTGGTAATGATCCAGTGCCCAGGAGTCTCATTGTGTCCAATACTGTGTCATTTTATTTTGTCAGGTATTCTGTTTAATTTTTTTAAAAAAGGAACAGTTGGCCTCCAACAATAAGTTCATGTCTAAGAAACACTCTGGGATCATCGCATTTCAATCCTACCGATGTTCTCAAAAAAAAAGTGTTGACCAGCCTCGGATGAAAAATGTCCAGAAGAAGACACAAACAAAGAGGAGCTGGCATTAGAGAGGATTTAATTTAAAAGCGTAACTTTTCCCGGGTCATCTATTTTTTTTTCCACTGACTTCTGGTGTGGTTATTTAAGTCAGTCAAGAAAAAAAATTGTATCACTGGTATTAGAGTATTGCATATTATATAACAAGTGTACTTTTAGCAACATATTCAAAAACTTTTGAATGACCTCTACGTTTTCAGATATAGTGCATACCTACACAGAACATAGTACATAGAATAATAGAGTTGGAAGAGACCTTGGAGATCTTCTAGTCCAACCCCCTGCTCAAGGAGGAGACCCTATACCATTTCAGATAAATGGTCATTTAGTCTCTTCTTGAAAGCCTCCAGTGATGGAGCATCCACCACTTCTGAAGGCAAGCAGTTCTTCTGGTTGATTA
This sequence comes from Crotalus tigris, assembly GCF_016545835.1. Classification (NCBI taxonomy): domain Eukaryota; kingdom Metazoa; phylum Chordata; class Lepidosauria; order Squamata; family Viperidae; genus Crotalus; species Crotalus tigris. Next base: position 1,205,117 of record NW_024097841.1, on the reverse strand, counting down.
TTCTCACTGTTAGGAAAGTTCTCCTTAGTTCTAAGTTGCTTCTCTCCTTGATTAGTTTCGATCCATTGTTTTTTGTCTTGCCTTCTGGTCCTTTGGAAAATAGGTTGATCCCCTCATTTTTGTGGCAGCCCATCAAATATTGGAACACTGCTATCACGTCTCCCCTAGTCCTTCTTTTCACTAGACTAGACATACTAATTCCTGCAACTGTTCTTCATATGCTTTAGCCTCCAGCCGTCTAATCATCTTTGTTGCTCTTTTCTGCACTCTTTCTGGAGTCTCAACATCTTTTTACATTGTGACGACCAAAACTGGATGAAGTATTTTAACATATATATGAAGCCCTCAGATATTTTTTTTCAGAGGATTGTAGAAGATTTAGAAGTATTACAATGCAGTACAGGTCAGACAGCAGGTTGAGGATGTAGACACCTAATAAAATGGTTATATACTATGAATGAGTATTTCTTCATCTGGAACGTGGGAAATTGTCTATTCTGGATTCCCCCAAAGCAATAGATTTCAGGAATGCTCCTAGTTCCTCCATTGTCAATGAGACCTAATCTGTATATGCTAGTATACCAACTGCACCCATTCCTGTACAAGGATAATTCAAAATTGGAAAAATTATTCAATTTGGGTTGCCATTTGTAGTAGCCCAGAAGCTACGCAATTGGTTACTAAAGGCAGTACATGCTGAATTCATCACCTCTGTGTTGTCTGCTAGTTACTATGGTCAAAAGGTCAAAATCAGTGGTTCTCAACCTTTTTAATGCCACGACCCCCAACTGGTCGTAAGTCGAGGACTACTCAACCAGTCATAAGTCGAGGACTACTCAACTGGTGCAGAACCGTTTGCAGAATGGGACTTTTGGCGGGCTCAGCAGGGCAGAGACAGCCTGGACAATTCCTATTGGCTTTTGAAAGCCAATAGAATTGGAGTCTATTCAAGAGAGTCTATTCTATTGGCTTTCAAAAGCCAATAGAATAAAAGGGAGTAGCACAGCTAAGGAAAAGGGGGAAAAAAATGGCAGACTACGTTGTTTGGTGACCCCCGTGAAATGGTCGTTCGACCCCAAATGGGGTCCCGACCCACAGGCTGAGAACCACTGGTCAAAATGCACATGGCCTGAAGCAATGTCATCAACTCAGGAACCTTTAATATTTGGGGAGAACAGAGGTTTCTCCTTCACTGCTGATTTTGCTTTTCTTACAACAGGCTTGTATAAAGCCTGGCCGAGTTTTGAGCCACTACTAATATGATATTGAGACTTAGAGTGAGCTGTGAATGCAACACCTTTGCTACTTGAGCTTTGTTTCCTGTGAGGTAGTGCAATTTCCTGGCAAGTTGTGAATTTGTCTCCTCTCAAAAAAGGAGAGGCGATTTTCAGAGCTCTCCAGCAAACTGGAAGTTAGATAGCCAAAAGAGGAGGTGTTGCCTGTCCAATACATTCATTCAAGGATGTTATTGTATAAATCTGGCCCTTCGCCTCTCTGAAATATTTATGCCCACCAGGAGCATAGACATGTCCACAGGATGCAGGCTTTCATCACTGTAGCAAAAGCAACAGTGTGCCATCCTAATGCAACTCTATTGCTTTTAAGGAGAAATGTCATAGTGAATGTACAAAAAGGGTGGTACTTGTCTTACATTGATGTGATGCTACTTTTGTCATTTGCCCTCTCTTAACACCCCTGCCCCCCAATCCGTGAAAGACTCTGGAGACAGCCTACAGACCCACATAGAATAGAAATGTGGTCCATGATCCATGGACGGCAAGGTACTACATGAGGATCTTAATACCCAGGATCAAGTTAGATGTTTTCATCCATGTGATCTGTAGCTCAAAATGGAGATGGAGAACTAAATCCACAGAGTTATAGGTGTTTACATTTGGGAGAAAGCGGTTTTGCTCGGCATGTTTGGGACTAAACTTCTCTCTCTGGAATTGATTGCATCAACTGACCCAGTTTTCCTATTTGCGTGACATTCTGACCTGTGACCCAGTTAACTTGTGCTGCACAAAACACAACCGCTAACTCTATTAATATTGATTCAATGAAATGTAGTTTTTATTGTGATCCCACAAACTACTTTTTGGAGTGTGACAGTGATGTGCCCTCCCCTCCCCTCAAAATAAAGTTCTGAACCCTTGATCTAGCAAACAAAGTTGCTGGATCTTTGACAGATATTTCTATAAATGTGACAGGGTCCCATCTAGAAATCGATGTTTTCCCAGGTTTGAGCTGAACGTGACCCATTTCTAGGGCAGAATGGCTCCTTCCACAAAGCCAGCAAGGCATCCATTTGGAAAAGCTGGTGGCCTCGGGTTCTCCCAGCTCCATTACACCCAAAGCCTTTTCACAGACAGGCCTACTGGTCAGTGAGGGGAGAGCTTCCTCGACCCCCAAGACCCTTTGGCTATCACAGCGGTTCTCAACCTGTGGGTTGCGACCCCATTTGGGGTCGAATGACCATTTCACGGGGGTCGCCAAAGTCCTGGAGTTTTTCTTCATAAAATCCTTGTGAAACGCAGTCCGGCATTTTTTTTTTCCCTCTTTTTCATGAGCTGTGCTACTCCCTCTTATTCTATTGGCTTTCGAAAGCCAATAGAATAGACTCTCTTGAATAGATTCTAATTCTATTGGCTTTCAAAAGCCAATAGGAATTATCCAGGCTGTCTCTGCCCTGCTGAGCCCGCTAAAAGTCCCAGTCGGCAAACGTTGCTGCAAGTTGTCTGCAGCTAAGGCGAACTTTATGGAAAGCTTCCCTCCCTGCTGAGCAACTACTAAATGTAAATAAAAGAGGGCCAGGGGTGGGAGGGCAGCCTGCCTGCCACCGCACCAAACGGGTGGTGGCCAAGATAAGGCTAGTGGGGCAGCGGCGGGTGCAAGGAGGGTAGCTGGCATGCGTGGGGCCCGGCGGGTGGCTTACCTCCCTTGGGCTGGGCCAGCTGGTGGCCCAGCCGGTGGTCGGCTTGCACCGTCGCTGCTGCTTGCCATGGCCGCCCAGGAGTGCCTGAGCCTGCCTGCTGCCGCACCGAATGGGCAGTGGCCAAGGTAAGGCTAGCGGGGCAGCGGCGGGCGCAGGGACGGTAGCTGGCATGCGTGGGGCCCGGCAGGTGGCTTATCTCCCATGGGCTGGGCCAGCTGGTGGCCCAGTTGGTGGTTGGCTTGCGCCATCGCTGCCGCTTGCCATTGCTGCCCAGGAGTGCCTGGGCCTGCCTGCCGCATGCGCGACGCTCCCGGGCCGAGGCGGTTGCTGGGCGACGGCCCGCGTGCGCCCTCGGCCTGCCCGGCATATGCTCCAGCCACAGGAGAGGAGGTGGAGCGTGCATGCCAGAGGAAGAAAAATAAAAAGTGTGAGAGAGAATGAGAGCAAGCAAACCCTGTCCCTCCTCCTGTCCCCGCCCACAGGGAAATACAGGTAGTCCTCGACTTACGACCACATGGTTGGGGGCGCGGCATTAGGAAGGTTGAGAACCACTGGGCTATCAGGTCCCCATGCCAGAGTGCAATAGGGCCGGCCTGCCGAGGAGGTCTCTTTCCCGCTACCGCCCTGGTTTCTCCCTCCACACTGGCCCTCTCAGGAACTGGAGAGGATGGAAGCCCTCCCCCCGTTAAGTACCAAAAAGAGAAACCAAATCTGTAGCCCAGCCCAGTTGAGATAAGGCCACTGGCCAGAGTTGAAATAAAAAATAAACGTTATTAAAGGGGTCTGTGGAGATTCTCAATCATCCAGGTCCTGGTTGTCCCAAAGGTGCTTTTTCAAGAGGCAACTGGACTTTCTTGTTTTTCTTTGAAGACATTTCGCTTCTCATCTAAGAAGCTTTTTCAGCTCTGACTGGATGGCGGAGAACGGAAGAATTTATACTCCTTGCAAACAGCTGGTCATTTGCCTTCTTTTAAGAGAGTCCTTGAGTTATTAAAGGTGCTAAGAGAAAGACAAGTTTACACTCTAATGCATTTCCAAACTGACTAAATAACTCCCACTTTGCCTGAGGTAATTCCTTCACCAAAGATGCTCTTCCCGCCAAAATCTGACAGGCTCCCTTTTTTTCTCCTGTTGCCCCTTAGGGATCAGGGGACTCCTTCTCGGCATGAGGGTTGGGCTTCCCATCTGGGAAGGTGATGGCTGTGCCTTGTTTTGTTTTTTTATTTTTGTTGTTTTTTTTATTTTTTTCCTATACTGTGTTTTCATTGTAAGCCGCCCAAGCGTTGCTGTGAGCGAGTAGGTGGCTATATAAATTTTCTAAATAAATTAATAAATACAATAAGGAGAGATACAGCCTAGAACTAAGGAGAAATTTCCTGACATTAAGAACAATTAATCAAAGGGTCTATGGAGATTCTCAGTCACCCAGGTCCTGGTTGTCCCAAAAGTGCTTTTTTCACGAGGCAACTGTACTTTCTTTTTTTCTCTTTGAAGACGTTTCACTTCTCATCCAAGAAGCTTCTTCAGCTCTGACTGACAGCTGGTCATTTGCATTCTTTTAGAGCAGGGGTGTCAATATTGCAACGTCATGTGATGTGTCGTGACATATCGTGACTTTTTTTCCATTGCTGGCAATGGGGTGGATGCGGTTTCGGCATGATGCATCCAGCCTGTGGGCCAGCAGTTTGACACCTCTGTTTTAGAGAGTGGTTGATGCCTCCTGGAGGCTAATCTCTCATCAGGATCACCTGAGTAGTGCAAATGGGTACTGCGCCTTCTTGGAACTGCTGAAAGGACTGTGTTGTAGATTGAAGATAGATGATGTTCCTCCCCCTCTGTTGAGAGAAGGCTGTTCAATTTTGACATAGATGGCCTCTTTGACCCCTCTTTTAAACCAATAGTCCTCTCTGTCCATTTTGCCTCTGCTCCTGCAAACACAGCAGTTAAAAAGCATGCAAATGCAAAGAGATAAATAGGTACCACTTTGGTTGAAAGGTAACAGTATTCTGTGCACATCAGTATATAGTCATGCTGGCCACATGACCACAGAAGTGTCTTTGGACAACGCTGGCTCCCTCGCAGTGGTGGGATTCAAATATGTGAACAACCGGTTCTCTGTGTGGATGCTGCTTCCGGAAGTCCATTCTGGGCCTGGGCAACAAAAAATTAGCTACCGGTTCTGCCAAAGTGGTGCGAACCGGCTGAATCCCACCACTGCTCCCTCGGCTAAGAAACGGAGATGAGTACACACCCCTTAGAGTTGGACACCACTGACAGGGGAAACCTTTGCTTTTACCTTCATATTTTTGATAGGCCATTTTCTTTTGACACTGTGGGATATTGGCATGTGGTCTAAACTCTCAGAACATTGTTTATAGTGCAGTTACAGGATCTGTGACTCAGTTAGATTCATGCTTCCTTCCTAACAAGTCAACACAATTACAATATTTGACAGATAGAGTGAAAAGTCTGATCTGTACCGGGTGAGGAAAGTGTTTCAACCCTTCAAAATGGTGTATGGGGCAATTCTAAGCTTCAAATGCCCCTGTGCCTTTTTGGTCTGCTAGATGTGTAGGTTATAAAAACATGAGGGCAACCCATCTTTTACACCAGGGGTCCCCAATCCCCAGTCCGTGGACCAGTACCGGGTCGCGGTATGCCAGCAACCGGTCCGCACAAAGAAGCAAAGCCCCATCCGTGGGATGCAGGCAGCACACAAAACACATACTCTCCGGTCTATGGAAAAACCTCTCTCCACAGAACCGGTCCCTGTGGTGTAAGACGGAGGTTGGAGACCTCTGTCTTACACCACAGGAACATGCAGAGGGAAAAGACAATAGAGTAGCAGAGATTCTGGATGGTCACAAATGGAGGGGGAGGGGGAGGAGAGGGGGAGGACAGGAGCAGACCAATGTGACCGATCTAGTATCCATGCTAAGCATTATTACTCACTGTCATTTGCCTCCCTCACTGAGCAACTTGAGGTGGAAGACAGGAACATGTCCCATCACAGGCAGGCTTGAAGCCTGGCCTAAATTGTTTACATTGACTTGCAAAATGCCACCTTTTTCCACGTGTCAGCTTCAGGGCTATTAATGCTTCAGATATTGCCCCAGGGCAGGACAATCTTAAGCAAAATAACTCAAACGTCCACAGTATAAACAAATATCTTGCATGCTTTGCAATTGTTTCTTCAAAGTCATTAGTGGCTTTGTTAACTCTCAGCTTCATAGATTTTTCCATTGTCTGAGGAATAGATGGAAGAGGAGGAAAAGCAGAGTCATGACCCTTCTTAGATCCCTAGAATCCTAGAGCTGAAAGGGACCTTAGAGGTCTCCTAATCCAGGGGTCTCCAACCCCCGGTCCGTGGACCACTACCGGGCCGTGGCATGCCAGCAACTGGTCCGGACAAACAAACAAAGCCCCATCCACAGGATGCAGGCAGCACACAAAACCACGCACTCTCAGGTCCACAGAACCGGTCCCTGGTGCCCAAAAGGTTGAGGACCTCTATTCTAATCCATTCCTGTGCCCAAGGCAGAAGATTTTATAGCATCCTTGAAAACTGGTTGTCTAGTCTATTCTTGAAAACCTCCAGCAATGGAGCACCCATAACTCCAGGAGGCAAGTTGTTCCACTGATTAATTGTTCTCACGGTCAGGAAATTTCTCCATAGTTCTAGGTGAGATCTCTCTTTAGTGAGCTTCCATCCATCGCTTCTTGTCCTGCAGTCTGGTACTATGAAAAATTTCTCCATGACAACGTTCAAGTCATCAAGATCCTTCTGAATCCTGAGTCTCTCTTCCAAAGTGTTAGCAATTCTTCCCAGCTTAGGGTCATCTGTAAATTTGATGAGCTCCCCTTCTATCCCCTCATCTAGATAATACAGTGTTTCCCAAACTTGACAATTTTAAGGCATGAGGACTTCAACTCCCAGAATTCCACAGCCAGCAACGCTGGCTGTGGAATTCTGGGAGTTGAAGTCCACATGCCTTAAAATTGTCAAGTTTGGGAAACACTGAGATAATATATGAAGAAATTGGAGAGCATGGGCCGAAAACAGAACCTTTGAATCTCAATATTTTTTATTGGTTTATAATATATAATACAAAAGTACTGAAGAAAATAGTAGGAAAATAGGGGACAAAAAAGGGAAGGGAAAAGTGTGGGACAAGGGGAAAAAAAAGAAAGACTCCCTTTGGTGCAGTAGAATAAGATAGTAACGTCAAACCTCAACTTTTTACTTTTACATAATAATATAAGCTAGCCATTTCTACAGCAACAAATCTATTAATTGGTAAAAGCCAAAATCAAAGTTCTGCCCAAGACAGAACCTTGAGGTACCCACTGCTTACTTCCCTCCATATTCTGCTACAATTCCTCATGTCGATAGCTATTTACCTCTCATAAGTGTTGGATTCTGTGGTTTGCTATTGCCTACCTGGTGCATTTACTGAAGGCAGCTAGCTGTCCATCTGATCATAAAATTGGTATAATTGGTATATCCAGGCTGCTGTGTACTAGGATAAGTGATGCCCATAAAGTCATAAACTCTCAGGACCTCAGATAATGTTCATCAGGCAAATAAATGTGGGAAAGGGGTAGAACATTTCTAGAAGGATATGCTGCTCTGGCAATATAGATACGAAACATTTCTGTTTGGCAATTTCCTGGATTTGGACTAATTGCTGTGGTGTTTGATTCATCGTTTGGTTCAAATGTTCTGCCTGGGCCACCATATAATAATGATGTTGGGCCATAGGTCTTAATAACCTTAATAACCTTTTCTGTGGATGGTGATGCTGCAAAGGATCATCATTGTCTGGGTATAGAAACTGGAACTATTTTTTTCCTTCTGTAAAAAAGGGAGTAATGAGTTAATGAAATTGCTGTCAATTTCAGTAGATACTGGAACTGGAAGCAACAGAGGAAACAATTCAAGGACACAAAATTCTGATAAATAGGTTTATTTCAAGAACTAAAGAAGCTGTCAAGAAATTACTGTAAAATAATTCCAGTGACTGCTTATGTAACAATTCAAGCCCTAACTATAGTGAAATCAAGGATATTATTCTTCTGGTTTTTTTCTTTATACTGCCATAGGCGTATAGTACAGATCACTCAACCAAGTAAATTAAATAGATGAACTTTTTGCTAATCAGTTAACTAAGATATGCAGGAAGCCCACTACAATCATAATGGGGGACTTTAACTATACTGGCATGTACTGGGAGATGAACTCTGTGCCAAGTGAAGATCAAGTAGATTCCAAAAGGTAGAGGAAGGAACCAAAGGACAGGGATGAAGTCATAGAAGGGTTTGAGGTTGTGGGAACTTTGAGGGAGAGTGACCATGTCATCTTGGAACTCAACATAATGTAGGCACAAATAATTGATCGAAGTCAAATGAGTGTCTCAGATTTTAAGAGAGCTGACTTGAACATCTTAGAGAGAACTAAGTAATGTGGAGTAATGTGAATACAGTCAAATTGTACCATAGCAGTCTACACCAGGGGTCTGAAACCTTGACAACTTTAAGACTTGCGGACTTCACCTCCAGGACCCAGCATCTCCCAGCTTACCTTTCTGTTTTTGCAGCTTTTGGGAGGGGCACCCAGCCTAGCCAAGCTCAGCTTTCCTGCAGAGACAACCTGCAAGCAGGTGCTGCTCTCATGATCCTGTAGGGGGCTTGGTTTTAAGGAGGCTCCTTAAAAATGGTGCCCCCTATGGAATCACGAGAATAGCACCTGCTTGCAGAAATGTTTGTAGGCCCAAGGCCTGCAGGGACACAAGGGATGGGAAAGGTAACATGGGATGCCTCGGGGGTGGAGGAGGCCAGGGCAGGCAAGCCTTGACCTGTGTTGGACTTCCCAGAGTCTCCCCTACCCCTGAGGGACCCTGTGTTCTGTTTAATGACCCTCATGGTTGTTTAATGACAGCATTGGAGAGAGATGTGGGGGTCAGTAAGCAAGGTAATAACATGAGCACTTTGCTTAACAATCATCATGACTTGCAACTGTAATGGGCAAGGTCTATTACTATCATAATTCAAGGTCTATCTGTGGTCTAATTTGAGGTCTACCTGAAAACAGCTGTTTTTTAGATGTCACCTAGTTCATCCTCTTTCTTTCAAAATATGGGCTTTTTTTGTCAGTACAGGAAGAGGGGAAAAAAGAATATAAGGTATTTACATAGCCAAAACAAAGATATTATAGAAGATAAAACAATGTGCTGAACTATCCATTTTTTGCAGATTTGTCATTAAGAAAGATATTGCTAAAAAATGTTTACATCCAAATGTGATGTGTTTCCCTTGAGTCCCTGCGCTAGTCCATCAGTATGCTAATATAATTTGCTTTCTCTTGAAAGCTGATCTCTATCTGGGTCAGGAGAACAGCAAGTGGTACGTACTGGACAACTGCAATGTGGGACAATATAAGGAAGTAAATGATGGATTTCTTGACAGCTGAAAAAATAGCCACCAGTTGCTGGCTTTAACATGGACTAGGGATGGGGAAACAGGAAGGCTTTGATTGATGGCCAAAGCAAGAGGTTAACCATTTGTTAGGACATATACTGCTTGTTCTGTGAACTTGGTAGAACTTGTGTCGCTGACCCACATAGAAAAAAATTGCCCCAGCTACACATATTACCGAGTAACCTGCCTGCCAGCACATTTATTTCCACATAGAATAGATCAACTAGGTAGGTCATTTTATAGAAGTCCTGGTCTACCGTTGTTTCCAGCCTGGGATCAGGCCAATCTAAGAGTCAGGATCCAAATGGCCACAGAGGAAACTCATTGATGACCAGAGAGCATCAGGATTGCCTGCTGAAAGCAGAAACATAGAGGTGAGGAAGACCCCAGTAGCTGGCCGTGTCTATAGACTGGCATCACACAGAATTGTCTTGCAAGAATGGCCGCAACAGCCCAGTTGGTCCAATGGCGAAGGGACTGGACTAGTAGCCAAGAGACCCAGGTTTAGTCCCCCTCCCGCCCCCACCTCAGCCATGGAAGCTCCCTGGGGGGGCTTTGAGGCAGCTCTCTCTCAACCCAACTTAACTCATGGCCGGAGTGGGGTGGGATGGCATTCGTTGTGTGCCATCTTGAGCTTCTCAACAAAAGACAGGATAGAACAAATGCATCTTTCTGCTGAAATTAGAGAAAAATGTAGATTTGCTGAATGGAAAGTCACGTCTTTCTCTTTTCAAACGTCGGTGGCCTGGCTCTCTCTAGGAAGCGACTTGCAAACAATGATACAGTTCTTTCACAAAAGATAATGACATTAAACAAGTCAGCATTTTTGTTTTTGCTTTGTGTTGTATGTCAAGTCTCGTGGCTGTGAAACTCTTTTATATAATTTTGTGTTGAGTTTTAACTTTTTACAAGTCCAGCCTTGCTTCTCATTTCTGTTCTGTAGCCGCTTGGAGGCCTGGCCACTAAGCGAGCAACTTCACATAATCATGTGGAGACTTATGCAGTGCTGACTGTCTTTCTCCCAATAACTTCCTCTTAAAGTAAACTCCAGGGTCCCCACAAAAAGCTCAGCCTGACATACCTGGGCTTGGAAAGGATGGCTTCCTACACAGGATTCATGAGTTTCAAGGTTTCTTCTTTTAGAAATTGAGAATTGTAGTTGAAGGTAGATTATTTTCCACCAATCTATCTTATCTTCTTAACAGTTCAGCAAGATTGTGCAAGGCAATGAACAATTAAGGTTGTCCCTGACTACAGGTAATCCTCGACTTATGACCACAATCCAGCCCAAAATCTATGTTTGCTAAGCAAGATAGTTGTTAACTGAATTTTGCCCCATTTTATGACTTTTCTTGCCACAGTTGTGAAGTGAATCACTGCAGCTATTAAATTAGTAACATGCTTGTTAAGCGAATCTGACTTCCTCGTTGACTTTGCTTGTCAGAAGTTTGCAAAAGCGGATCTTATGCTGCTGGGACACCCTAACCGTCATAAATACGAGTCAGTTTTTGGTCGCGTGACTATGCAGATGCTGCAATGGTCATAAGAGTGAAAAATGGTCTTAAGTCACTTTTTTCAGTGCTGTTGTAACTCTGAACAGTCACTAATAGATCTACTGCAGGGGTCGGCAACCTTGGCTCTTTTATGACTTGTGGATTTCAGCTCCCAGAATTCCTGAGCTAGCCTACCGCTGATCTAGTGTAATTCGAGGACTATCTGTATATCCCAACAGATGCCGTTCAGATTCCTTGGGGGGCCGTTTTGCTAACGTATCACTGCCTCTGGACTCTTGTTCCTTCCCTGTAGGCTGTCTACAAGGCTTGGCTGTGCTCTGAGTATTTCGATGTGACACAACTACAGTGCCAGCACCGGATTCCATGCAAGCAATACTGCCTGGAGGTGGAGACTAGGTGCCCCTTTGTGTTGCCTGACAACGATGAATTGGTCTACGGAGGGTTGCCTGGCTTCCTCTGTACGGGTAAGGCTTGCAGGGGGACTTGGAAATGTCCCAGGAACAAGCACACAGGAATCTCCCTTTGCCTTGCTGGATTAGGACAAACGTCCCGCTTTCACACGCCTGTGGATAGCCTTGAGCATACAGACAGCCCAGCTGGCATTGCCTACCTGGCATTTATCTGCTTATTTATAAAGCTAGTAGCGCTTCTGCAAAGAAATGGGAGACGGGTAGCAGCTGTGCACTCTGGGACATGCTTCAGGTGTATTTGACAGGGAACACGGCCAATTGCCAGAAGCAGGGAGCTGATTTTATCCAGGTACGGGTAGTCCTTGCTTAACAATCCATGTGGGGACTGAAATTTCCGTTACTGGTGGTCCTCAACTTACAACAGTTCATTTAGTGACCGTTTGAAGTTACAACGGCATTGAAAAAAGTGACTTATGTCCATTCTCCACACTGACGACTGTTGCAGCATCCCCAGGGTTCCATGATTTGCATTCGGATGCCTGGCAACTGTTTCATATTTACGACGGTTGCAGTGTCCCGGGGTCATGTGATCTCCTTTTGCAACCTTCTGACAAGCAAAAGTCAATGGGGAGGCCAGGTTCACTTAACAATCATTTTACTAATTGAGCAAACTGCACTGATTCACTTAACAAACATGGCAAGAAAAGTTGTAAAATGAGGCGAGGCTCACTTAGCCAATTTCTCACTTAGCAACATCAATTCTGGGCTCAATTGTGGCTATAAGTTGAGGACTTGCCTGTACTAAGGAAAGCAATTGTTAGAGGAAACATCCCATGACCGCACTACTTAGTGATGGTGGTTCTAGCAGTCGCAGGAATGTTCTGTCAATAGGCCATGATCCCAGGCTTCTCCTGGCTTGCCCTGCCCTGCCCTGCCCTGCTCACCTCTGCTTCATCTCCCCCCACTTACTCACCTGCTGCCATGTCTGCCCTTTGGACCACCTGGCCCTTCAGCCAGGTGCCCCTCGTCCACAGTGGGAAGAAAACAGAAGGTCAGCTGGGGGTGGTGGCAGGTAGGGGTGGGATGGCTGAAGGAAGCCGAAGCATATGCTGGAGTGGTAAATGGGGGTGGGCTGCCTGAATTCTGATTAATTCTGAATTCTGCAACAGCCCTAGCTTTGAAGACTGGCTTTAACTTCCGTTTCCTTAGCCCCATCATAACTTCCCAAGGTTGTTCAACGGGAGGCGGTTAAGCAGAGACTTACCTGCAGTCTTCTGCCATGTTTGGGAGGGGTGCTGGGGGGTTGTTCAACTGCTTCATAAAGAAATTGCAAATTTTCAGGAAGGAAAGGGCTAGCTGCAACATACTAATGCCAGTAACAGGATGGTACTTGGATTAAAAATCAGTGTTGCATGAGGGTGCTTAGCACTGGGAAAGGTCGCTAAAAAGGGTGGAATAGATGTCTATGTCAGGGGTAGGCAACCTTTGCTCTTTTATGACTTGGGGACTTCAACTCCCAGAATTCCTGAGCCAGCATGGCTCAGCTTGGAAACCTCTCCTTTTCCCCTCAGCATGGCTGGCTCAGGAATTCTGGGAGTTGAAATCCACCAGTCATAAAAGAGCCAAGGCTCCCCACCCCTGCCCTATATCAGGGGTCCTCAACCATGGCAACTTTAAGACTTGTGGACTTCAGTTCCCAGAATTCCTGAGCCAATCACGCTGAGGGGAAAGGGAGAGGTTTCCAAGCTGAGCCATGCTGGCTCAGGAATTCTGGGAGTTGAAGTCCATGAGTCATGAAGGGGCCTAGGCCTAGGCCAGAGGTAGGCAACCTTGGCTCTTTCATGACTCGTGGACTTCAACTCCCAGAATTCCTGAGCCAGCCATGCTGAGGGGAAAGGGAGAGATTTCCAAGCTGAGCCATGCTGGCTCAGGAATTCTGGGAGTTGAAGTCCACGAGTCATAAAAGAGCCAGGGTTGCCTACCTCTGGCCTAGGCCTAGGCCCCTTCATGACTCATGGACTTCAACTCCCAGAATTCTTGAGCCAGCACGGCTCAGTTTGGAAACCTCTCCTTTTCCCCTCACCATGGCTGGCTCAGGAATTCTGGGAATTGAAGTCCACGGGTCATAAAAGAGCCAAGGTTGCCTACCCCTGATATGTAAAGGGGAGAGAGAGCTTTACATAGAAATGGAGACTTGAAAAACAGAAGGGATGAACAGATTAAGAATTAAACGGTTTTGTTTAAGAGGAAGAACTTTATTTTATAATGTGCAAAGGACAATCTTCAGGATTAAATGCAGAGGAAGAAGGGTAGCCAGAGAATATTAGGTAAACGAGAATAGACTGCCACGGAATTTTTATGGAGCAGAAAATTTGAATTAAGGAACCAAAAGGAAAGGAAATTGCTAAGAGAGCGATCAAAACTATAGGTCATCCTTGACTTACGACCACAATTGAGCCCAAAATTTATGTTGTTTAGTGAGTTTATTTATTAAGTGAGTTTTGCCCCATTTTATTTTATTTCACCTATGGTGTAAGATGAATCACTTCAGTTGTGAAGTTAGTAACACGGTTGTTACGTGAATCCGGCTTCCCCATTGACTTTACTTGTCAGAAGGTCACAAAAGGGGATCACGTGATTCCTCGGCACACTGCAACGGTCATAAGTATGAACCAGTTGCCAAGTGTTTGAATTTTGATCACATGACTATGGCGACACTGCAATGGTCATAAGTGAGGAAAACGGTCAAAAGTCACTTTTTTTCAGTGCCATTGTAACTTCGAACAGTCACTAAATGACCTGTTGTAAGTCGAGGACGACCCATATATCATGAAGGGGGTCAAAGAAGAGCGGGCAATTTTTCATTCCTCTGTATTGAAGGCAGCAGGAAAAACGTTGGATGAGAGCAAAGAAGAGATGAAACAGAAATGTTACTGAAGAAAAATGACGATATAAATTTCAGTGTAGAAATAGGATTGTGTTCAAAAGAGGAGAATATTCTTAATTGTAATATTAAGAGTCTTGCATAGGCTACTGTCATTACTGTGGAATAGGGAACCTGGACGTTCCAGACTGTGGCATGTACATTTCCTTCCTTCCTTCCTTCCTTCCTTCCTTCCTTCCTTCCTTCCTTCCTTCCTTCCTTCCTTCCTTCCTTCCTTCCTTCCTTCCTTCCATTATTTATTATTTAATTATTGATTAAATTATTATTTATTTTAAATTATTTATGAAAGACATCAGCATAGACCCCAAGTTGAGGTCAGGTCATGTGACGGTGTTAAGAGTACATGTTGGCTGGATTTATTTATTTATTTATTGGCAACCTCATGAACCAAGTGCATTTCTGTTATAGTAATGAACACAGAGGACGTGGCTGTCTGAGGTATTTTGCAATTGGTTGCATAGCTGTCATTTCCAAAGCCTTGTGTAAGTTAGATGTTTCACTTATAGAATATCACAATTTCTGTCAAGAACTGGGCTGCAAACCATCTCCTAAAGCAACAGAGAGGCATGTAACAGTTAAGTACAGGTAGTCCTCAAGGTATGACAGTTCATTTAACGGCTGTCTGAAGTTACAACAGACACCCCCCCAAAAACCTGCAGACAACCCCGTTTCAATGTCACACTGCCTACAGCAGAGGTCCCCAACCTTTTTTGGTTGGTGGACCGGAGAGAAAGGGAAGGGAAAGCATTTTACATGCATGCGCACGCAAATGGGACAGTGAGCATGTGCGTGACGCAAACGAGGTGGTGCTACTGCCCACATGGCACTCACTAGCCCTGCCCCATTTTTGCCACACGGGTGCTAGCACCGCCCTGTTTTCGCTGCGCGGTGCCCCATTTTCACCATTTTTTGTTGTGTGGCCATGCGGTGACCCATTTTCACTGCACGGAGCCCTGTTTAGGCTTCATGTGGCCCGTTTTTGCCATATGGCGCCCCATTTTTGCCACACGGTGCTCTGTTTGGGCTGTCCGGTGCTCTGTCTAGGCCATGCAGCACCCTGTTTAGGCCACGCGGTGACTCCTTTGGTCCTCCTGGCCTCTAGCACAACTGGGGACGAGTGCGCACACACATGTCCCACAGCCCAGTCCCACAGCCCAGTGGCCAGCAGGCCACGGCTCAGTAGTGGGCCAGGGCCCACAGGTTGGGGACCGCTGGCCTACAGAACCGCCACAGTCATTTGCCCTTGTAACCAACTTCAGAGACAGATGCTGCAACGCCCCAACCACCTATTCCCCCCCCCATCCTGCCCCACTGGGTCCCCAGAGGCACTCGGTCTGCTTTGCTGCCCCACTGGGTTCTACATAGTCCTCCCCCCCACCGGTCACTGTTTGGACACTTATTTTACAAAGATATCCAGAGCTCAGGAAGTCAGGGTAGGGAAAGAGGACAGGACGCGCCATTGCTGGACCAGGTGGCTCAGTCCAGGAGAACAAATCCAGCCGGCTCTCCTTTCATTGCTAGTCTTAGCTTTACGCTAGTGCTGCTCACCCTGGGGGAGGTAGGAAAAGGTTCTGCAGGTTCTCCTTTCTCACTAGCCTTGGCCTCCCCAGCATGAGCTGTGCTGGCTTTTCACTAGCACTGCTCACCTGGGGGAGATCAGGCTACTGCTAGTCAGCAGAAGAAAGCATTCATTTAACAATCATCCAGACAGCAGGCTCCATTGCTGTCATAACTCAAGGACTATCTGCCACATTCCATCCTCACAGTTCTCTAATGCACACTTTGGCTGCTGCAGACTTTGGGGCTGAAGAAGGCAGAAGATAAAAGGATGAGGGGTACCTGCCTCCTCCAGAATTCCATAGACCATTCTTGTGCTGTTGTGTTTGCAGGGTTGTTGGAGAACCAGTTGCCTGACCAGGAAGCAAAGTGCTGTGATGTGCAGTGGGACTCCTGTGATCCCCAGCCGGACCGCAGCTACAACACCACCACCAAATCCACAGAGTCAGAGTCATCCCACAGCCCACGCCAGGAGGCCCCCCACCACCATCACCACCAGCAGCAGCAACAACAGCAGCAGCAGCAACAGCAGCAGCAGCAGCAACACTATCATCTGTATTACCATCACCACCAGTACCCACACCCGTCTCTGCTGCCGGTCTCCGCAGGGTCTCGCCTCAGCCACAGCAAAATCCGGCTCTGCGTCCTGGTCCTTATGCTCCTGCACACCATGGTGTCCTTCTCCAGTGTGCACAGCAGTGAAGTGTTGAACCTGGAGGTCCTTCCTGCCGTGGAGGAGAGCATCGCGAGAGACGAGTGACCGAGCGCGAGACAGCAGCTCCTCAGGCAAAAAGAATGAGTGAAAAAGAAAAGGCGCTTGCGGGGGGGAGGGGGCATTTCTTATACCTCTTTGGGGGGCACCGGTTGGGTGACGTGCACAGTCCCACCCCCATGTGGAAACCCCCAGCAAGAGCAACTCCTTGCAGGCCCGCCCTGGGACGCCTAGAAGGCTGTGTGGGAACACAGCCTCCGGGCGGGCTCTATGAGCCTCTGGCCCGAAGCTGCAGGAGCCAGGCAGGGAGGGAGCAGAAGGGAAAGTGGAGCAGGTGGCCCCCTGGGAAGGCCAGTGCAAGGGCCCCGGGAGTGATCCCTGCTGCTCCTGCCAACACACATCCTGGGTAAGGTTCCTGGCTGGGATGTTTCCACTCCAAAGTGAGTAACTGGCCTGTGGCTATGGCAGAAGTACCTTAGCCAAGATCCCTTCCAAGTCCTATGCGTGGCCCAAGCTAGGCAACCCAGGGGTGAAGACAGGGTTCTTTCCTTCCCTGTTTCTTAGACCTCTCTGACCCCTTTCCCCCCCCCCCCTTTCTGTGGCCAAGAGCTGCCAGAAGTGCTGAAAGGACCATCCCGGGCTTTCCATTGAGCCAGGGTCCAGGATAAGTCAGCAGCAGCTTGTGCAGTCTGGAGTCCCATGTTCCCAGAAGGGCTGAATTCCTTCACTGTCTGCCTATCATCTCTATAAGATGTCCTCAAACACATGAAATACTGTATTTGCCTGAAAGAAAGACCAGGCTTTTCTCCAAACTTTCAAAATTGGAGGGTCGTCTTAGATTTGTTGAGACTATGCCAATAGAAGCAGTTTCTGTTCTGTTCTTTTTTACTGAGTTAGTTAATTAGTTAGTTTTGTAGGAGAAGGGGGGGGGTATCTGCCATGCTGGCTCAGGAATTATGGGAGTTGAAGTCCAGAGTCATAAAAGGGGCCGTGGTTCCCCACCTCCGCTCTGAGAGGTAGACATGCCGTCTTTCGCACAATGGTGGGAAGTTAGAAACGCCTGCTTCCTCCTTTCTACCACCCGCACAAGGAGATTATAGTTGGCTTGAGATTAATTCCAAGTGGAGCCAGAATGTCCAAGCAAACACCTCTGAATATGCCCACAGTTTATTTCCTGTGAGAAACACTAGCCCAGGCGCTTTTATTTTTATTTTATTTTTTTCATTTTTTGCCAATTGGTAGGCTTGGCTTGGCTCTTCATATAATCTCATTAACTGACTCAAGTCCCGTCCTCGCAACCAGTTCCTGATTCTTTACCGAAACGGAAGGCCTGAGCTTCTTCCCAACTCAATCTTCTACCAAAGCACTACCAGGTTTGGGTCCCCGTTCATTTCTCAGTTTGAATTTGCCCCTGCTGTCTCCCCAAATGTGCCCATGGGAAAAATTGTTCTATGCAGACACAACGCAGGCGGACAATGAAACGTTTCTGATACCCAAAAATTCTCTATCTGAAAGTTAAATTTTTATTCAAAGAAAAAGGGAGACTCTTGAGAGACTCTTGATATGAAAGTATCTCTCTGTCTCTCTCCAGCTTTTTTTAATCTTATATTAAAGAACCATTTTTTCCCTCAGATCTCTCACTAAGGCCCTCACTCTCAGAAATGTGAATAGCATCCATCAGCAGTTGGCATGTTTCCTATCATCAGGGAAAAAGAAGAATTCATGACAGCAACGAGGGGTATAAACAAGAGTAAGAAAAATGAGCAGCTCTTGATAGGTGATTTGTACTGACAGGAGAGAATATTTGTAGCTCAGGACTGAACTGTGGGGTCCTTGGTGCTCTCTGAGCTTGGTTGTTTTCTTGCAGACATTTCATTACCAAACTAAGTAACGTCATCAGTGCACTGATATCAGTGCATGAAAAGTCTGCAAGAAAGCAACCAGACTCGGAGAGCATCAAGGATCTCACAGGGGCTTTGTGTTGGTCTAAAATAGACTCATTTAGAGCATATTTAGATTGTAAAACGTTAACCCTGGTTCTTGGCTTCTCTGTAATGTCTGACAAATCTTGAAGTGGAATTATTTTAATAATTCCAGAAATCACATTCATTATGGATTTTTGTGCTCTCTGGTTATACGTTGGGCCACATTCCTTCCTCCTTAAAGAAAAGCTACTTTCTGTATGGCTGGAATTGAATAGTCATAGTAGATCACAGGAATCTATTGTATCTATTCATTCATTATCAAAGAGGGAACCAACCTGTTGGATAATTCCGAGGTCTGAGCTTTAGAACCTTTTGGGAGATACTCATCCATCCCAAATTTAGGATCAAAGTCCCAAATGCCCAAAGACAGCAGTCTTCTTAATCCCAGGCCCCACTGAATACTATGCAACATGAAAACAGAAGTGCATTTTGATCCAATCCACACAGTACATCTGCCTCAAGTATAAGCAGCCCCCTTTCTCTCTCTCTCAGATTAAATTTGCTTCTTTTGAGGAGGATGAGGAGGAGGAAGAGGAGGAGGGTGATGATGATAAGAAAGGGGTGAGGTTGATCACTCCAAACCAGTGTATGCTTTCCAGAGGATCTCCAGGTAAGGACTATTCCCAGCCCTTTAACTAGGTGCCAGGGATTGAAGTGCCTGGACCTTATACTTGCAAATGCGTCCCCCCCACCACCTGTTTTGGTCCTTCTTGATGACATAATTTCTGTAAGAAATTGCTATCATTTACAGTATGTAGTTCAGTTCATGATTAGACACAATCTATTTTTGAAACCATATTTTGCATCGTGCCTGAAAAGGTGGCAGAGCGCAGTGAGATCAAAAGAAGGCATAGTTTTCAATCCTAGTTAAAACATACGGAAAACAAGTAAAGTTCAGTTTCTGAAGCAACACCCAGCTTCGTCCTTTAGTGCAGAGGTCCCCAGCCTTTTGCGCACCAGGGACCGGTTCTGTGGAGAGAAGTTTTTCCACGGACCGGAGGGTGCGTGGTTTTGTGTGCTGCTGCATCCCACGAACGGGGCTTTGTTGGTTTGTGCAGACCAGTTGCTGGCATGCCACGGCCCGCTACTGGTCCATGGACCGGGGGTTGGGGACCCCTGCTTTAGAATGACTTCCTTTGCCATCTGGAATTGCTATTCGTGATGGAGGTGGCCATCGCCTGAGTGAAAAAACTCAGGATCCAGCAGTATATTCATTATTGAATTATAATCTCTGTGTTACCTTTAATCAGCTGGGACTCATAAGAAATGATCTACCTCTGCCTCAGGAAGTGGTGGATGGACCTTTGATCCCTTTATAGGCGAGGGCAAATAGTGAAATGAATCCATAGAAAACGCAGTTAATACAGTGTTAGCTTTAGCAGCCTCTGATTGATTGAACCAACAGAATGAAACCCATTGAGGAGTATTGTAGGATGAAAGGAAAAAGGAACAGATATTGCTGCATTTATGTTACTGACTCCAAAAACAGTTTCTATTGCTGATTATTCTGAATTGGATCCCAAAAGATTGTCATTACCTTTCACATTCCTGGAAGACTATTATAAATTTTGTTGGCTAACAACTGAACTGGGTTAGGTTTTCTGCAGCAGGAGGAATGGGCAGCCCGTTGAAAGCTTTGAGCTCAGAGAGATTCTTGCTATCTACCCTGTGCCGTTCGTTCTTTATGAGAAAAGAAAGGTTTCAGTTCTACACAATTCACACAGCATTTTCTATATAGACCGCTCCCCACACAGATTTTTAGGTGGAGAAAGTTTGTACGGAAGTGACATTTATCAGGGATCATCAGACTTTTTGACCTGGTGGACCCTACTGGAGTTTTTAAGACATATTTTTGGCAAAATGATTGACTGGTTGTAGGAAGGCCAAGGTCAGATCTTAAAATAGTTGCATCTGGAATGAGACCAAATATAAAGCACTAATTTATCAGCATGTTACTGTCACCTTCTGCTGGTGGGCACCAAGGAAGTGTCTCCTGACATGGATTTGCAAGTAGCATTTTGGAGACTCCAGGCAGAAACTTCTAAAAGAACAAGTACAGGAGCAAGAGAAGTTGAATGAGGGAATGAACACAGTTGAGATTTGCTTGCGGCCCCTGCGTGTTGGACCTCAGATTCACAAATAGTGCAAGAAGATCAAATGGATCATATGCCCTGGGAAGAGAAATGAATATTCTGGGTCTCATGAATCCTGTTAAACCCTCATCTTTGTTGTTGGAAGAATCAATGACCAAATATCACTTTTCTTTTAAATATTAAATTTTGTAGATCAGTGTTTCTCAACCTTGGCGGCTCTTAAGATGTGTGGACTTCAACTACCAGAATTCTAGGAATTGAAGTCCGTCTTAAAGTTGTCAAGGTTGAGAAACACTGCTGTAGATAATTTCTAAGGTGTCACGTCACATGAAAATAACATCTGTTGATAGGTGCTCCATCAGAAATAACAATCCTGGAGGGTTTTGAGAGCATCTGAGAATCAGATCCACAGATTCGATCACTAATCCATAGAACAGGTCCAAATCTGTTTATTTAAAATGCCTCTATGCCATGTATTAAAACTCTTAAGTGACATAGAAGCATTGAACAACTATCATTCCTTAAAAGATCAGAGTAGCCACTAAATATGCAAAAGGTTACGAATTATCACAAGATGAATTCCAAAGTTCCTAAGAAAAAAGTTAGGTTTTAGATTCTTCCAAAACACTTTCCAATACATGTAATTTTATAGTTTCAAAATTAGTTCCTGAGGTTAGCCAGACCAAACTAAGAAATCAGAAGATGTTTTAATTGAATAAATTGCCATTCTGCATTTTAGAACACCCAAATTATTCATAGAACATAGAGTTGGAAGGGACCTTGGAGGTCTTCTAGTCCAAGACTCTGCTTGAGCAAGAGACTCTATACCATTCTGGACAAATGGTTGTCCAGTCTCTTCTTGAAAAGCTCTGGTGATGGAGCACCAACTACTTCTGGAAGCTAGCATTCTACTGGTTAATTGTTCTCACGGTTAGGAAGTTTTTCCTTAGTTCTAGGTTGCTTCTCTCCTTGATTAATTTCCATCCGTTGCTTGTCCTGCCTTCTGGTGCTTTGGAAAATAGGATGATTCCCTCTTCTCTGTGAGAGCCCCTCAATTATTCAGATAAGTGAGCCACTTATTTTCTTCCTGGTTCTTGTGAGCTGTAGTCCATCCCTGCCAGAACCTCTTCATGTAGTTAATATAGACCGTGTTGTAGGAATCCAAAGTTCTTTCAATGGCACCATCATTTAAGTCAGTGATTTACTTCTAAAAACCTCTGTTTCCTCATTGGATGTTGACCTTCTGTTAGAAGTACAGATGAAAACACAACCTGTGCTCCCATTTTGTTGGCTTTCATGCCTAGGTACTCATAGTCTCTTGTTATTGTTTTCAGGCACTTGATTGTATCATTCATCCCCATGTATACACAATGCATTTTTTCAAACTCAGGTTTTCATAACAAGTCAGATAATGTGACATAAAAAAAATTAAAGTATTCATCACAGGTAAAAGGTAAACGATTTAAAGTCCCTAGCCAATAAAATGCAATTCAGTGGTGAGAAAAGTAAGGTTTTACGCTTAGGCAAGAAAAACCAAACAGAAGCACCTGATCATTGTGGTAGGAGTCCTAGTGGACAATCACTTAAATATGAGCCGCCGGTGGGCTACAGCTGCCAAAAAGGCCAGTGCAGCCCTGGGCCACAATAGAAGGATTGTATCAAGATCACGTGAAATGATAGTACCACTTTATACTGCACTGCTTAGGCCACACTTGAAGTACAAGCACCCAGTTCTGGTCACCATGATACAAAAAAGTTGTGGAGGCTCTAAAAAGGGAGCAGAGAAAAGCAACAAAGATGGTAAGGGGTCTGGAAACTAAACCATAGGATGAACGATTGAAGGAACTAGACGTGCCTAAAAAGAGAAGGTGATACGATAACTGTCTTCTGGTACCTGAAGGGCTGTCCCAGAGAAAAGGAGTTTGACCTATTCTCCAAAGTCCCTGACAGTAGAAGAAGCAGTAATGGGTGGAAGAGGTCTAACCTAGAAATAAAAAGAAATTTCTTGACAGAGAACAATTAATCATGGAACCACTTACTTCCAGAGGTTGGGGGTCTCCATCACTGGAGGCTTTCAAGAAGAGACTGGACAGCCATTTGTCTGGAATGGTGTAGGGCAGGGGTAGGCAATCTTGGCTCTTGTATGACTCGTGGACTTCAACTCCCAGAATTCCTGAGCCAGCTGTGCTGGGGAACTATGGCTCCCTTGATGACTAGTGGACTTCAACTCCCAGAATTCCTCAGCCAGCATGGCTCAGCTTGGAAACCTCTCCCTTTCCCCTCAGCATGGCTGGCTCAGGAATTCTGGGAGTTGAAGTCCACGAGTCATACAAGAGCCAAGGTTGCCTACCCCTGGTGTAGGGTCTCCTGCTTGAGCAAGACTAGAAAACCTCCAAGGTTCCCTCTAACTCTATTCTATGTGCAAGCTGTACAAAGAGCAATACAGGCAGTCCTCAACTTACAACCACAATTGAGCCCAAGATTTCTGTTGTTAAGTGAGACATTTGTTAAGCGAATTTTGCCCCCTTTTATGACTTTTCTTGCCACGTTTGTTGAGTGAATCACAGCAGTTGTTAAGTTAGTGACAGGGCTGCTAAGTGAATCTGGCTTCTCCATTGACTTTGCTTGTCAGAAGGTTGCAAAAGGGGATCACTTGACCCCGGGACACTGTGACCCATCATAAATATTGGACTAGACGACCTCCAAGGTCTCTTCCAATGTTGTTATTATTATTATTATTATGAAATATAAGCCAATTGCGCCAGCATCTGAATTTTGATCACACGATCATGGGGATGCTGCAAAGGTCATAACTGTGAAAAATATTCATAAATCACATTTTTCAGTGCTATTGTAAGTTTGAGTAGTCGCTAAACAAACTGCTGTAAGTCAAGGACTTATCTGCATGGAAAATATATGCCATGTTCAAGAAATGGTGCCTTTTCTGTAAAAAGAAACTGGGGATTCCGTAGACTATTTAGAGATTGATTCCTTTATTGCATCTGTAAAACTATGATTCCATTTTGCTTTCAAAATAAGTTAAAAATAGGGGATGGTCAGGAAACAAAAAAAAAATATTTCAGCATTCATGTCGCAGTATAACTCTGCCATGTGATCTGAACCATGTTTTTCCTCAGATGAGAGTTGATGGAAAGATTTAATGAGAAATCCACACCTGGTCCCACCTGCCTCCCTTTTTTCTACAGCATAACCTAAGGATAATTTCAGGAGACCCTGTTTTAAGAGCTGGGGTTTGAGCAAAAGAATCTATCAGCCATTATTTCTACTTCCTTCACAAATAAATGTTTTCTCCATCTTAAAGGTCCCTCAAGAAAAAATTTGCAGCTTCCAATTCTGTTTACCTTTCCAAATATTTTCTTAACCTTGGGGGAGGCAAGGAATATCAGTGCTGCAGCCTTTGAGCAATAGTGAAAATTGAGAGTGTGATCTATTTGAGTGTACTTCAGACAAGACCCTTCTTGAGTAGATGGGGACATGCATCCAAGATAGAATTTAGAGCAGTAGTTCTCAACCTTTCTAATGTCGCGACCCCATAATACAGTTCCCCATGTTGTGGTGACCCCCAATCATTTATACATCACCGGGTGCCAGGGGTGTGGCCAAAGAAAAGGGGAGAAAAAATGGCGGACAGCCTTGTTTGGCGACCCCCGTGAAATGGTCATTCGACCCCAAATGGGGTCCCGACCCACAGGTTGAGAACCACTGATTTAGAGAGAACATCTGGAAATCTTATTTATTACATGGCCATTAACTGAGTCACTGCACAAGACTGAACATATCAGACTCCGTAAAGCTCGCTTTGGATTGTGCTGTGCCAGTTTTTAAACAGCCACCTGCTCTCATTGCATTCTTAGAGGATAGCATTTCATAAACTTATCAAGAGACCAGTGTGTCCAAGCACCTGAGGTATCTGATAATATTATGGACAGCCCAGTCCTTAAGCTCTAATGCAGCGGTTCTCAACCTGTGGGTCATGACCCCTTTGGGGTCGAACCACCCTTTCACAGGGTCACCTAAGACCATCGGAAAACATATTTCCGATGGTCTTAGGAACCGAGACACCGCTCCTCTATCCGTCTCCGCATGGCTTCGAGCTGGGGCCGTTGCAGCGCCGGATTCGTTTCCGTCAAGCATCTCCTAAGGGAGATACATGAGGAACTGTATTAAAGGGTCGCGGCATTAGGAAGGTTGAGAACCACTGCTCTAATGCCACAGGCTCTGATTTTAGCCGCTTCTGTGTTTTTCCCCTTAACACTGCACATCTGATTTTGTCCTGTTTCTGTGTTACTTCCTAGAGCACAAAAATCTAGCATAATTCCAAAGTTTCTGAACACATCTTCCCAGATTCAGGATCCATGCTGCTGACCAGACAAATATCCAGGTTCTACATATACTTCTGAGCTTAAGCGTGCCATATAGCCACATCTTTACATGCCCACCAAAGATAACTGTTGGTAAATAGTTAATAGTTCTAACAAGCAAAACACAGGTAGCTTCTGGGAACTGCTTCCTAGAGCAGGGGTGTCAACTCAATTTCATTGAGGGCCGCATCAGCATTGCGGTTGCCCTCGGGGGGGGGATGTGTGGCCAGGGTGGGTGCGGCCTATTGGGTGGGTGTGGATGGAGTGGGTGTGGCCTACTGGGTGGGTGTGGCCAGCTCTATATCGTTCCCGTCAAGGGTGCCTGTGGGGGCCTGGGCAGGAGTGGGACAGATCTGAGGGTCTCTGGCAGAAGGGGGTGGGACCAGGGCAAGCGCCAAGGCATGGTGCATTTCTTCATTCCTCACAAAGGGTGACACCTCCCCGGCATGCACCCAGGGGGCGGGGCCTATGTGGCAGGGGCTGGTTCCTCGCTGTTTCCAGACGGCCTTGTGGAGCTAAGACTGAATGCGTTTCAGCATAGATGGCCACCACAAAATTGTACATTGGCTCCCGGCCGGCCTGGGCCAGGGCCAAGACAGCGGGAGCCGTTCCCTCACTGTCTCCAGGATGGCTTCACGGGCGGGCCGCATCCAGCCCCCCGCACCCGCCCCCCGCCTTGTGTTTGACATGTCTGTCCTAGAAGATAAACTGTGACCCCAATATGCAAATTCCTAAAAGTGAAAGTGGAGAGAGGAATAATATCAGAATGTCAGCTTTTCTCCCCAACTGTGCTAAATGAGAGGGCATGCACCTAACTCAGAGGACGTGATACCCATAACCTTATACCCAAAGGTTTCTTGCTTTTCTAAAAAAAGAAAAAAGAAATTCAAATATATATTTAAAATTCAGGGTAGACCTGAGAAAATGCTTCTGTTCTATCTGTGGCCAGAAAGCTAATTTTCAAGACAGATTTGGCAATGCCTCTGATATCAAGCCAGGATGGTTTTTCAAATCATACATAGTACAAAATAATAACATACCCTAGATATGCTTTACTAACTGCAAATGTCAGAGTCTTTGGGATGCAGGTGTCTGTGGAGATTCTTGGCCATCCAGGTCATGGTTGTCCCAAAGATGCATTTTGAAAAGGCAACTGGACTTTCTTGGTTTTGTCCTTGAAAATGTTTTGCTTCTCATCCAAGAAGCTTTGTTAGAACTGAAGAAGCTTCCTGGATGAGAAGTGAAATGTCATCAAGCAAAAACAAAGCAAATCCAGTTGCCTTTAGGCTGTAGAGTAGCACATATGAAAATAAATGTTCAGGAAGAAGAGTATGACCTTTTCAAGCTGCCATGATCGCAGTGGAAGTCCCAACCAAGCAGCGAAGGCTCTTCGTGGGAGGCTATCACTGGCACAGTGTAAAATGCAGGTTGGGGGAGAAGGGCACCAGCATGGGAGAGGAAAGATGGGGTCGGTTTTGCCCTGGATTCTTGTGACTCTGATAAAAACGAATCAGTGTACACAGAGGTTGGACGTCATTTCCAATCCATTCTAAGCTCTCATTTGACCCGTAGGGATATTCCTGTTTTCCCTTTGGCCCATTCCTGGGTTGAAGGAGTCTTTCTGTTGTAAGGCTTTTTTCTGTTCTGGCAGGGCGTCAGGTCAATGGAATTGGGGCAGGGGGAATCGTGAATTGGGGCAGGGGGAATCTTTCCTCTTCATGCTATTGTTTAATTATTAATAATTTTATTTAATTATTGAGGGCCTTCCTTGGTATAACAGAGGCCATGCCACCCAAAGACAGCCGGCCAGAGAGGGAAGGGATCCAGGCAGACCTCACGAATTCTTGTCTGCTTCTGTCACAGAGAGGACCACTGAGCTGAGATTGCAAGGGGCTTTTTTTTGCAGAACACGACTGAGATGTTTGGGAAACTACGAGACATGTTGCTGAACTCAACCTTAAAACTCTTTCGTTCCCTCATGGCCTTGTTTCTCTCTCCAGCCTCCTCCTCCTCCCAGCCCCTCTTTCCCACTGGCTCTTGGTCCTCCCTTTCCCCCCCCTCTCCTGTCATAAGAAAATGACTGTGCTCTTTGAGGGAGCACCTTTCTTAGGTCATTTTATACACTGTGCTTCATGTTTAGAACTTTTTTGCACTAGTTCCTATTACATTGTTTTCCAAGATCGTTTGACAAAAAAAAAACACACAAACAAACAAAAAAAACAAACAAAAAGGAGGGGGGAAATGATAAAAATCATGCTATAATTCAGTTGTATTAAACTATTATTATTATCCTATTACTCTCTGTGTTTCAATAGTCTCTGTACCTGTAATGCTTTCAGTTCTGTTGTATTTTGGATCAGGGAACTACTCTGCTCCTGTTTAACCCAGTAAAGAAATAAAATGTTATGAATTGATAACTTTTTATCTGGTGTGTGATTTTCTTGACAGCCAGAAATATTCACTTCCAGACGTGTTTATAGATTGCAGATATACAGAGAAATATATCCGTGGGTTGAGCTGTGGGACTTGAAGAAGATCTGATCTCCTGAAAGGCAAATTTTCTTAAAAACTGTAGGTGTGTGTGTGTGAGGAAATATTTGCGGGGAAGTTTGCTTTTATTACCTTCTGGGCTGTCTCTAAAATTTCCCATAGCTCTCTGATGTCTAGTGGTCTTCTTCCCTGACAAGGTCGTGTGGGGAAAAGATCAGCAGAAGATCTGGGAAGAAAATGTTACTGCTGTAGGAGCTGAGAAAGACTTTGGGAGCATTTGGAATTAGGGTGAAAACAAAATGTTCCCATGGAACAATTTGCATAAGTGGAGAAGTATGTTCCTCCTGGCCTGGATGCAATGAAAGCTGGCTGAGTGTCCTCCACAACATGAAAGGGAGAGAAAAGAGAGTGAAAGATTTCAGTGGGCAGAAGGAGCAAGAGTTATCTTGGATCAAAAGAATAGAAGAATAATAGAGTTGGAAGGGACCTTGGAGGTCTTCTGGTCCAAAACCCCTTCTCTAGCAGGAGACCTTACACCGTTTCAGACAAATGTTTGTCCAGTCTGTTTTTGAAACAGTACCTACAACATCTGGTGCCAAGCTGTTCCACTGGTTAATTGTTCTAATTGTTAGGAAATTTTTCCTTAGTTCTAGGTTGCTTCTCTTCTTGAATAGTTTCCATTCATTGTTTCTTGTCTTCTCTTTTGATGCTTTGGAAAATAGTTTGACCCCCTCGTCTTTGTACGAGCCCCTCAAATATTGGAATAGAGCTATCATGTCTCCCTTAGTCCTTTTCATTAAATTAGACATACCCAATTCCTGCAACAGTTCTTCATATGTTTTAGCTTCCAGTCCCCTAACCATCTTTGTTGCTCTTCTCTGCACTTTTTCTAGAGTCCCTACATCATTTTTGGGGTGACCAGAATTAGATACAGTATTCCAAGTGTGGTCTTACTCCTTCAACATTCTGCAATTAGTTTTTCTATCCCTCGTGTCTGAACAAAACCAAGTTTTACTTTAGGTTGGCCCACTGGATTTAGGAAATCATATTTTAGAACATTTGAGTGACAAAGAAGAATAGATAAAATCACTTTTTTTTCTTTCTTAGTATGAGGGAAGGAGTAAGATTCTTTTTATGAATGTAGCAAATTCTTTAAGAAATACCTTCAATTTTCAATTATATTTTTGACTGTTCAAAAAGGAAAGCATGTTCTTTTGTGATCATCCTTTAAAAAAAAGATAATTTTCAAGTGCCCTCAGGGAGAGGCATCAACAGGTTGGGATGAGTTAACCTTTGCACTGACAAGTTAGGCCTCTCCAGATCCTTTACCCCCCTGGATTTGCTTTTTGAAGCCCTGGTGCAGAAGCTTCCTATGGGCAAAAGTCCATTCTTCTAAGCTAGTCCCCTGAGCAACAGATGACGTTGGGACCTACAAGATAGAGTGGAGGCCTGTTATTACTCTTTCATTAATGCCTTGGATGAAGAGGAGGAGGGAGTGCTAATTAAATTTACGGATGACTCAGAATTCAACAAGATATAGCAGTATCCATGGGTTAAAAGCAGCAAGAGTACATTGACCAAACCACAGGAGAATATGGTGTGCAGAATCTATGGCTTAACAAGAAAGCAGATTTCAGTTCGGTATCAGGAGGAATTTCCTAGGAGTAAAAGTTGTTCTATAATGGAACAAACTACTTCAGAAAGGGCTGGATTTTCATTGGATGGAGGTATTTTTAAAAAGGGATCGGATGATCATCTGTTGGGGATCTGTAATGGATTCCTGAACTGGGTATAGGATTGGACTAAGTGTTCTCTAAAGCCATTCCAACCCTATAGTCTATGCTTTTATGATCTAAGTTTGGGACTGGATTGGCAATGTAAGGACACCAGATCACGAAGAGCTGTTTGTTTTCCTTCTGGCAGACTTTTTCCCACAAGTTCATCTTTGTGTGTGGAGATGCTTCTTCCCTAAACTTGCCAGCCTACTTCAGTCTAGCCACTCCCTCAGTTAGGATGGCACCTGATCTTATCTCTGTGCTTTGCTCTAGGGCCGTGGTGGCGAACCTATGGCACACGTGCCACAGGCAGCACTCAGAGCCCTCTCTGTGGGCACGCGTGTCGTCGCCCCAGTCCTAGGCCTTCAGCTGGGTTTTATAAAACCTTTTCGCTTTAGGCCTCCACCGCTGTGTGCAAAGAAAAAAAAAAAAGGTTCAATCAGTCAATTTCAATTTCTCGCAGGAAAAAAAAAAGATCTTGCAAAGTTGGAATTGATTGATTGATTTTTTTAGTCCCACCCAGTCTGCTGTTACCACCGCAGCCATGCCCACCCAATCATCTGCCATTCCTTGAAGCAAGAACTTATCAGAACTAATTCAGAAAGCGTTGCCTTCATGCCAAGACCCAGAATTTGTGAGAATATTTTGATGCTGTGGTCTCTGCAATCACTAGCAAAATGTTCTTTTCTTCTACCCATCTAAATAAAATGGCTTAACAAGAAGGTATTTGTCTCTTAACAGTGATTTGTTGAACACTGCTGGAATATTTTTCTGATTAAAGAAAAACAAAGCTGGTTGGTTAATTTTGTAGGTCGTTGTCCTACCCTGTCTGGAGGGTGCAACTTGGTAGAAAATGTTGAGAGGGGTCTCATTAAAAGTTATTAAAATCTTTATGATGGGGATATAAATGTATCGGACCTCTTTTGAAAACATTTAACTGTGGGTAGGAAAGAGTTCCAACAATAGAAAAAGGAAGAAATAGTTTCAAATTTGAGTGAATTTCTTTCACTGGGCAAGACACTTTGTATCAGAAACTCTATTATAACATTTTACCAGAATCCCTAGAAAGCAAAGTAAAAAACGAAGCAAAAAAAAAAAAAACATTCCTGGATTTTTTTTTCTTAAAGAAAAAAAGACTGAAAAAAATAACAAATTCAAAATAAAACCAAGGGTTGCCCAGCAAGATTGTGTCATGGTGCAGAAGATGCAAACAAAAAACAGAAAAAGAGCTTTGAATTTTAGGTGGAGGGGACGATCCACCAACCAGAAGGGCAATCTGTTGCAAGAGAGGTAATCCCCATCACCCTCCTCAAGGCCGGCTAATGGGACCTGTAGTCCAAAGTATCTCCTAGGGCATGCCTGCACATACACACATGCATACAGAGACTTGCAAATAGATAAGTTTGTTTTAATACCAACTGCTGCAATTCTTCCTTTTGGACAAGTAAGAGGCTAGACAGGACAGGGTCAATGAAGAATCTTATTCTAAAAACAACGAAGCGTTGTCTATTGAGGTTTTATACAAGTTCAGAATCTCCAAACAAAGAATAATTCTGTTTATGGAGTATGTAAATTAATCAAATCAAAACTCAAAGGTTAGTAAATGTTCATGATAGCAATGCTAAAAGAACTGAGATGTTTTGCCACTTAGAGCAGGAAAGAAAACAGAAATGTTTGAGTCCATATTATTTGATGTAATTCATACAAAATTGGATGGGATAAGCTCGGCAAAAATCAAATTCATTATGTCCTATAAAGGTGTCTGGACTGTGCAAAAGGTTACTCATATTTATCTTCAAGTAATAATAAATCTATTGCGTGTATCTCAATATTTTAAATCCAGGTCAAGATTTGTGAGAAGAATTTGACCAAAGAAAAACAGTAAAATAATTGAATTCCAAAGGCAAATGGCATCCATGAGAATTTCAGAAATGTTTGGAAACTGGGAATGTAACACAACAGAACAAGAGGGTTGGAGCTGGAGACCCCAGACCATTCCAGACAATGGGCTGTCCAATCTCTTCTTTAAAAACTCCAGTAATGGAGCACCACAATTTCTGAAAGCAAACCATTTCACTGATTAATTGTTCTCACTGTCAGGAAATTTCTCCTTCATTCTAGGTTGCTTCTTTCCTTCATTACGTTCCATCCGTTGCTTCTTGTCCTGCCTTCAGGCGCTTTGGGGAATAGGTTGACCCCTCTTCTCTGTGGAAGCGCCTCACAGATTAGAACACTGCTATCATGTCACCCACTAGAAGAGAACAGTCTGTCTGTCTTTTGAGCTACACTTCGAGGTAAATGGACGCGCATGGAAGGATGCTCATTTTCATTGCCCTGACTTCCCTACTCCCACAGGACACACAGCTTCCAAAAATAAGCCATAAATACAAGACGATCTAGTATAAATGAAATCAATAAAATATGAATAAACAATGAAATCAAAATTCTGCGTTTGAAAACTCGCATTCTTTAATGAACATTAATGGCAACAGGGACTCGCCCAGGAAGTGCTGGGGTGTCAGAAAAATCAGGATGGCAGCTGCACAATTGGGTTTCACTACAGGAGAGGAGGGGGGATTGGGGCAGAGAGGGAGGGGCTGGGGGACTTGCTACCTAGTGTGCCAGGTAAGTCTGTCCAGACCCGGACCTGGGAACCGGAACCGAGCAGCAAAATGGGTTGAGCAGTCGGGAGCCCAGCAGCCCGCAGGAGAGGAGAAGAAAGGAGAGCAGCCAGGAGCTGCTCCAGCAGCCGAGGTGTCCCCAGGAGAGGCCTCGGGGGGGGGGGGAGCAAAGAGCCCTGAGGCAGCAAGGCGGAGGGAGCGGGTGGTGGAACTGGGGGACGGGGCTGGGTGGAGGGTCTCGGGGGCAGGCAGAAGCTCCTGCTGTTCCAGAGCCTCTCGGGAGGAGCAAGAGAAGGACGAGCCCTTGCCTAACATCCAGCTGTAAGTACTCTATTGCTCACACACCTCCAGTAACTAAAAAAGCCCTAATACCCCACTTTTCTCCTGCACCCTATATGTTCACTGTTTTAGAAATACATTTATTTAGAATAAACCTCGAGTTACTAAAAATGCCCTAATATATTCCTACACTATTTTCAATGCATATGTCCACTTTTAAAAAAAGACTAAAAACAAAACCTTGAATAACTATACTATTTTTGTAATGCATTATATATATCTATTGCATATATAATATCTAAAGTATGAAATGAAAAAAAAATCCTAACCCCCCCAATATATGCTGATAGATTTCTCCTTAATTATATGTGTCTCCTTTTTAAAAAGCTTGTTTGGTTAAAACACAGCTCAAGTGACTTAACAAGCCCTAATAGCTAACAGAGGCAGAAGAGATTAAGAAGAGATGGCAAAACTACACAGAAGAACTATACAAGAATGAGCTTAACATCCCAGATAACCATAATGAGATGGTCATTGACCTCGAACCAGACATCCTAGAATGTGAAGTGAAATGGGACTTAGAAAATCTGAGCAACAACAAAGCTAGTGGAGGTGACAGTATTCCAGCTAAGCTATTCAAAATCTTAAAAGACGATGCAGTAAAAGTGCTACACTCAATTTGCCAGCACATTTGGAAAACTCAACAGTGGCCACAGGATTGGAAAAGGTCAGTTTACATTCCAATTCCAAAGAAAGGCAATGCCAAAGAATGTTCAAACTATCGCACCATTGCACTCATTTCACATGCTAGTAAAGTTATGCTTAAAATCCTATAAGCTAGACTCCAGCAGTATGTGGATCGAGAACTATCAGAAGTACAGGCAGGATTTCGAAGAAGCAGAGGAACTAGAGATCAAATTGCCAACATACGCTGGATCATGGAGAAAGCTAGGGAGTTCCAGAAAAACATCTACTTCTGCTTCATTGACTATGCAAAAGACTTTGATTGTGTGGATCACAAAAAATTGTGGCAAGTTCTTAAAGAGATGGGAGTACCAGACCATCTCATTTGTCTCTTGAGAAACCTATATGCGGGTCAAGAAGCAACAGTGAGAACCGAACACGGAAACACTGATTGGTTCAAAATTGGAAAAGGAGTCCGGCAAGGCTGTATACTGTCGCCCTGCCTATTTAACTTATATGCAGAGCACATAATGAGAAAGGCAGGGCTAGATGAATCAAAAGTTGGAATTAAGATTGCCGGGAGAAATATCAACAACCTAAGATATGAAGATGATACCACTCTGATGGCAGAAAGTGAAGAGGAAGTAAAGAGCCTCTTGATGCGGGTGAAGAAGGAGAGTGCAAAAGTTGGCTTGAAACTCAACATTAAGAAAACCAAAATCATGGCATCCGGCCCTCTCAATTCCTGGCAAAGAGATGGGGAAGAAATGGAGGTAGGGACAGATTTTATTTTTCTGGGCTCAAAGATCACCTCAGATGGGGACTGCAGCCAAGAAATTAAAAGACGCTTGCTCTTGGGGAGGAAAGCTATGGCAAATCTAGACAGCATACTAAAAAGCAGAGACATCACCCTGCCAACAAAAGTGCGTAGAGTCAAGGCCATGGTTTTCCCAGTTGCAATGTATGGATGTGAAAGTTGACCATAAGAAAGGCTGAGCGCCAAAGAATTGAGGCCTTTGAACTATGGTGCTGGAGAAGACTCCTGCGAGTCCCTTGGACTGCAAGGCGTTCAAACCGGTCAGTCCTAGAAGAGATCAACACCGACTGCTCTTTAGAAGGCCAGATCCTGAAGTTGAAACTCAAATACTTTGGCCACCTAATGAGAAGGAAGGACTCACTGGAGAAGGGCCTAATGCTGGGAAAGATTGAGGGCACTAGAAGAAGGGGACGACAGAGAATGAGATGGCTGGATGGAGTCACTGAAGCAGTAGGTGTGAATTTAAATGGACTCCAGAAGATGGTAGAGGACAGGAAGACCTGGAGGAATGTTGTCCATGGGGTCGCGATGGATCGGACACGACTTCGCAATTAACAACAACAACAATAGCTAAACTCATTGCCTGCAATGTATTATATATGTCCATATTGATAAAAAAAAACCCACCTCTTCTAGTTACTAAAAACCCCTCTAGTATCTGCGTACATTGGACACTGTTGCTCCTCGCTGGTCCCAGGAGGTGACCCTGCCTCTCCAGCCCTACCTCCCCCCTGAGCCCTGCCCTCCTACCGATTCTTCACCCGTACCCCGACTACAATGGGCATAAGGGGGGTCACTCCCGGGGGCCTGAACACCTCTCAGGGCAGCAGGGGCTTTCCCTCCCCCCTTCGCTCACACCAGAGGGAGCCCCACAGTCATTCTTAATCGAGCACAGGGACCTTAACCAAGTAACAGTAAAAGAGAGCTGGAAGGGACCTTGGAGGTCTTCTAGTTCAAGCACTGCTCCAAGTAGGAAAATAGTTTAGACTTTAAGAGAGCTGACCTCAACAAGCTAAGAGGGAGAGACTAGGAAGGATTCCACGTGTGGATGTCCTCAAGGGAAAAACTCTTCCACATCTTCATCAATGATCGAGATGAGGGGATAGAAGGGGAACTCATCAAATTTGCAGATGACATCAAGATTGTTGGAAGATAGGCTCAATATCTAGGAGGATCTTGACAGACCTGAACAGATGCAGTTCATTGGTAAGAAAAGTACAGTTCTTCCTTAGGCAGGAAAATCAATTGCACAGGGACAGAATGGGCAGTACCTGGCTCAGCAGGGATAACTGTGAGACGGATTTAGAGGAAAACCACTTAACGATCATCCAGAAGTGTGCTGTCAAAAATAGCCCAATGCAGTCTTAGGCAGCAATAAAAGAGGGGCAGTTTCAAGATGGCCAGAAGTGCTGCTACCGCTTTATATCGCACTGGTGAGACCACCTTGGAATACTGTATCCAATGCTGGTCAGCCCGATAGAAAACATTGTTGAGACAGCAGAAAGTGTGAAAAGAAGAGCAACAAAGATGATTTAAGATCTGGAGGCTAAATCGTTTCATGAACGGTTCAGGGAGTTTGCTATGTGTAGCCTATCGAAGATGATAAGGATTGGATGCTTATTTGAAGGATCATACACAAGAAAGATATATTATTGTATGGAGAAGATGGATAGATTATATTCAGAAAAAATATGGGACTATAAAGTTTCATTTACTTTATGAGTAAATTTTATAGTAACTGTTGTAGAGATTTGTTTATATGACTTAATTTAAGGGGAGTTAAAGTTAAATATGATTTTTTTTCTCTGTTTTTTTCTTTTTTCTTTCTTCTTTTCCTTTTTTTATTATTGTTAACTTTCTTATTAATAACCCTGTACTCTGCTCTGAGAAGCGAGGGGGGGGGGAGGGTTGAGGGTGGGTGGGTGGGTGAGTGGGTGGGTGATGATAATATAGTCATGGTAAATGCTTGGGCATTTCCCCTATGCTGCGTTCATGTGTGTGAGAGGGATGAGAGGGGAGGAAGGAGCAGGGAGGAAGTAGGATGGTTAGAGGAGAAGGGGAGGGGAAGAGAGTAGGAGGGGAGGAGAGAAAGAGGAGGGAATTAGGGAAGGATTAGAGAGGGTGGACGTGGCCTGGGGGAAATGGGCATGCGGTACCAATGGTTAGGAATTTATTTTAATTGAATTATATTTTGTATGAATAAATGAAAAATAAAAAACTTTTTATTTAAAAAAAAAAGATGATAAGGATCGGGCAGACACAACAGCAGTCGTCCACACTGTTAGGGTCTGTCTCAAAGGACAGGGAGTGACTTAAGAACTGCAGGGCAGGCAAAAAGACATGGGTGGACGTTTAAAGGGAGATCCAACCCAGAAATCAGGAGAAATTTTCAGACAGTAAGAAGTTGTGAGTGCTCCATCACTGGAAGATTTCAAAAATGGACAAGCAAACCATTTGACTGGGATGGCAGAAAGTTCCTGCCTTGAGCAGAGGGTTCGACTAGAAGACCTCCAAAGTCCCTTCCAGCCCTATGAATCAATCGCTTATGTTCTACCACCCCTAAGACTACTTGATCACCCACAGGCCACTGACCACCCCCGGCTTCTCCCTTCTGTTGCCACTCTCTTGCAGGCTCTGGAGCAGCAGGAGTTTCTGCCTGCCCCCGAGACCCTCAACCCAGCCCTATCTTCCAGCTCTGCCACCAGCTCCATCAGCCTTGCAGCCTCCGGGGGTCTCTGCTGCCTCATGGCGTCTTCTGCGGACCCCTCGGCTCCAAGTTCGCCTTCTAGCTGTTCGGGGGGGGGCTCGCCTACTTCCCTGGCACACTAGGTGGCAAGTCAGGGGAAGGGAGGGAAAGAATTCCTTTTCTTTCTCGAAAGGGTAAAAGGCCACCGTTCCTCCATTCCAGCTATGGGGAGAGAGGGTCAGCGAGTTGTCCCATGTGCTGGTCGCTTAGGAGTGCCAAAAACATTTCTGAAGAAGGCCACTTGGCTGGGGACCTCCCTCTGGAGATCTTCACTGTCTTTTTCCAAACACCTGGTCTGCAGCTCTAATTCTTGCATCGCCATTTGGGCATGGTTCAGTCCTTATCCATTGTCCTCCACAGCTCTCCACAGGTCTCCCACTGTGGCCTGGGAAGCACAGCTCTGCGGTGGCTGCTGTTGCTGCTGTAGATTGTTGACTTGCTTCTTCTTATTTCCCCTCTCATTCTGCTGAAGAGGATTGACTTTCTGCATCAGTTGGCTGAAGTGGCTTTTCTCCACGTAGTAACTTTGATCCGTCTCAACCTATTCATGCTGCAGACTTTAGAGGTGCTTCTTAAGTTCTTAAGAAGGTTCCAGACTTCTTCGAGATCTCTTCTCAAAGGTTCTAAGGCAGCCTTCTCATATTTGAGGAAGGCCGCTTGCTTGCTAACCTGCACCGTTCTTTGTGCAGTTCTTCAGTGTGTTTCACCAAAGATTTGGTCTTTAGCCCTCGCTGAGGGATCATCATGGTGGCATGCTCCAACCTTTCTCTTTTGTCCAGTAGTTTTGTGCCACTTTTTTGTTGTGCTCTTAAGTTGATAGACGGTCTGCTTGAGACAACTCTGCTGCTCTTTCATCCGTTGTTTGTCTCTTGAATTTTTGGGTCTGAAGGTCAAAGGCATCTCTCGGCTGCTTAACCTGGAGATGGAGACCATCACTGGCCGCTGAGAGATAGCCCAGGGATATTCCCTGTAGGGCCGTTTCTTCCCTGTTGCTGACCTATCTGAAGAAATGGAGAGACACAGTCACATCCTCCCTCCGTTCAGGGGCCATTTTGCTAACTAACCTGAAAGTGGCCCATTTTGGGAAACACGGACATAATCCATCGATCATGACCTCCCTTCTAACTGTCCCGACTTCCCATTTGATTCTGACTCCTGTTCAAGGCAAATCACCTCTCAAAAGAGTGCAAAGAGTCAGTATCAGCAATCAACCAGTTTGGCCATCTCTGGCCCTAACAGGTTGCTTCTGGTGACCGTAAGAGGCGAATTAGGAAAGAAGCCTCCGCTCCAAGAACTGACCAGGGCCATCCGAGGCAAGAGAGCCTGATGGGGACCTTGAGCCAGTCTCGCTCTCTCAGTCTTAGCCTACCTTAGCTTGTTGTTGTAGGGACGAAGGAGTGTGCGTTGAGCTATTTAGGGAAACAATAAAAGTCAGTAATAAATCTCAGTAATAAAAATAATAAATAAATAAGTAAATCTATCACCAGGCCGAGTGTGTTCAGGAAATAACCATATCTAGCCAAAGGAGTCCCTCTTTAGCTTAATTTCCCAAAATCATTGAGCCCGGTCAGTTTCTAGCTTTACGGTCTCAATGCATATCTTGAACTGGGACATCTTGAAGCCCATTTTTTCCTAGATCACATTGCTGCCCCCTCCCCCCAGCCAGCCGGTCCAGCCCCTTTCTGGAGACATGTACCTTTGAGATGGTGGACTGGCAGTTTGGCCACAGATATGGAGGCTGCTAACATGGCAGGTATCAGCACCGCTGTGATCCGGGATTGAACCGCACCTTTCTAGTCTCGCCTCCTAATTCTGCCTTAACGGGAACTGTCTCTTCCTTCTGACACGTCCAAACAGTGCCAGCCATCCAATCCACTCACTTTCCAGAGATTTTGAACAGAGCCTTCTGCACAAATATTCCCATTCCTTTTGATGAGACATTTCCCATTTACAAAAATGACCTCAAAACCTTGTTTGTTTAAATTAGACACACTTAACAAATTATGTTCCATCTCAGGTACACAAAGCACATTCGTAAACTTTGATTCCAAATATGGAATTTTTACGTCGTCTCTTCCAATGACTATTGCTTTCTGGCCATTTGCCAAAGTCACAGCTTCTTGTGCTACTGGAACAAACCTGCAAAATAATTCAGAGTCATTAACAATTGTTTGACTTGCCCCACTATCTATTAGCCACTTGTCTCTAATGTTGCTATAGCAAACTTTTGCAACACCAAAATGTTCCTTTTGCAAAGCAGTCCTTTTTGCATGCACAAATGTCCTTTGCTGCAAATTGTTCCTTTGCAAATGTGTGCTCGCTCCACAAATGTAGCAATTCTTTTCTTGCAAAGCTCTCTGCTTGCAAAATCTCTCTTTTGTTGCAATTTGGTCGGGGTCTGATCTGCTTGTTTCCTTGGGGAGAGATCGGATCCGGAAAAAACATAGTTTTTTGGGTTCCCCATCCATTGGGGAATCTATATATGTGTATATGTTACAAATTTGAGCAGTGTCAAATTTTGACTTTTCATGCTTAATTGGCTGCCAACAAATGCGAAATACGCCACGGCCTAAATCCTCAGGGAGAAGTTGGATCCGGAAAACAAATATTTTTTCGGGTTTCCCAACCTGTGGGGAACTTGAATATATGTGTAGTTTTCGAATTTGAGGTAAGTTTCAAATTTTGACTTTTCATGCTTAATTGGCTATTTGCCAACAAATGCGAGATAGGCCCTGGCGTACCTTTTGAGGGAGGATCCGGAAAACACATGTTTTTTCGTTTTCCACAAAATGTGGGGAACCTGAATATATGCTTTTCGAATTTGAGGTCAGTTTCACATTTTGACTTTTCATGCTGAATTGGCTATTTGCAAAGAAATATGCCCTGGCTTAACTCCTCAGGGAGAGGTCGGATGCGGAAAAAAAATAGTTTTTTGGGTTCCTCATCTATTGGGGAATCTATATATGTGTATATGTTACAAATTTGAGCAGTGTCAAATTTTGACTTGTCATGCTTAATTGGCTGCCAAGAAATGCGAAATACGCCATGGCCTAACTCCTCAGGGAGTTTGACTTTTCATGCTTAATTGGGGAATCTATATGTGTGTATACATCACAAATTTGAGGTCAGTGTGAAATTTTGACTTTTCATGCTTAATTGGCTTTTTGCCAACAAATGCGAAATACGCCATGGACTAACTCCTGAGAGAGAGGTTGGATCTGGAAAAGAAATGGTTTTTCAGGTTTTCCAACCCGTGGGGAACCTGAAGGCATGTATAATTTTCAAATTTGAGGTCAATTTCAAATTTTGACTTTTCATGCTGAATTGGCTATTTGCTAACAAATACGGCCAGGACTAACTCCTCAGGGAGAGGTCGTATCCAGAAAACAAATAGTTTTTCGGGTTCCCCATCCAATGGGGAATCTATATATGTGTATACATTACAAATTTGAGGTCGGTGTCAAATTTTGACTTTTCATGCTTAATTGGCTATTTGCCAACAAATGCGATAACTCTTGAGAGAGAGGTCGGATCCGGAAAATAAATGTTTTTTCAGGTTCCCCAACCTGTGGGGAACCTGAGGACATGTATACATTTCAAATTTGAGGTCAGTTTCAAATTTTGACTTTTTGTGCTGAATTGGCTGTCAACAAACGCGAAATACGCCACGGCCTAACTCCTCAGGGAGAGGTCGGATCCGGAAAACAAATGGTTTTTCGGGTTCCCCAACCCGAGCGGAACCTAAATATATTTATACTTTTTCAATTTGAGGTCAGTTTCAAATTTTGACTTTTCACTCTTAATTGACTATTTGCCAACAAATGCGAGATATGCCCTGGCCTAACTTTTGAGGGAGAGGTCAGATCCGGAAGACACATGTTTTTTCAGGTTCCCCAACCTACTTTTCGAATTTGAGGTCAGTTTCACATTTTGACTTTTCGTGCTTAATTGGCTATTTGCCAAGAAATGCGAAATACACCATGGAGTAAATCCTGAGGGAGAGGTCGGATCCGGAAAAGAAATATTTTTGGGGGTTCCCCATCAAATGGGGAATCTATATATGTGTATACATTACAAATTTGAGGTCAGTGTGAAATTTTGAGTTTTCATGCTTAATTGGCTATTTGTCAACAAATGCGAGATACTCATGGACTAACTCCTGAGGGAGAGGTCGGATCCAGAAAGGAAATGTTTTTCAGTTTCTCCAATCTGTGGGGATACTAAATATATGTATAGTTTTCGAATTTGAAGTCTGTTTCAAATTCTGACTTTTCATGGTTAACTGGCTATTTGCCAACAAATGCAAGATATACCCTGGCTTAACTTTTGATACAGAGGTCGGATCCAGAAAACGCATGTTTTTTCGGGTTCCCCAACCTGTGGGGAACGTAAATATATGCCTACTTTTTGAATTTGAGGTCAGTTTCACATTTTGACTTTTCATGCTTAATTGGTTATTTGCCAAAAAATGCGAGATAGGCCCTGGCGTAACTTTTGAGGTAGAGGTCGGATCCGGAAAACGCATGCATTAACTTTCTATATCCTTTTTCATGGACAGCCACGAAAATTGCCTTTTAATTAAATGTAATGTTTTTTCAAATCCAAAATGCCCTGCTGATTTTGTATCATGGCATAGCTGCATGAAAGTGACCCTCTGGGTGGTTGCCGAGATGGTAGCTGCTGTTTCAGCGGATGTTCCCAGGACCACAGTTTCCAATTCCCCCTCAGTGACTCTCCAGCTGTAGCTCCAGGTGCTGATGCAGCCGCTGGGTTCAGGTTTCTCCTCCCCTAGAGAGCTGAGGGTTCTTTTCATCAGGTCAATAGCTTTCTCTAGGATCCAGTTCAAGTCCTGTGCATGACCTCCTTCCTCTTCGTTAATGTGCAGGGACTTCTCCATCTCTTGCTTCCATTTCAGTTGGTGGCTGCCCCATCTCAGGGTCACCTTTCTCAATCACTTTTCCCACTTGTCTTTCTTGCCAATGCCCATCGACATCTGAGGTTTATGGTCATGCATTTCCACCACTTCTTCTCCTGAGCAGTATGACATCTTGTATCCCGATAGCTGGCGGGATCCCGGTCGGGGGGAAGGCTCCCTTTCCAGGGGTTTTTCTTCCTTCCCTGCCTCGTCATCCAACATTGTATTTTTTACAAAGTCCCCTGGTAAGGGTCTTCCTTCCAGGTTGACTATTACTGCAGATCCTGTCTAATGTAAGGACCCACTTCAATCCCACATCTTAAGAAAGCAGAACTCTTGGAAACAATTTCTTTCAACAGGAACTTTTATTAAGAGTAGTTGATAGCAGGCATAATAGACAGGATCTGAGGGATTTCTTTACAGATCGATACTTTAAAGTGTCCCTAAGCAAACCCCACCCCACAGTTCATCCGGTCGGTTCAGACCGGACAATCCCCAGGTGTTAAGTCCATTGTGGGAAAGGGGAGATAACATCGGTCCAGCTCCGGTTGTAGTACGATGTTCAACAGCTCTTTGCACCTTCTTTTGAGACCAGAGAAATAAGCCAGGCTCCGGAGATTTGTATTCCCCCCCCCTCCCATTTTCCTAACTGCCAGGTTATGGAGAAGAAAGTTCAGAGAGATGTATAGTGCAGGAGGCAATTTGTTACATTGTAATGGGCAGCAGACACAGAGGCAATAAACAAAAAGTTACATTGTACCGAATAGAGGAAGTGAAAGCAATAACCCCGCAGGCATATCCCCCCTCCCCCTTGGGAGTATGGCAGAACCCAGGGGAAGGTGAGATTTGGGTTTAGATCAGAGGAGATAGACAGAAATGAAATATAAATAGGTTTTGACAGGAATGCTTGTTGCCCTGCCCTCTTGAAGAACCATCTCTGTGCCTGTTGCTTCTCCCCAGCCAGGTGTTATGTTCAACATGTAGAAACTAATTGGCTAATCTCACAGAATGGTGACTTGCCCCAAGAATGAAGGAATGCAAGAGATTCAGTTCTCAAGTTGTAACATCAGATAGGGATGATGGAAACTGTTGACCAGAGGGATTCCAAGTTCTTGACTGAGCATCCAGTATGAATTTATTTACTTATTTATCAAATTTATTGACCGCCAATTTTACCTGAGGTGATTCTGGGTGGCTTTACTTGAGGTTCTGTCCTATTCTTCAATGAATAAGGGTATAAGAATCTGGGAATCCATCTGAGTCTTGGGATATTTGAAACCCTAAAATGTATAGTTTTTAGCAGAATGACTTACTAGTAACATTTCTTATTGAATTTTCATAGAATGATTGCTGTATCCTATTCTGAGCCATTTTCACTACTGCCTGGCTTAAAAGCTCCCAAGAGTTCTTCTACTGTTCTCTAAAGGTCACGCTTCTGACTATGCATCAGTTTGAAGCTTTCATCCAATATAGATCGCTTGTTGAGTCTCAACTTCTTTTGTCTCTTGAGGTGAATGATCACACCAAGAAGAACACTGGCAGTGATGAAGAGCACAACCCCAGCAATAGCAAGTGTAATAATTGCTGCTTCTAAATGTCTATGGTTTAGCCTTGAGCCAAACAAAATGATGTCATGGGAGATTTTTTCTTCAGAAGCTTCCACATGTTCTTCTCCAGAATGACCCCCAATTACCACATCAGAAGTTTCTGCTGGAAATAGAACAAATTATGGAAAAGCCAAACTATGAATAAAGAGGAGTTAAATAACTTAAGCTATTGAAAACTGGAAAACAACAGTGATAATCATGTAATAACTGACTGAAGTAAATAAAAATCATGGCTAAACTGGAAATCCTGTGAAATAATTTAGAATTTGGAATTGAACTAAGTTGGCCAAACAGAATCTCTTCCAGCTGTGTCATTCTTGAGCTTAAGCCTGAATTCATGTATTACACTAGTCCCTGGTTTTCCTGAAAATGCCAAGCCAAAACCAAGAACTGAGCTGTCTTGTTCGTATAGGATTCAAGTACAGCATGGTTGAGCATGATGTTTAATTGTGCTTCAGCTAAAATGCCATAGCTAAGACTCAGCAGTTTCACCTTAACCACAGCCTGAAATAAAAAAAAACCATGGGTAAGAGGCAATCCTGCTAGCATAAGTTGTGATGAATAAGGGTGCACCAGTTAATATTGAAAGAGAATTTCCAGAAGACAGAGGAAAATCGCTGGAGAATGTGTAAAGTTGGACTTTCAGGATGATTCCAGAAGGTGACTATTTGGGACCACAGGAAAAGAATGGAAGAGAGAAAAGATTTCAAATTTTGAATATCTCTATCAATCATGATATCTGAAAGAGATATCTGAAAAGAAGTATGAAAAGAAAACACGGTACCTGTAATTTTGAATACATGGTATCTGCAATGCTCTGCATCTGAAAAGAAATAAATTGCAGAATCAGGACTGTTTTGTGTAACTGAGCACAAAGGGAATTGAGAATCACAAAGCAGCTCAAGAGATCTGTGCATGGAATCCAGCTTTTACAAAGAGAAGTGAATCTGGATCTACTTTTTCATTAAACATCACATTCAGCCCTTGAACTGCGGCAAACAAACATTTATTCCCATCCCCAGAACTCTTTTGTGCTGCTGAATTAGCGATTGAGACTGAAGTTTTGAATGGTTCTGACTGAATTGAATACTGGAATGGACCTGGACTACACTTAGCAATTGTTTATACAATTCAGGATTTTATTAGCTTTTTTGGCTGCTGCTGCACGCTGCTGGCTCATGTTCAAGTGATCATCCACTAAGACTCCAAGGTCCCTCTCACAGTTAGTATTTTTGAGCCAGGTCCCACCTAATCTATATTTATACCTTTGATTTTTCCTGCCTAAATGTAAAACTTTGCTCTTTTCCACATTTTTTGTTCAAGTTTGTCAAGATCTTTTTGGATCCTCAGCTTGTCTTCTGGGGTATTGGCTATTCCTGCCAGCTTAGTGTCATCTGAAAATTTGATGAGTTCCCCTTCTATTCCCTCATCTAAGTCATTTATGAAGATATTGAAGAGTACTGGGCCTAAGATGAAGTTTTGTGGTACCCCACTGCTTATTTCTCTCCATGTGGCTGTAGTACCATTGAGGACTACATGTTGAGTACGGTTTGTCAGCCAGCTACAAATCCATCTGGTGGTGATGTTGTGTATTCCACCTCTTTCTAGCTTACCAAGAAGTAGGTTGTGGTCTACTTTGTCAAATGAATACTGAAATCTAAGTATACTACATCAACATACAGAAGTCCAGACACAGATTCCCCATTATCTGCATTCTTCACAGTTCACAGCTAAGCAAGCACATTTGCTACATCCTTA
Source organism: Crotalus tigris (assembly GCF_016545835.1). Classification (NCBI taxonomy): domain Eukaryota; kingdom Metazoa; phylum Chordata; class Lepidosauria; order Squamata; family Viperidae; genus Crotalus; species Crotalus tigris. The sequence goes on along the minus strand of NW_024097841.1, from coordinate 1,160,416 downwards.
GCTTTTCTGGTCCTTCCAGCTGCTGTTCTCTACTGATCCATCACTTATCCTGAAACTTTCCTAGTTCTGGAATTTCATCCTTGCTTTCCAAGGAGGTCAGATATGTCTTGGAGCCACTGAATGATTTTGACAGGCACAGTCCCCATAACAGATTAAACCCATGACCTTTCTTCTTACACCACAAGCTTTCTTCTTACCTTGGTGGGGTAGGATTGTGAAAAGGGTCTCCATGCCAGCATGGATATGGTCAGCCACATGGCAGTGAAGAAGCCAGGTGCCAGGATTGCCAACCTGCATCTCTATCATTTCGAAGGTCCCAGGGAAGAGATCCACCACATCGGCCCGGTAACTCTTGCCATTCTGACACACAAAATGGAAGGATAATGAGTGAAAATCTAGAACCGGGGTGATGGCCAGAGGGTAATGTTTAGCCACTACCAATTCCATGGCCAGAAAGCCAGGCATTTTATAAGTTTGCTCAGCTTAGTTTGCTTGGTGAGATGTGGGAAGAGGAAAGAAATCAACCTGCCAACTTGGGACTGCAAGACAGACTCTTTCCCTAGATTTATTTTATAAGTGGGATGGGAGGAAGCCTCTGCATCAGTTTGGGGAGAGTCTTACCCGGTAAATGAAGGTCTCTGCATGGAAGTGAACAGTGTGCACGTCAATCTCCTGGCCCATTCCCAACAGATACCAGTTCACCCAGTCTCCTTCGCACATCTCCAATCCGGGCAAGTTTGCATATACTTTACCATTGATTGCTAAGGAAAGAAGAAATCTCTGCTTAATAATGGCAGAGCATTTGTCTCATGAAGAATCAAAGAACCGCTCCCCCTTCCAAAGTGAGCCCCAGCATCAGGGCTTTTGTCTCTGAAAAACTGTCAGCAATTATTCTGCCTGCCTGTGACTCGATCACAACCACCACAAACAATGTGGTTAGCTACAATCTTCATCCCAAGGAGGACTTTGAACTGCACTTCACTTTGCTGAAACTTGCTCTACTTTTGGAGTTTTGGCTTCTTCTCTCATGTCTTCTGTCAAATCTTGCCTAATGAAGAATTTAAAGGCTATCATAAATCATATAGACCAAAAGGTCGATACAAATAATCCTCAACTTACGACCAGTTGCTTAGCAACCATTCAAAGTTACAATGGACCCCCCCAAAGGTACTGATGATTTGATTCTGAAGTTTTAATGACTGCCCCCCAACAGTCATATGATGCCCATTTTGGGCGCTTGGCAAATGGCCTATGTTTACTGCCATTTGCAGCATCCTGTGGTCACATGACCACGATTTACAATATTTTTGGCAAAACCCAGGCTCACTTAATTACTGCTCCCCAAAAAGCCCTCCGTTGGTCACACTTTACAACTGTCACAAGTTACAACTTCAACTGGTAGGTTCCATTATGGTTGTAAATCAAGGCCTGCCTGTAATTGCTTTGTAGAGGTAAGAAAATCATCTTAATCAGAAAAGAGCTGGAAGGGAGCAGACTGTGAGACTCACAGAAATTGGAACAAATCTGTGAGAAGGACAGAAGCAATTATTAGGTAACTGTCAACTGAAGCCTATGAAGAATGATTGGACAAATTAAGTACTGTGTTTCCCCGAAAGTAAGACCCTGTCTTATATTATTTTTGCCTCCAAAAGAGGCATTAGGTCTTAATTTGGGGGATGTCTTATATTTTTCGTGACACCTGCCTCGTCTCACGGTGGCGGCACCAACAGGCCTGTCCAGCAGCCTGTGTGGCTGCTGGCCCACTTCTGCAGTGGCTGCTTGTGGTAGGAGGCTCTGCGGCACATCATGCCGCTGCCGCCACAACGAAGCAAGGCAAGCGGGTGAGGGGGTGGAGCTGCCTCATGGGCCCCACACCCGCTTACTTACTTACTTCAGCCCCCGCCCGCCAGGCCATTCCTTGATCGGCGAGCTTTCATTCCCCTCCTGAGCCAGACTGCCATGCTATGGTGGATGGGATGGGTGGGGTAGACCTGGTCCTCCTCTGCCATTTCGGAGCCAGGTGGGAGTGATGGCGAACGTCTCTGCTGTTGCTGTTGGAGGGGCTTTCTTTAAGCTTTGCCCCACAGATCACCTGCCCAGGCGCAGTTGCCATCTCTTTGTCATCTGCCAACTCTTCCAGCCGCCTGCCTCCGCCAGCCCTTTGTCGCCTGTCTCATGAAGAACAGAGAATGCAGCAGCTCTGCGTAGGGATGCAGAGCAGAGAACAGCCCTTGCTTGCTTCCTACATTGCACAACATCTCCCTTCTCCCTTATGGAAACAGCAGCCTGTTTCCTGCCAATTCTCCCAGTGCAGCTGCTCCCTCTTCCTGAAAGCATTTCTTTGCTAACCTGCTTTCCAGCTCTGGCACGAAATCTTTTTTTTTTCCCACGAGAAGTTAGAAGGTCTGACTGAACTTTTTTAGCCCCACAAACTACATTTACCTGCAGCTGCATTTTCTGTTCTCTGTTCTCCACGAGACAGGTGACAAAGGGCTGGCAGAGACAGGCAACCGGGAGAGTTGGAGGAGGACAAAGAGATGGCGGGTGCACCTGGGCAGGTGATCTGCAGAGCAAAGGTTAAAGAAAGCCCCTCCTGTGGCACATAGCAGCAGTGGAGCCATTCGCCATCACTCCTCCCTGGCTCCAAAACGGTGGAGAGGGACCGGGCCTACCCTGCCCTCCCATACAGCAGTTCAGGGCCCTCCCTATCATGGCAGTCCAGCTCGGGAGGGGAGTGAAAGTTCGCCAACCAAGGAATGGCCTGTCTGGGGGGGGGGGGAGGCTGAAGTACCGGTAAGCAGGCGGGAGTGGGTGGGGACACGTGGGGCAACTTCACCCCCTCCCCCACTTGCCTTGATGTGCCGCACAGCCTCCTGTCTCATTGCGACAGCGGGGTGGGATGGAGTGGGCAGGGGTGGGATGGAGTCCTAATTAGGGCTTATTTTTGGGTTGGGCTTATATTAGCCTCCCCAAAAAATCAGGGTAGGTCTTAGTTTAGGGGAGGGGCTTATTTTTGGGGTAACATGGTATGACAGCATACAGACAGTAAGTGCCGCCTATGCAAAGAAGGTGAAGAAACAGTGGACCACTTGGTAAGCTGTTGCAAGAAGATTGCACAAACTGATTACAAGCAGCGGCATGACAAAGTAGCAACAATGGTGCATTGGAAGATCTGCAAAAAATATCATTTGCCTGTAAGCAAAAACTGGTGGGATCATAAAATAGAGAAAGTCATAGAAAATGATAAAATTAAACTGCTCTGGGACTTCAGAATTCAAACAGACAAGCACCTGCAACATAACACCCCAGACTTAACAATTGTCGATAAGAAAGACAAAAAAGTCTGGATAGTGGACGTGGCAGTGCCTGGAGATAGCAGAATAGAAGAGAAAGAACTGGAGAAGATAACAAAATACAAAGACCTACAAATAGAAATAGAAAGACTGTGGCAAAAGCAAGCAAGGGTAGTACCAATAGTAATAGGCTCCTTGGGTGCAATCCCAAAACAACTGGAGCACCACTTGAACACCATTGGCATTGACAAATTCGCTATTAGTCAATTGCAAAAGGCGGCCTTACTAGGAACTGCTTCCATCCTGCGACGATATCTGTAATACCATCAAACATCCACATCTGCCTATCCCAGGTCCCGGGTAAGGACTCGATAGGTAGACAAAATGCCAAATCCAGTCTGAACATCTGGCTGACTGTGCGATGATCGACAATAATAATAATAATAATTAAAAAAAAGTTGGAAGGGACCTTGGAGATTATTTAGTCCTAACCCCCTGCTCTGGCAGGAAACCCTTATACATTGGACAAATGGCTGTCCAATCTCTTCTTAAAGACTTCCAGTGTTGGAGCATTCACCGCTTCTGGAGGCAGGTTGTTCCACTGATTAATTATTCTAACTGTCAGGAAGTTTCTCCTTAGTTCTAGGTTTCTTCTCTCCTTGATTAGTTTCCATCCGTTGCTTCTTGTCTTGCCTTCAGGTGCTTTGGAGAATAGCTTGACTCCCTCTTCTTTGGGGCAGCCCCTGAGATACTGGAACGCTGCTATCATGTCACCCCTCGTCCTTCTCTTCATTAAACTAGACATACCCAATTCCAGCAACCGTTCTTTGTATGTTTTAGCCTCCAGTCTCCTAAGCAACAAAAGGTTGCTCTTCTCTGTACTCTTTCTAGAGTCTCAACATCTTTTTTAATCGTGGTGACCAAAATTGGATGTAGTATTCCAAGTGTGGCCTTACCAAGACATTGTAAAGTGGTATTAATACTTCACGTAATCTTGATTCTATCCCTCTGTTAATGCAGCCTAGCACTCTGTTAGCTTTTTTGGCAGCTGTAGCACACTGCTGGCTCATATTTAAGTGATTGTCCACTAGGACTCCAAGATCCCTCTCACAGTTGCTACTATTGAGCAAGGTACCCCCTATTATATCTGTGCATTTAGTTTTTCTTGCCTAAATGTAGAACCTTACTTTTTTCACCATTGAATTTCATTTTGTTGGATAATGCCCAGAATATATCCTATCTAATAACCAACTCCAGATAAATGATCAAACAGAAAACAATACCATAATCAGGAAACTACCAAGGGGAAAATCACACACACCCCCACCAACATAGGCAGAACAGAGAACAAACCCCACACTCACTCGCACTGATGAGGTTAACAAAACATCTGCAAGCTCAGGGAACAATAAGGACTCCATAGTTCAACCCTGAACTACAGATATTTTCTTCTATTGAAAATGAATTTTCTATGACAAAACCTCTATACAATGAGCTCTTCCTAGGGAAATTAAAGTTGTATGCATATTGGCACTCCAGAAATACACATGGAACAGTCAATTTTGTTTTAGAAATTTCTTGTTTCTCAGTAAGAAAGGCAATTTTCTTTTTGCAACATGCAAAAGACATCATTGGCGCTAATGCAAAAAGCACAAGAGATCTACAAACCATGCATTTTGTTGCTTTCCATAAATTCTTCGTCCTGCTGGTGGGAATGGTTCCAATCACCTTGGATATAAGTCTTCACATTTTCCTCAAGGTACCAAGATTGATTTTCATCAAAAACCAAAAAGAGGAGGGCGAATTCCTTGTTAACGCCTTTCCTTCTCCCATTGGGATCCAGTGTCCCTTTACGACAAACTTTCAGGGGGCCAATGAGGCCGCTGTACAAATCCTGCCGGAAAAGGAGAGAGCAAAACTCTTTGCAAACATTTGCTAAAACTCCACATACTTTTCATTAACATACAAGCCAGCTGCATCAGTCAAGACCTTAAAGACAAGAACAAAGGAATACTAAAACTCAGTACCATTCTAGTCAGCTGGTTTCGCCTCAGCCAATGTCAAAGTGGTTCTCAGCCAGCAACCAGTTATAACGGACTTTCCCAGTCTAACCACTTGCAACATGGATGTGAAGTTCTGTCCGCCTTCTGGGGCCACATTTTGGGTGCTTGGCAACTGCCCAGCATTTACAGCCACCTATAGTGTCCCACGGTCACCTGGCCACAATTTGCAACATGTTTGCCAGAATGCAGCGTTTATTTCAGGTTTCCAACAAGAAACACCCATTAATGATGATGGTTTTGTTTAATAACCACAGCATTCATTTAATGACCACGGTGTTTACAACCACTATGTTTGCTGTTGTAAAAGCTGCAGGCAACAGAACATGACAGAACTGGGGCTAAGACTAGTGCGGAAGGAAAGATGCAGGTTAGACTTCTTTGCAAGGAGAAGCTGCTCCTTCATCTTCTGTGCAGGAAGAACAAATGGAAGAAGATAAAAGCCGAGGTAGGAAGACTGCTTTGAGAAGGCTGATGCATGTTCACGTCTCTTTTGTTTTATTACTTATTTTTGTGAACAGCTTCTAGCATACAGATTTGTTTGTGAGGGATATATCACCAAACACACATACATACACAAACACACTTCCTCCAGGAGCTCAAGATGGCATGCATAAGACTCCCTCTGCCATTTTCTCTACAACCGCCAGCCCGTGAGGTAGTCTTGGCTGAGGGAGAATGACAGTCTCAAAGTCACCCAGGCAGCTGTTATGGTTGGGGCTTCAGCCATTCCTAATCTCCACCTTGACCACTTCCTTGGGCAGCTCCCTCCCATCCTGGGAGAGGACATCAACAACGAGGAATGGAAGAACACACACCTTGACAGGATCGACTGTGGAATAGTAGATCCAACTCAAACAGGCGGAATCGTTTGGTCCTGGACCAGATCTTTCAGGAACATTCCATTGATAGGTTACAATTTCTCCTGGGAGAGAGAGATTTCAGCACTTTTGTTAGGAATTTTAGCTACAGGGGATTGTCATTTGAAAATTAAGGCCTTCAGATATAAAGCCCTCCTCATGAACAACAAGCTACAAAAGAGAGCACACATGATAAGAAAAGCAACATATTTATCAGCAGACCTACGTTAGTACAGGGCATCAGCTAAAATCTAGGACCACTTTTTCCCATTGTTGATTCAACAATACATTTATTTGGAACGATAGTTTCCACGTGTTCTTCTTTGATCTGTGAAAATTAGTATTTTCACAAGCCAAATGAATAGAATTCTTTATTGGACATACAAGAAATTTGTTTCCAGTGTACATGCAAGTGTATTTACAAGCAACAGATGATAAATCATGATCCTAATCATCATAAATATATATTCATCATAAATCATAAGATGCAACACTTAGTGATAATGATAGGATGCTAGATAAGCAAACAACATACATCATACTAGGATACTAAATAAAACAATATATATCATAAGATACAAGCCATAAATATCATAGTCATAAGAAGATAAGGAGATAGATAATAGGAAAGATGAGAAGAATAATAGTAATATAGCTTTACTACGTAGTTTGACAGTGTTGAGGGAATTAGTTGTTTAGCAGAGTGATGGCATGGGAGAAAAAAAAACTGTCCTTATGTCTGGTTGTTATGGTGTGCAATGCCATATAGGGTCATCTTGAGGGAAGAAGTTGAAACAACTTCTGTAGATAGATATTTTCACAGCCCTCTTTTTTGCTTGTGCAGTATATAGGACTTCAATGGAAGGCAGGCTGGTAGCAATTGTTTTTTCTGCAGTTTTAACTACCCGGTGATGGTTGCAGTGCCAAATCAGACAATTACAGAGGTGCAAATGACAGATTCAATAATTCCCTTGTAGAACCGTATAAGCAGCTCTTTGGGCAGTCTGAGCTTTCTGAGTTGGCACAGGAAGAACATTCTTTGTTGTGCTTTTTTGATGTTAGGTCTCCATTTTAAGTCTTGAGATATTATAGAACCTAGAACACGCGTGCCAGACGCGGCACTTGGAGCCCTCTCTGTGGGCACATGTGCTGTCGCCCCAGCCCCATCTCCCCCCACAGCCCCCTCCTCACCAGCAGTCCCCCTGGAGGAGAGTCGCCAAGGACATAACCGGGCAGCAGAGACTCCACCCTCATGCCCCATAGCGTGCAGATGATGCTGCGGGATGTGGGCGGAGGGCATGGCTGCCATGGCACTGCAGGGCTGCCTGGGCGATCTGTGGTGTACCATGGAGGCGGTGCATGGCCCTGTGGGCAGGCGGGGCAGGGGGTGGGTAGGGGCAGAGCAAGCAGGGCGGGAGGTGGAGCGGGGGCCAGTTTTTGGGCACTGGGTCTAAAAAAGGTTCGCCATCACTGACCTAGAAACTTGAAGGTCATACTGCATTGTTTAGTATTGTAGACAGGAGGTTTTTCCTAAAATCTACTATCATTTCTACGGTTTTGAGTGTGTTCAAGTTTAAGATTGTTCCAGCCGTACCACAACGTTAGTTGTTCAATCTCATTCGTCATGATCTGAAATGAGACCAATCACTGTTGTATCATTTGCAAATTTCAGTACTTTAACAGAGGGATCCTTTGAGATGCAGTTGTTATAGATAGAGAAGTGGAGAAAGCACATAACCTGAGCGGGGGCTGTGCTAATTGTAGAGGTATCTAATGTGATTTTGCCTAGCTTTACCTGCTGCTTCCTATCCACTTACAAATGGATAGCTGAATTAGTTTAGTCAGAAGAATATCTGGAATGATGGTATTGAATGCCAAGCTGAAGTCTACAACAAGGATCCTTGCATAGGTCCTTGGAGCTTCAAGATGTTGCAGGATTAAGATTATTAATTTAAATGCTTCCACCAGCACACTTCTACCTAACTGACTGGTTAAGAATATGTAAGGACCCGCTTCAAAACCTCATCCCTGGAAAGCAGGACTCTTGGAACAAATTCATTCCAAAAGGAACTTTTATTTGGAGAAGCTGATTGCAGGCATGGAAGACAAGATCTGAGGGGTTCCCGCTCAGATCAATAGGTTAAAAGAGCATCAAGCAAATGATGGTCAGTTCAAATGAGCCAATCCCCAGATGTTAAGTCTGCTGTGGGAATGGAGCAGATAACTGAGCCCATTCCCATACCTGTGAAGACATTGTTGGGTCTTCGCACCTTTCTCTTCCGCAGTGAGAGATAAGCCAGATGGTCGGAGGCACATTCCTTTCTCATCCCGAATTGACACCAAGGGGAAACAGTTCAAAGAGCAAGCAAATAGAAAGACAGAGAGGATACACTGTGCCCAAGCAAAAGCATCTGATAGGGCACTCAGGAGAATGACAGTACCCATAGAAAGAAACTCCACCCAACATGGAAATGGATTTTGACAGTCCTCTGCTATTGTGCAACTAAAAATTACTTGATTGGAATGTTTGGGTTTTTCTTTTACAATAATGTTCTTTTTAGCTATTGCTTACAAACCATGTTTTAACTCTAATCTTCTGTATTTATTTAAATATATTTAAATACTTCTGCATTTTTTAAGACATTTATTGGCTCTATTCAGTTTTCACAAATTGTTTGCTCAAATGAGACTTTGGGGGCTCTTGCTGACCTCCATAGCAATTGCAGGTGAAGACAGACAGAATAATGCAACTGGTGTTGTTAAGTGAGCCAGTGGGACCCCATAATTAGTTTTCAGATGACAACTGGGGAAATCTGAGATCAAAACTCCATTAAGCCACAAAGTTCACTGCTGATCTTGGACCACTCGCAGCCTAAATTCCCTCATTGGACCATGGTATACATCAGTCTTTCTCAACCTCAGCAACTTTAAGATGTGTGGACTTCAACTCCCAGAATTCTAGCTGGCTAGGGAAATCTGGGAATTGAAGTCCACACATCTTAAAGTTGCTGAGGCTGAGAAACACTGGCATAAAAAAAGGGAGTACTATGATCTTTATTATGGTCACTGACCAAAACAAAAAAGGGGGGTGAAGGAAAAGAGAAGCATATCCTCAGTCCTTGGGGAAAAGATGGGGGAGGGGGCCTGAAAAAAGGACAGGTGAAAAAAAAAAAGGCCACATAGAGACCTGCTCCTTTTTACATGCCTCTTCGTCGACCCAGCCTAGTCCCCGATACTCTGGATTCTTTGAATCTGGGAAAATAATTATAGGCAGGAAGGAAATACGAGGGCAATTTGGAAATAAACCTCCGTTTGGTTATCAATGACACTCACAGATACAGAACGTCTATTATACACATTAGAAAACTATAGCATTACATTACTTTTCGACATAATCGCCATTCAAATTGAGGCACTTGTCATAACATCTTACAAAGTTTGAAATCCCTTAGTAGTTGCTTGGCACCAAATCTGGGCTTTAGGGGGGGAGGGGTGATCAAAAACATCCCAACAGAACTGCTTCAAAAGTTCTTGGGTGAATCTAGCGGTGACAATGGATGTTCCCGTTATGACCACTGAGCGAAATTGCAGCCATTTTACTTTGCTTTTAACTTGCTTTCTTTGCTTATTAGGAAAACAGACATAGAAGGGGATGGGGCGAATGCTTGAGCTCAGCTAGCCATAACAATAGTGCAGCTTCATGGGAACTGAAGGATGCAAACTGATAACATTTGGTGGGCTGAAAGAATGGACAGAAGCCCGTGTTTTAAGTTAATTGGAGAATGTGATTTATGACTGCCTAATGAGGGTGGGAATTGCAACTTATTACTTTGTGTCTGGACAGGGGAAGTTTAGTTTTGGGTTCAACTATGAAGTGCTGATACTTTGTTTCCTGAATAAAATGTTCTTTAAGGAAGATTCCTTACCTTGAAGTTCTTTATTGGGTTTCATCTATCGGAACCATGACATTAACCCAAAACTACAACTTTCTACTTTAACCATCTTGGGGTCCTGAGCACCAGTCACCTTTCCAAAGCCAAAGGGTAGGCTAACAAAGACTCAAGGAAGAACTCAGCATGGAGAAGGGAGAAGCACAAGCAAACAGCACCCTGGCCGGGGTGGCTGCCTCAGCGGAGGGAGCGCAAGCCATCACATTGGCAGAGAAAAGAAGTTTGGAACCCTTACAGTCAGGAGCTAGACCAAAGATGCGGGAGCTGACTTTGGAGTGGACCCTGCCCAGTGGAGAGTCCAAGCATCTTGGGGCAACCCTGTTGAAGGAAGCTCCACGAAAGTGTCTGAGGCCTGCAAGAAGAGGCCTCTTGAGAATCGCATTCTGCAGATCACCGGGGAGCCAAGGGGCCAGCAACTATTGAGGACTCGGGAGAAGTCCGCCCAAAGCCAATCGGTAGAAAAGTTGGTGGAGAGGTTCAAATAACTGGAGGTGAGGAGCGGGGAACAACTCTCCCACTCCTCGCATGCAAGTGAGCAGAACGATCAACAGGACCATCATCAATTGGTGTCCAAGAGAGGTCCAAGCCCAGTTGGGGGGGGGGTGCAAGCGGCTTCCCTGCACCCAAAACCACCTGCATTAACCTCTAGTCCAGTGAGAAAGAAAACTCCTGACCGCCATTTGGACTGAGATAGTCTGGATCCCTGCCGATCTTCAAGAACCCAAGCGCCACTATCGGCACAAGGGCCCCAGCCACCAGAAAAGCCCCGAACGGCGTCGATTATCGTGACAGCTCCAGACGTCGAGACTACGATGACAGCCTGAGGTGTCACCGCTACCATCAGAGCCCTGACTATTACTATGACCGGTCATACAGCCCCGAGCCTTATTGTCGTTGCTGCATGAGCCCGAAGCCAGTGCAGAGGGAAGACCCGAAGGTGGGCATTCAATACAATCTAATTCAGCAGCTGCACAACCTGTTGGACAGCCAGCAACAGGTAGGGGCACAACAGCCACAGGGGGGGCCTGCAGCAGCTGGGGATGCCACCACTGCCACTGGGAGGCCAGCAACCACTAGGAGGCCTGCAGCAGCTGGGGATGCCCCCGCCATCCTTTGGAGGGCTGCAGCAGTTAGGAATGCCACCACTGCCACTTGGAGGCCAGCAGCCGCTGGGGGGCATGCAGCAACCTGGGATGCCACAACCACACCTGGGAGGCCACCAACCACTCGAAGTGCAACAACAATGGGGAGGGGGCAGCAGCCTATGATGGCACCACCTTTTAAAGCAACTTTTGATGGATTTTTTTCCCTCAATCAAGTACGTTCACACATGAATTGTAATGTCAACTTTTATTCGGACACAGCTGCCATAGTCAACATTGTCACAGCCAATCTAGAAGGGGAAGCATCTGAGTGGCTAAACAATCTGTATAAAGAGCAAGCGCCCGAACTGAGAAAACTTCATCTTTTCCTTCTTGGACTGAGAGCCAGGTTCAAGGATCAATCCATAGCTCTCCAAGCTGAGAAAAAAATTCACAAAATAAAGCAGGGCAATAGACCTGCATTGGAATATGTGCGTGAATTTTGAAAGATAGTGGGTTAAATTGAAAAGTGGCCTAGTGCATCACTTTCCCAGGCCTGCATTTACTGGGTGGTCCCTGATAAACTACAAGAGTGGTACCAGGCTACAGTGAGGCTAGACATCGAGCTTGCTCGTTATAAAAAACCAACCCCCCCCCCAGAAACCTGCATGAGACCAGAGCAGACCAGACAACTGCCGCCCTGGAGACCCCCAGCCATTGCAACCGCAAAATCTCCTAAACCACCTGTTGGGCCACCCATCAAATGCTTCAGATGTGGCCAGCAGGATCACCGAGCGGCAAATTGCCCGATCCCCTATCCCCAACAGTGGGGTAGATCGGGCCCACCGGGGAAAAAGAAACCAGTCCAACAGCCGGCAAAGGAGAAGTCAAGCTGGATTGCACAGGAATCTGTTACCCAAGTCACATCACCCACACAGGAGATGGCTGAGAACCAGACCGAGACTCCCACTGCCTCTCTCGCACCTACGACAGTGACGACAAAGGGGAGAACGACCTGATGATGAGTTGACCCGTCCCACCTTTTTCTCTTGCTGCCAAAATTATAGTCCCAAAGACAGGGGTACAAATGGATTTAAAAGTAGTAGTGGACTCAGGATGTTCTTGGTGCGTTATCAGCTTGCCAACTGCTCTTAAGTTGGGTATTTGAGCAAGATTGCTCTCGAAGCCCATGAGATTTGAACAGGCAGATGGCTCTTTAATGGAAGGAACTTTAGTGACCCATCTTACAGAACCTGTCCACTTAGAGATAGGTGAACATTGGGAGTTCATCCGTTTCGTGGTGGCTCCGAAAATGACTGAGGCTGTGATTTTAGGTCTAACTTAGTTAGACAAGTGGAGACCTTTTATATGCTGGGAAAAGGGGATGACGACCGTATGATTGCCTATAGGTCCCAAACCCCCTCTTCACTCTTCTAATGTTACCGAAGGACCTATGCCATTTGCGGAACCATGAAAATAGCTACTGTTCCCAGGCCAGGCGAATTATTCATTTCCACTGAGTATCGGGATCTAGTGGAGGTGTTTAGTGAGAAAGAGTGTGATGTCCTGCCTCCTCATCGAACAAATGACTGTGCCATTGAACTATTACCGGTAGACCGAGACTGAAAATGTATGCTATGATCCCCCCTCGAAATGGAGGAAATGTAACAGTATGTAAACAAAAACCTAGTAAGGGGTTTCATCGAACTGGCTAAATCCCAGTTGGGGGCTCCGGTGTTGTTCAAAGGACAGTTTGCTTTGTCTCTGCATAGATTATAAAGGATTAAATGCTGTGAGCAAAGAAAACAAGTACCCCTCTCCGTCCTGAAGGACCTATTGACTCATCTGGCGAAAGGGCGGATCTTCACTAAGTTAGACCTGAGAAAAGTCTATTATCAGGTGAGAATAAAAGAGGGAGATAAATGGAAGACGGCTTTTAACTGTCCTATGGGCAGCTATCAGTTCAAAGTCATGCCATTTGGACTGCAAGGGCTATAGCCATCTTTATGCAGCTGATCAACCAGGTGCTACACGATCATTTATATAAAGGGGTCTTGGTGTATCTTGATGACATCTTGATATAGAGCAAGAATATGGCTGACCATGTAAAATTAGTGCGAGAATTGATGAAGAAATTGCTGCACGCCAAACTATATGTTAAGCTATCAAAATGTGAATTCCACCAGACTCGGATGGATTACCTGGGCTACAGTATCTCCTCTGAGAGCATTGAGATGGATCCTGTGAAAGTGAAAACCGTAATCAAATGGCAACCCCCCAAAACTCGCTAACAACTTCAAAGCTTTCTGGGGTTTGCAAACTTTTACCGACAATTCATCCCTTCATTTGCCGAAATTGCCTTACCTCTCACAGACTTGTTAAAAACTGGCAAAGATAGGGGGAAGCCACAACTGGGCCAGCCGCTACAATGGACTATGAGCTGTCAAACTGCTTTTGAGAACTTGAAAAGACTGTTTGCGGCCAATCTGATCCTAAAGCACCCCTGCCCGGGGAAGCCCTTTGTGATTCAAGCCGATGCCAGGGAGGTGGCCATTGGAGCTGTACTATTGCAAAAGAATCATGAGAGGGTCCTGCAGCCCTGAGCCTACACTTCAAAAAAATTCTCCAACTGTGAAAGATGATGGGCAGTGTGGGAGAAGGAAGCCTTTGCAATTCATTGGGCTCTGTTAAATTGGCAGCACTACCTGGAGGGGAGCAAGGTGCCTTTTGAAGTGTGGACTGATCACAAAAACTTAGAGGCATTGAAAAGTTCCTTTGGGATGTTTTTTTAAAGGAAAACATCTTGAGGCACATTGAGGCACATTATGATAAGTGCCTCAATTTGAATGTCAAAAAGTAATGTAATGTTGTAGTTTTCTAATGTGTATAATAAAAGTTCTGTTTCTGCGAGTATCTGTCACTGATAACCAAACAGAGGTTTATTTCCAAATTGCCCACATATTAGCATCTTTCTTACCAGGAATTTCTGAATTCACCACCCTGTCCATCCAGAAGCTACAGTTTAGGTCTACACTGACAATTCACATTTTTAAGGCCTTTTAGTCTTAGGGAAAGTAGGACAGATGGTGCAGTTGTGAACTTTTTAATACACAGATACACAAACACAACATATAGGTTGCCACAGAGAACATATTGGCAAGACTCACCAGGCAGTGCTGTCTTGGAGTCCTTGTTCTTTTCCAGGACTCCGTGGGCATGAATGGAGTAAGGCCGCATGGCCTTGTTCCTAAAAACTATGTTCAGCACATCTCCCACTTCTGCCCAAATAAAGGGACCTGGAGGCAAGAAGGACAAAGCAAAAGAACAGTGACTCGGCTTTTGGAAAATTTCAGCAGGGGTGGTGGTGGTTCTTCTGGTGAACAACAATGTGTAGCCCTCTCCCAGTAGCTTCAGAGAACAGCATAACCACTTTGCTTCTGAGAGAAGGAGTCAGCCTGCTTTGCTTTGTGCCACCAGACCTGGCTTCCTGACCAATTCAGGGCATCAGTTTACTCTCCAAAGAACCTGAAGGCAGGGCAAGAAGCAAGAGGTAGAAGCTTGTCAGAGGAAGATTCAACCTAAGGAGAAATTTGGGAGAATGATGAATCAGTGGAACAGTGTTGTGGGTGCTCCATTACAAGAGGCTTTCAAGAAAAGATTGGACAACTGTTTGTCTAGGATAGTATCAGGAATCCTGCCTTGGGCGGAGAGTTGGATTATAAGACCTTCAAGATCCCTTCCAGCCTTAGGATTCTAACCAGACTTTCTCTGACCTGTTCTTCCCAAGCTTTGATGAGCTGAGCCAGAGAAGCCAGAAAGTCCATCACACTTCCCCAAAGCTTGGAGGGACGTCTCCAAAGGATCCAATGTGCTATCAAACATTGTGTCATGGGCACTTCTCTACCAACTCCAATTTGCTCAACTTTCCTTCAAGCATGAAGTCAATGCAGAAGCTCTTTGGGTTTTGGAAAGGAGGGGGGAAGCAGAGAGAAGCTTTGAAACAACTTGAAGTGCTTTCTCAGTGCAAATGGTGTGAACCCTTTACCAGTGGTCCTTGTCTTACAATAGCAATTGGGATCAGAACCTCTGTCCCAAAGACTGTCCAAGCCAGGAAGGGCACCCAAGGGTGGCCAAGTGGCAGGTATGGCACAAGCGCAGAAAGAGGGTAGTGGTGGTGCGGGTGGGAGTGACTTAAGTCAGTGACTTCAGACCTTTGGTGTCAGCTTCCCCTTTCACTTCCTGGGGAAGTCAGCAGGGAAGATTGCAAGTAGCAATCATGTGATTGTGGGGCCCTGCAGACAGTCATAAGAGCAAATGGGTGCTGGTGCCCAGATCACAATCATTTGACTGCAGGGCTCCTGGGAACTCCAAAGTGTTGTTATGACTACAATTTGTTTCATGCCACTGTAACTTTTAATGGCTGCTGAATGGTTGTAGGCCAAGGACTATCTTGACCTCCCCTCTCCCCCAGTTATTTCTGTCTCCTGAAAGCCACATATAGTTGCCCAAAGCAGGAGTCCTTATTCCATCCTGGAGAAATCATTGTTCATTCTATCTGTATTTCAAAGAGAATCCTCATTTCTAGAATGGAAATCTCCTGGTTGAGAAGCTGCAAAGCTTAACAGGAGTGGATAAAAAAGACGCCCTCTTGAAAACAATGCACAGAAAGAGTTTAAGCTTCTACTAGCTGGAATGAAAATCACACTCAAAAGTTTCAGTGGGTTACCTAATATCCCCAGGTGTTGCTCAGCATCTGTTCTGTTCTTCGGGGTCTTGAATGTCCCATCTGTGTATTCCCTATAAACGGCCTTCTTGTACTGGGAGCCCAGTCGTCCATTCTCATGGTTGAGAAATATGTCACCATATCTGTGAATTTCAAAATTCCTTTTTGCATGAAAGATGCATGGTTAGCACAAATGAACAACTTACAATGGTGTGTGTTAGACTCTCATTCATTGCTTTGGGAAGATTTAACTCAAGGAAATCTGGCTTTAACTGATCTGAAGCAGGCTGACAGGAAAGCCAGTAGGGGAATCACATAGATGTAAAATGTTTAAAAATATTTCTGCAAACTTTATCTAAGATTTTTGAGTCCTGATGTGGCCAAGGAACTTCAGGTTCTGCCTCTGGATCTAATATTTTAAATGCAATAATTCTTATATAGCAATATCAAGACATCAAATACTTTTAAAGAAAGTTTTTGATTTCCCCCTCAGTTTATTTATTTATTTCTATAGCTAATCATCTCAGACAAGTGACTTTTGATTTGTTCTGTTTTGTGTCTTGCCATACTCCCAAGACAGTTAACCCATAGAGGCTTTTCCCTGGAATATGTTTAGAATTTGGCCACACGTGGCTCTGGGGGTAACACGGATATCTGGGGGGGGGGGGTCAAGAAAGTCAAGCAAGTGGCCATAGCTAGACAATCAAAGCCCCACTCTTTTTTACATTGTCACAGTGCTCATATAAAGTGTCAGGGCTTTGATTACATGGTTGCAGCTACCATCTTGTTGTTTTTGACCCCTTCCCTGTGGAAACCTCTGCTGGGTCAAGTGTTTCCTGCTGCAGGAAGGATGCTGAGGCTGTTATGTCCTGGGCTTTGATTGACGGAGCAGGTGCAGGAAGCTGCACTGAGACCTGAGCAAGACAGGCTGTCTCTGAGTTACTGAGCACGCGTTTGAGCGGGAAAATACGTTGCATTCATTGGCTGACAACGCCCAAGAGTGAATGTATAAAAAGGGGCGGAGCCATTTTGAGAGTTCTGTTTAGCTACAAATAAAGAAGTACCTGTTGTTACTCTGCCTCGTTCAATGCCTACCAACGCGCGAAACAAAACAGAGGACTGAGAGCCAGCTTCTCTTCCTAGCAGGAGGAATAAAGGGGAGCCTCCTCCCAATACAACCTGTAGCCCGTTTCCCTTCTAGATTCCTGTGCACTAGCCTCAGGAGCTGAACTGAAACCCCAGCAGAAGTTGAAGGAGGAAGAAGCTTCTGCAGGGCCTGGGAAGTTGGAGGAGAAATGGCCAGTGGCAAGAACTCAAACTGCAATCAGGCCTTTGTCTGGGAGGAGGCAATGATCAGGCTTGCAGTCCCACTTATGCACCATCCAGCTTCCACAGGTTAAGATGCAAAGTGTAAAAAGGAGCAATACTCAAGAGTGTGCTGAGTGGAGGTTAGAGAAGCAAAACTAAATAAATGCTGCAGAAAATTCTGTTTCAGAAAGTTCAAATAAGGGAGTGGCCCTCACGAGAGATTCTGCTGAGCCTGAGCTGTCCATGCCACAGTTTGTTGGCCATGGGAAGAGAGTGGGGGTCCATTCCCCCTTTCTATTAGCTGACCATCCTAGCAAAGGAAACTGGTTCCACCTGAGAACCTCTGCTAGCCTACAAAGCCTTCACTGTAAATAAGTATCTTCTGCATTCTTTGACAAAGTAACAAAATTAGTGGACCAGTGAAATGCTATGGATACAATTTACTTGGACTTCAGTAAGGGATTTGATAAAGTAGGCCACAACCTACTACTTAATAAGATAGAAAAATGTGAGTTAGACATGTCTATGGAGATTCTCAGTCATCCAGGTCATAGTTATCCCAAAGGTGCTTTTTCACGAGGCAACTGGACTTCCTTGTTTTTTTTGAAGATGTTTCGCTTCTCATCCAAGAAGCTTCTTCAGCTCTATTTAGATGAGAAGCGAAATGTTTTCAAAGAAAAACAAGAAAGTCCAGTTGCCTCATGAAAAAGCACTTTTGGGATGCGAGTAAGAGAGCATCACTAACATTTGTAACTGAATGATCAACTGCACTCATCCTGTAGTCCTTAATGGAACTGCATCTACATGGAAGGAAGTATGCAGTGGGGTACCCCAAGGCTCTGTCTTAGGCCCAGTGCTCTTCATCTGATTTAGATGAGAGCATAGAAAAGGAATTCATCAAATTTGCAAACGACAACAAGCTGGCAGGAATAGCCAACATTCCAGAAGATAGTCTGAATATACAGAAGGATCTTGAAAGACTTGAACACTGGGCCTTATCTAACAAAATGAAATTCAATGATGAAAAAAGTAAGGTTCCACATTTAGGCAAGAAAAATCAAATGCGCAAGTACAGAATAGATGGTACCTGGCAGTAGCATCAATAGCAGTAAGTGTGAGAGGGATCTTGGAGTCCTAGTGCAGCAGTCCCCAATCTTTCCAGCTGGGGAGAGGGGATGGTTCTGTGTGAGTGGCAGGTGTGAGTCCAAGCGCAAGCAGCTCCATTTGTATAAACAGGAGTTTCATGTGCAAGTGTGAGCACCTGTTGCTTGAGCAAGTGGAATTGCATGAATTTGCTCACCAAACATGCGGCCTGGTTCCAAACAGGCCACGGCCCAGGGATTGGAGATGCCTATCCTAGTGGTTGTTGTTGTTAGTTGCGACCACATGGAAAACATTCCTCCAGGCCTTCCTGTCCTCTACCATCTTCTGGAGTCCATTTAAGCTCACGCTTAAGTGACTCCATCCAGCCACCTCATTCTCTGTCCTAGTGGACAATCAGTTAAATATGAGTCAACAGTGTATTGCAGCTGCCAAAAAGCAATGCAGTCATAGGCTGCATTAACAGTGGAATAGAATCAAGATCATGTGAAATGTCAATACCAATTTATAAAGTCTTGGTAAAATCACACTTGGAATATTGCATCTAGTTTTGGTCCCCGTAATATAAAAAAAATGTTGAGACTTTAGAAAGAGTGCAGAGAAGACTTCTGGTTTGCCAAGGTGGCTTCCATGGACATCTGGAAGGTGAACTCCATCTTCTGCGCCTTTCACTTCGCTGGGGGACCCTGGAAAGGGTCGAAAATTGCCCTGTAGGGGCGACCAGCAAGGAGGGGATCCCCATTGGATCGCAGGAGGGCAGTAGCCCTTCTGCTTGATCCAGAGCAGCCCTCCAAACTGGCAGACAAAAGACTGGCCATAGCAATATGGCTCGTCACTAGGCTGCAGACAGCCAAAGTCACACTTACCACCAGGCAATTTTAAAGCAGCATGGATGAGACTGGGTGAGATCTATCTCTCTTAAATCCTAATTATTTTCTTTACCTGCATAAGCTGCCTAAAGTACTTTCCCCCCGTGGAGAGGGAAGGGAGATTTTTACCCCTTCCTCCAGAAACAGTGGCGACTGACTATCCAGGGGAGTTTAAAACGTTGAAAGAATAACTTGATTCTAATTGGAATTCTATTTTTTAAAGTTTGTGGACTAAAAGATTTTCTATGCTTACTGAAGATTGGGGTTTTTACTTATAAGAAAGAAGCAAAATCAAAAAGGTTATAAAAACTTTGGAATTAAAAAAAACTTTAAATGGCAGGGGCGACATCTTGTGGCTAAACCTGACACTACAATTTGTTATTGCTAAAAAGAGACTTGGCCAGCAGTCCAGACAATAGGTAAGATTTATGTAACCTTGAGACATTAGCTGAGAGAAGCCCAGCTGTGTTCCTCAGTCAGTGACAAAATCTTTCTTTTTGCATTCTCTGATTGTAAAGCCCTTAACTTAATACTCTACTAAGAGAATATGGACGAAGACCAGGAACAGATTCTCTCTATGTTGAAAGTAATTCATAAAACTATTCTGAGAGCCACTGACTCAAACATTGATTATAACTAAAAAATACACAGAATATAGCAGAAAAGGTGGAACAATTAAAGATATGACAGAAGATTCAACTGATCAACAAATACGATCAATGGAAAACCCAGAAAAAAGACTGACAATATGGAAAAAGGAAAAGACTTTCTACATAAATCAGAAGGAACCTGAGGATCAAGAAGAAGAACAGATTGAAGAGAAGATAAATAGTCTAGGACAACTACGTCGAGATGGAAAAATAGAGAGATTATTTGTTGGTCCTCTTAAAAAAATAATCTATGTCAAATAATCTATACAACAACACAGGGAGATTTGTTTGACGATTCAAAAGCACGGACATGGAAGAGGATTTGGCAAAGAAAGCAAGCCAGAATAAGACTGAAGAAAATTGGGGTTTTGACTTACTCATGAGAATTAAAATAGAATATATTCAAATTGCTAAGATGTGTATTTTGAATACTGGATACTGTTATGAGATAAAGAAAACTGTGGCCATTTATAACTTAGAAGTATAAATATTAATAGTTAAGTTTGAACATTGATTTGTTCATAAAGGTTAAATGTAAAGATAATTAAGATATACATAAGCTAAAAATTAATCGATGAATGCAATATGTTTTTATGTAATGGTAATAAGAATTATTAGCTTAAATACGAGATAGTAGATATTAAGAGAAAAAGACAGGCAGTATTAAAGGTTGAAATAGGAGGAATTTTGGTTACCCAATTTAAGATACCTAGAAACTACCAGAAAATAAGAATATTATATTGTATAACTAATTAGTTGATGTAAGATGATGAGAACCCAAATAGATAAGATGTGTATTTTGAACCTTAGATCATATGATGAATTGAGATAAAGGGAATTGGGGTTATTTAAAACTTGGAAATTATAACTATCAACTATTACATATAAATATTAATGGGAAATCTAAAAATTGGGAAAAATTAGTCAGGACATTGATTGTCTAAAAAGACTGAATATTAATACAACTAGGATATGTATAAATTAAAAATTATTGATAAATGTAAGAAAGTTATTTTTGATTTAATCGATATAATAAGAATTATATTAACTTAAAGATGAGACAGTAAATACTAAGGGGAAAAGAGAGGAAACTTTTAATGTAATAGTTTGAGATCTGTACTAAAGATATTTGTATGTTATTGAATTATTGAACAACTCAGCCACCACGCTGCTTTTCAAATATTCAAATGTAAAACTAGAAAACCGATAAAAAATTTCTTAAAAAAAAGAAAAAGAAAGAGTGCAGAGAAGAGCAGCATAGATGATTACGGGATTGGAGGCTAAAACATATGAAGAACCGTTGCTGGAATTGGGTATGACTAGTCTAACGAAGAGAAGGACTAGGAAGTGCCATGATAGCAGTGTTCCAATATCTGAGGGGCTGCCACAAAGAAGAGGAGGTCAACCTATTTTCCAGAGCATGACAGGACAAGACAAGAAAGTAACAGATGGAAACTCATCAAAGAGTGATCCAACCTAGAAGTAAGAAATTTCCCGAGAGTGAGAAAAATTAACCAGTGGAATGACTTGCCTCCAGAAATTGTGGGTACCCATCACTGGAGGCTTTTATGAAGCAATCGGACAGCTATTTGTCTGAAATGATACAGGGTCTCCTGCTTGAGCAGGGGATTGGACTAGAAGACCTCCAAGGTCCCCCCCTTGCTGTTATTCTGTTAGAGCCACTAGATAATTGCTCACTTCTCTGTCAAATGAACTGTCAATAAGCTTTTGCTAATATTCAGGCAAAAATTGATCCTCCAGTAACTGAGGATCTACCAGCCTGAGACAACAGAAACAGCCCTTTGCCTTCTTTTGAGGAAAGTCCTTCAGCTCCTCATTGGTTCTTCTCCAGGATAATTTTCTAGGGCTTCTTCTCGTCTCACTAACCAGTTCCTTACCTTCCTCAGGATCATTCCCAATTGACCTACCTCTGACCTACAGTCTGGCCTATAAGTCTAATTGATTTAAACATATTTCAAGAGAATTCCCCCAAAACATATTTTTGCAAGAAGGAT
The DNA here is from genome assembly GCF_016545835.1 of Crotalus tigris. NCBI lineage: Eukaryota > Metazoa > Chordata > Lepidosauria > Squamata > Viperidae > Crotalus > Crotalus tigris. The sequence continues at coordinate 1,138,505 of NW_024097841.1, read as the reverse complement.
AGGAAAAGCATGATTGATTGCATCCCATTTCCTGGAAACAAGTCACCAGAAGCAGCTATTTCAGAAGCAGCACTGATACCTTTCCTCTCCAGAGTTGTTGTGCCTTTCTAATTCCCAGCTGCGGTCTGGAGCATAGTCCCACTCCACCTCCTCAGCCATGATGTAAAAGGTTCTCACTGTCCCATATTGTTGGTCTGGAAAATATGCCTTTTTCCCACACTGCCGAACAGAGTAACTGCCTCTCATTCCGTTCTGATAGTGGTTGCTTGTCTGACAGTAAACACCAAAAGTGCCTAGGAGGAGGCAAACAAAACTATGAGAAGACGTCCAGAATCAGGATGGGAGCAAAGAAACCCCGAAGTTTCTCTACCAGATGTGGGAAAGACAGATCTAAATTCATTTAGGTGTGGCAACAGGCCAATGTTTTTTAAACACTACATGTATGCATCTTCCACTTAAAGAAATAGAAAAAATTGCTTAAACTTTTCCAGGGATTGGGGACGGGGGCAGAAGCATTTTGATAACTTCTCAGATACCAGTTGTTGCCATGTTTGGAAAGCTCTCAAGAAGGGTTTGCTTGTTCTGAATTTATTGAGAGCAAATACAGGGTAGTAGTTAAGCTGTTGGATCATGACTCCAACAACTTCAGTAAAAGTCTTCCCCCAAAGACATGGGCATTTGATCAGTCCAACCAACAACACCAACCTCCTCCTCCCCCTTGTATGTTTCCTTGAGTTCCTAAAGAGACAGGTACACCGTCTCTCAATAAGTAAATAAAATACTATCCATGTGTTTCTCAATTGACCACATTGCTCTACAGGTGTTAAGCTGTTTCCCTTCATCTTAAACTCAGTACGGAAAGGAGCTGAGATCAGATCTGGCAAATTCTAGAGCCTCTGGAAAGCCCAGCCCGTCTCCCCAAATATGGGGAGCTGTGCTTCAACACAATGTGAAGGGTCAAGTTTCTCGGTCCTGAGAGAGGGAAGAGAGGGTTAGGCCTTTACCTTGGTTATCAGGCTGCATGAGGGCTGTGGCGAAGGTGTGAGGGAAAAGACTGGTTGTATCTCGCCTCATCCCATTCATCAAGATGGTATTTCCTTGGAAAACAACCCCATGAATGTCAGTTTCACTGCCGAGGCCGAGCAAGTGCCAGGAAATGGTCTCTCCCTTGCACGTATCCAGGAGAGGCAAATTTCCAAAGAGGAATCCATTGATGGCTTCAATGCAAAAGGAAACAGGGAGAAATCATCAGTGAGCTCCGTTTTCAGGGGAGATTTTATCCAATGACAATTTGGGAATTCTCAAACTGAGTAGAAAGCAGGATTCAAAATCCAAAAAATCAAAAACTGTGAAAAAGTGGGAGGGGAGACAATTGCCAAATGCCTGAGCTGTGGCCCTCACAAGGGTTGTCTCAAAGGTGTTTTTTTCAAATGGTAACTGGGCTGTTTTTTCCTTGGGAAGAAAAAGAAGACATTTCGCTTCTCATCCAAGAAGCTTCATCAGTTCTGGCAGGATGGTGGGGGAAATAGAAAGCAAACAGCTGTGGGGCTGTATGCCTGCTTCCCTCCTTCCTGCCTTTTCCAGAGGGCTTTGCCTGCTTACCAGTCCCTGCCTCTTTGCTTTGCTTTGCAGATGTTTGCCCATGGATGGCTCCACAACCTTCCCTCCCCCACCACACCATTTGATACTGATGCAGATCTTTCTGTTTTCTTTTTTCCCTTTATTGCTCTGATGCTGCAATAATCAAAGCAGTAGTTCTTCCTACATCCTCTCTAAGTCCACAGTAACTTGCTGGAAGCAAGGAAGAATAAATCGTTCAGCTTCCCAGAAGCAAAACAGCAAAACCTCTACATGGCAACTTAAAGATGTTAAAAAAATAAGGAAGAGGCTGTGGGCATGGGGTGGTATGCTTTGCCCATTTCTGGGCAGAAACTGAAATGATGCCCACTGGGAGATGGAGCAATGAGGTTCTAGAGAAGATGGACAAATGCCAGTGAAGATACTTCACTAACTTTATGGGCCATTGCTGGATCAACACCAAGATATTTAAAAATGGCAACTGCTGACAAGCCAAAAACAGGAGATCAGCCGCTCAGGATAAAATGATTGTCCAGGCGGTAGCCACAGAGTTGAGGCTGTTGCTGGCCTGGAACACAGAACTGGAGAACATCTGAAGGGATCTAAGACTCCTAAATCAAAGCAGAACGCCCCCTTGGTACATCTTTGTTCAACAGAAATCCATTCAAGCAATGAAAAGTAATATATGTCTGGATTTCACTGCTGTAAGATGAAAACTTAAGCATTAATTGAGAAACTGGAAAGCGGAAAAAACAAGATTCCTAAATATTGGGATCTCCATATGCTGGATTTTAATTCCTATAATTTTCAGATAGGATGGGCATTAATGATGCTGGCTAGCAAGAATAGAAATCAGGTCAAGTGTAACAAAAAGAGGAGAGGAAGTCTACTGTTGACTACGAGCTCTATGAATTGTTTGTTTGTTTTTAATTTGCAGATTGTCATTGTAAAAGCAATAATGGAGAGAGCTGTTGCTTTCAAACTTTTCTTTGAAGGATGTGCTGAAACATTTCCTCAAGGAAAAGGATGAGGTCAACCTACACAAGCAACCATTCATCATTGATTTGTTCAAGTATTTGCATCCCCCTCTACAAATTTGAGTTGCCATGATTAATGTTATGAGCCTGTTTGATGAGTCAGACTCTGAACTGGAAGAGAATTGGGCTTGATAATTCCATTCTTGTCTTTTTGTACCCAGCAAGTAGATCAAAGATATGAAATGTGGCTCCTCAAAGGAAGAGGCAAGACTCAGGAGAACAGCCATGCCCTAGTCCTGCTATAAACTAAAGCAGCGGTTCTCAACCTGTGGGTCGCGACCCCATTTGGGGTCAAATGACCATTTCACGGGGGTCGCCAAACAACGCGATCTGCCATTTTCTTTATCAGCTGGTGGGGCCGCCGCCGCGCATGTACGCCGCACATGGGGACACCGCCACACATGCACACCGTGCATGGGGACGCTGCCGCACATGCGCACCGTGCATGGGGACGCCGCCGCACATGCGCACCGTGCATGGGGCCGCCGCTGCACATGCGCACTGTGCATGGGGCGCCACCGCGCATGGAGACGCCGCCGCACATGCGCGGCACGTCCTTATGACCGGGGTCGCCAGAAAAAAAAGGTTGAGAACCACTGAACTAAAGGATTGAGAGTTTATGTTGGCAAACAATTTTCCAACTTCAGGCAATTCTTTCTCAGTGAGTGCTGCCTCCAATTCCCTTACTGATCTCTGGACTGGTACAAAACTACACTCAGTTCTGATTCTTGGATTTATCTATACGGAAGTTTATTATTTTTATAAATAACTCAAGATGGTAAACATATATAATACTCCCTCCTCCTATTTTTCGCCCAATAACAACTCTGTGAGATGGGCTGGGCTGAGAGGCCATGACTGGGCCAAAGTCAACCAAGGCAGACTAGAACTCACCGTCTCCTGGTTTCTAGCCTGGTGCCTTCACTACTAGACCAAACTTTGGCTTCTGAAGTGACATTGTTGTGTTTCCTGAGATCTCACAACCTTGAGCTGTGGTAAGAAATTGAGCTGCCATAAGACCTCCAACCTCCTACCCTGACTGCCTGATCCTTTGCTTTCATCCCCAAATTGGGCACATCGACATACCATGCATTCTATTGGACTCTTTGAAGATGTGATCCTCAAATAGTTCTTCTTTTCCCCGTGTGTATTTCAGATACTTCCGATTTGTGTTCAGATACCAGCTTAGGTTTTCATTAAACACACCAAACAAAAGGTAAAACTCTTTATCAATGCCTTTCTAGGAAACAACACAGAGGATATCAGGTTTTGGAATACTTAGAATCTGATTGGATAACCAAGGAGATAGTCTACTTTGCTATTTCAGCTAGCTCAGCAGAGGGAGGGAAGGAGAGAAGACAGTAATTTCTTTTGTAGCTTAGAGTTATGAAGAGGTGAGAGGCAGCAAAACATGTAGGAATAAAAAGTGAGAAACTATTAAAACAACAGGACAATTTCCACGGGACAAGCTGTGTAACAGAGTCCTATTAAATTATTAAATTCTATGGTGAGAACAGAAAAGCAGTAAAATACTTAATAATTTATTATTGTGCTTTCATTTAATTTTGTTTTCTTAAAGAACCTGTCTGAAATGGTATTAGATGACCTCCAAAGTCCTTCCAACTATTATTATTATTATTGATCATTGCAGTCAGCCAGATGTTCAGACTGGATTTGGCATTTTGTCTACCTATCGAGTCCTTACCCAGGACCTGGGGTAGGCAGATGTGGATGTTTGATGGTATTACAGATATTGTCGCAGGATGGAAGCAGTTCCTAATAAGGCTGCCTTTTGTAATTGACTAACAGCGAATTTGTCAATGCCAATGGTGTTCAAGTGGTGCTCCAGTTGTTTTGGGATTACACCCAAGGAGCCTATTACTATTGGTACTACCCTTGCTTGCTTTTGTCACAGTCTTTCTATTTCTATTTGTAGGTTTTTGTATTTTGTTATCTTCTCCAGTTCTTTCTCATCTATTCTGCTGTCTCCAGGCACTGCCACGTCCACTATCCAGACTTTTTTATCTTTCTTATCGACAATTGTTAAGTCTGGGGTGTTATGTTGCAGGTGCTTGTCTGTTTGAATTCTGAAGTCCCAGAGCAGTTTAATTTTATCATTTTCTATGACTTTCTCTATTTTGTGATCCCACCAGTTTTTGCTTACAGGCAAATGATATTTTTTGCAGATCTTCCAATGCACCATTGTTGTTACTTTGTCATGCCGCTGCTTGTAATAATAATAATTAATAATAATAATAATTAATAATAATTATTATTATTAATTATTATATGCAACTGTGCTTTGTAAGAACTGTATAAAAAAGCAGTGGGGTGCAAGCTTTGGGACATTTTTCCTGCCCCTCTTCATTGGCTCAAATAAAGCTCCTAATATCTACTCTGGCCTGTGTTATCGGTTTTGCATATTGGGCCCAGCAAGCCTGGTTGGGACAACAATTGACTAATCATCAGCTAATCCACACACAAAAAAGTGGAAGAAATCAGGACTATAAAATTTATATAAAATATAAAATTGTGTCACAAAGCTAAAATGGGGATGTTGGTATAAAGGGTGGGACTGCAGCTACTGTTTTAATACATGCTGTAAGCCACGTGTGTGTGTGTGTGTGTGTGTGTGTGTGTGTGTGTAGCTTTGGCCTATCACCTGTGGTAAATACAGCAATTCTGTGTTGGTTTAGTATATTGTGGAGTCTCGAAATTGGCTCAGACCTCTGACCTCCTTCACCTAACAGTGGCCCCAGGGAAGCCTCTGAAAAGCCACTAACAGGGCAACATGGAGCAATGGCATCTATAGGCACTCCTCACTTAAAGACCAGTCAATGACCCACTCCTCAAAAGGTCCTCATAATCGGGTTCCAGTTTTGTCGGCCACCAACCCCTCCATGGTCAACTACCTCATAGTTCCCTACGTCCGGTTAGATCCCACAGGCTGGGCCTCCTTCAGGCCCCGTCGGCCAAGCAGTGCCATTTGGTGGGGCTGCGGAGGAGGGCTTTCTCTGTGATGGCACCCACGTTTTGGAACCAGCTCCCCCCGGAAATTAGGACCGCTCCCACCCTGTTGGTTTTCCGTAAGCTGCTTAAGACCTGGCTTTTCCGGCAGGCCTGGGGTTTATAAAATCTGACCCCTGGATGTTCTTGTACTGTTTGTTTTGTTATGTTTTATGTGTTTTTTATTGTTAGCCGCCCAGAGTCCTCCGGGAGTGGGGCGGCTTATAAATTTTAAAAATAAATAAATAAATAAATAAATGATCACATTTTGGGCAACTGGCTTACATCTATGGTTATTTACTACGTTTCAGGATCATGTGATAGCAATTTTCAGAATTTTTTTGCATTTCTTGTATTTACTTCTGGTTTCTGGCAAAAAAATGCCCATTGGATAAAATGGATTCATTTAATAACTGCTGTGTTCACTTAAAGACCACAGCAAAAAAAGTGACCTGCTTAATAACTGCCATGACTCATAGACCTAATTCTGGGCTTAATTATGGTCATTGAGGACTGCCTTTAGTTAACTTCCCTCTGGATACCGACATTTAATTATTTAATTATAAAACTCTCCGATGGCAGAATTAATAATTCTATCTTGTTATTAAACTGAGCTAAGACCCCACCACTTAAATAACTTAGAATATTAATTTATTGCACATGTGTGTGCATATCAACAATTTTTATTATGCACCAGCGGATAGATCTAAAATTATAAAGCAAAGCCATCGTTTTTGCACTAGGAGGAAGTTTTTACAGCAACTAGAAAGAAGGCAGAAAAAATATTATTCAGTTATTATCCACAAATAGTCAGGTTGGTTTACAGCATGCTTTTTTAGCTTATATTTGTAGATATAAGTTGGGATTCAACACATCTGGCAAACAGATGTAGCTGGGGAAGATGGGTCTGCCCCGAAAGCAAATCCGGCCCTGAGGCCTCCCCAGCCCTGACAATGCATGCCAGTGCTGAACTGGGACGCTTGCATCCAAAACAGATGCTCTGCCTTTCATTTACAACTCTTCCCTCACAGGTTGCGTGATTTCTCCACTTGAGATAGGCACGATCAAACAAGACAAAGTACCTGCTTGTTTCTCTCATTGAGCGTGCCAGGCCTACAGATGAGTAAGGGCCCCACTAAGCCAGAGTTGGTGTCTCTTGTGGGATCCACCTCAGAAGAATACATCCAGGTCAGGCAAGGAGGGTCTGAGGCTGTGGGGCCAACATCTGGTGGTAGCACCCAGATATAGGTGAAGTTGCTAAATGGCTTGATGGACACTCCATTGTTGAGTAGGCCTTTAAAATGAAGGGGAAAAAACCAGTTATTTGTACATTTTCAGTCACTAGTCCATCAAATCATCTCATAGAATGCACTGTGGGAACAGGTGTTCCTGGCTGTTTCCAACTACGGGCATATCACCCTGTACAAAATGGCTATCATGGAGAGGGAGTACCTGGATATGTCTGCCAAGACAATAATCACTAATCATTGCAATATCCATTTACTGGAAGGCAAGGATTATGTTAGCTTAATTTCCAATTTAACCTTTCTTGGGGGGAAGCAAAGGTAGACTTATTTTCAAAGGAAGTGTTGGGTTGCAACCACCAGTCATTGTTATGTTCAGAGGTTCTCAGAAGGGCTAATGAAATAAGGCAGAGTAAGTGTCAGAATCCATTTATATTTCATTTCTATCTATCTCCTCTGATCTAAAACCAAATCTCACCGTCCCCTGGATTCTGCCATACTCCCACGTGGTGGGGGGATACGCCTGCGGGGTTATGACTTTCACTTCCTCTATTTGCTACAATGTAACCTTTTGTTTATTGCTGCTGGGTCTGTTGCCCATTACATTGTAACAAATTGCCTCCTGCACTATGCATCTTTCTGAACTTTCTTCTCTCTAACCTGGCAGTTACGAAAGCGGGGGGAAGAAATACAGACACCCGGAACCTGGCTTATTTCTCTGGTCTCAAAAGGAGGTGTGAAGAGCTGTGGAACATTGTACTAGGAGCCAGACTGATGTTATTTTCCCTTTCCCATGATGGACTTAACACCTGGGGATTGGCCGGTCTGAATTGTCCGGATGAACTGTGGGATGGGGTTTGCTTAGGGACCCTTTAAAGTATCGATCTGTAAAGAATCCCTCAGATCCTGTCTATTATGCCTGCTATCAACTACTCTTAATAAAAGTTCCTGTTGAAAGAAATTGTTTCCAAGAGTTCTGCTTTCTTAAGATGTGGGATTAAAGAGGGTCCTTACATTAAGAATGCATCCGGTGGTGACGGCCGCGCCGATGGCGGCTTTTTTCAGCCGTCCGCCCTGGGATGTGTCAAAGCCAGCTGAGACAGTGAGCAACAGCTGTGTTGCGGCTTGGAACCTCTCTCCCCGGGTGAAGGGGAGGAGGTGAGCTTTCCTCAGATAGTGGTAGAGCTCCCTGAGGCCCCAAAGTTTTTTTTTGGGTGGTCGGAGGGTGAGAGCTCCCACAGAGTCTGAGGTGTTCTCCACATTCCAGGATGCCTTTGCCCTGATTTTCTCCAGGGCAAAGCTAGACGCTGCTTCCACATCTGCGCTTAAAATGAATTTGTGAGTAAAATTTAAAGCAGACAGAGCTAACCAGGAGAGATTAAAATGGGGATTATTTCGAGACTTTAACTCTAGAAAAGAATTTATCTTCTCCTTTCTTCAATTAAGAGTGGTGAAAAATGTCGCTGAGATGTTGACGCATGCCTCAATATAACAGCGCACGAACCACAGACTCTAAACCAATAATGGCAGAGTCACAACTGGCAGCACCAGTAACCACAAGAACCCAAGCCAAATTAAAACCACAACTGGACAGCCAAACTGGAACTGAATTCAGAAAAAGTTTGGAAACAGACTGATGGTTCCAGAAAAACAAAAATGTGTGCACAATGAGAGACGGGTTGCCTTGGGTAGGGGAAAAGTTATATATACCAACAACTCAAAGAGTCACTTTCATGCAACTTTGCCATGACATAAAATCAGCAGGGCATTTTGGATTTGTAAAAACTTTACACTTAATTAAACGGCAATTTTGGTGGCCATCAATAAAAAAGGACATAGAAAGTTATGTAGCCAGTTGCCCAAAATGTGCCACTGCAAAGAGGTTGCAAGGGAAATCGCCAGGACTATTACAAACAGTGGCAAATCCCTCAGCCCCCTGGAGAGAAATAGCCATGGATTTTATAGTGGAATTGCCAGAAAGCAATGGGAATACTGTTGTCTGGATGGTCATGGACTTGTTTTCCAAACAGGTGCACTTTATCCCTTGCCAAAAGATTCCCACTGCAAAAGCCTTAGCAAAACTTTTCATCCAGCATATTTACAGATTGCATGGGGCACCCCAACGCATCATCACTGACAGGGGGGTGCAATTTACGTCTGCATTTTGGAAGGAATTTTTATCCCTCTTAGGAACCACTCAGGGACTGACATCTAGCCATCATCCACAATCGAATGGGGGGGGGGGCTGAAAAAATGAACTCCATACTTAAGCAATATTTAAGATGTTTTCTTAGTTTCCAGCAGACCAAGTGGGTGGACTTACTCCCTTTTGCAGAAGTTGCCTACAATAATGCAGTCCACTCCAGCACAGGTTACACTCCTTTTCAAATACCCACCGGTCAAAGTTTCAACCCCATGCCAGAATTAACCCCAAATGAACCAACGATCCCATCACTGAAATAATGGATGGAAAAACTACAAAACACCTGGCCAATAGTTAGAAAAGTACTAGATGAAGCTAGGCAGGCATACAAAACACAAGCTGATAAAAAAAGGGTTGAGCCTACACCATTCATTATAGGTGAAATGGTGTACCTATCTACAAAATACCTAAAGTCCCTACAACCCTGTAAAAAACTTGGACCAAAATATATAGGGCCTTTTCCAATTAAAAGAATCATAAACCCAGTAACAGTAGAATTAGAATTACCAAAAAATCTCAGGCAAACACACCCAATTTTTCGTTGCAGCTTGCTGAAAAGAGAGCATCAGTCAGCTTTACGGCCAAAAATCCCCCCCCACCACCTCCAATCATGGTAGAGGGCTAACAACACTTCAAAATAAAGGAAATCCTAGACTCTAGGAGATATCATGGAGCGACTCAGTACCTAGTTGCCTGGAAACACCTCCCTGCCTCACAAAACGAGTGGGTCCATAAACGTCATGTCAGAGCCCCGAAGCTATTAAAAAAGTTTCACACAGAGTATCCTAACAAGCCTGACTAACTTTTACACCTGTTTTGTTTTCTTTCAGGTGGATCTCTCTTATTTTTGAGGGGGCCGGATGTCAGAATCCAATTATATTTCATCTCTAGTTATCAAATATAGAAAACCCCAATTCTGCCTTCTCTGGATTCTGCCATACGAGGAAGAGAAGGGGGTGAACAAAGGGGCTTTATGGCCCTAACTTCCTTCAGTATACTCCAAAGGAACTGAATGTGTGTATTGCAAAAGAACTAACCATAAGAATGGGGCCATTGCCTTTCATGTAGTTTTCTTTGAAGTCTCCATCCAGCCGGGCAGTAATGAAAAGAGAGGAAGTGTAATGCCTGAGACTGTCGCTGAAAGAGGGGGTTGATTGGGTGGGGCTACTGGGGAACCCCTTAAAACCTTGAATTGGAGAGCTTGGACCCCAAGTCCTGTCTAGAACGCCTGCAACCATTTTCACTTAATAAAGGATTCCTTTTGGAAGAATTATTCCAAGAGTTCTGTCCTCTTAAGATGCAAAGTGGGGTGGGTCCTTACAGTCAGCTTTACGGCCAAAAATCCTCCCCCCACCACCTCCAATCATGGTAGAGGGCGAACAACACTTCGAAATAAAGGAAATCCTTGACTCTAGGAGATATCATGGAGTGACTCAGTACCTAGTTGCCTGGAAACACCTCCCTGCCTCACAAAACAAGTGGATCCATAAACATCATGTCAGAGCCCCGAAGCTATTAAAGAAATTTCACATAGCGTACCCTAACAAGCCTGACTAACTTTTATACCTGTTTTATTTTCTTTCAGGTGGATCTCTCTTATTTTTGAGGGGGCCGGATGTCAGAATCCAATTATATTTCATCTCTAGTTATCAGTTATAGAAAACCCCATTTCTGCCTTCTCTGGATTCTGTCATACAATGAAGGGAAGGGGGGTGAACAAAGGGGCTTTATGGCTCTCACGTCCTTCAGTATACTTCAAAGAGACTGAATGTGGGTAGCACCAAAAAGGCCTAATCATAACAAAGGGGGCTATTACCTTTCATGTAGTTTTTTCTGAAGTCTCCATCCAGCCGGCAGTAAGGGAAAAGGGGGTGGGAGTGTAATGCCTGAGACTGTCACTGGAAGTAGGGGGTGATTGGGTGGGGCTACTGGGAAACCCCTTAAAACCTTGAATGGGAGAGCTTGGACCCCAAGTCCTGTCTAGAACACCTGCAACCATTTTCTCTTAATAAAGGATTCCTGTTGGAAGAATTATTCCAAGAGTTCTGTCTTCTTAAGATGCAAAGTGGGGTGGGTCCTTACATAGTGTTTGTGTTTCAAAAGTGTGTTGGTCATATAGATCGTCTGGATGATCGTATTGATGATGTTGTGGAAAATTTTGAAAAACTGGAAGATCAAATTGACAAAATAGAAAATAAGGTGGAAATAATACAGGATGAAATTACTATGTTACAATATAGAAATATGGAATTTGCTTTAAGAATAAGGGGAATGAAGGAAAACACGCAAGAGGTGGTAAAAGATATAGCTTTCATTTTGGGGGCTGAGCCTGAAGAAATACTGAGAGAGATGGAAAAAGTTTTTAGGGTTAACTCAAGGGTTGCGAGGCAGAGGAATTTGCCACGAAACGTGGTTATTTATTTTTCTAGGACAGTGGTTCTCAACCTGTGGGTCGGGACCCCATTTGGGGTCGAACGACCATTTCACGGGGGTCGCCAAACAACGCAGTCCGCCATTTTTTACCCCTTTTCCTTAGCTGTGCTACTCCCTTTTATTCTATTGGCTTTTGAAAGCCAATAGAATAGACTCTCTTGAATAGAGTCTAATTCTATTGGCTTTCAAAAGCCAATAGGAATTGTCCAGGCTGTCTCTGCCCTGCTGAGCCCGCCAAAAGTCCCATTCTGCAAACGGTGCTGTACCAGTTGAGTAGTCCTCAACTTACGACCAGTTGAGTAGTCCTCAATTTACGACCGGTTGGGGGTCGCAGCATTAAAAAGGTTGAGAACCACTGTTCTAGGAGATCACTTCGTAATGAAATTTTACAGGCTTTTCATAAGCAGAGATTTCAAATTGCAGCTCAAGATGTTATAATTTTAAAAGATATACCTTCAAAAATTCTTAGAAAAAGAAAGGATTTTGCTTTTTTGGTTGATGAGCTCAAAAATCGACAGGTCCGGTTCAGATGGGAGATACTGGCTGGAATAGTGGTGAATTATGCAGGGATATATTATAAACTTAATATAATTTCAAAGGCGAAAGATTTTTACATTTCTGTTTTGAAGGCGGGCTCTCCATCATCTTCACGATCTGAGATAATAGAAAATAAGTTGGAAGAGCAGCCAGTTGAAGGTGATATGTTATTGGATGTAGGAGACATACAGGCTGAACCTCTGCAGCAGTCTCTTGAGACAGATTTTTTAAAGGAACCGAGAATGACTCGTGCAGCTTATAGATGTAAAGTAAAAGAACAGCAGAAGACGGATGTTGGAATAAAGAAAAGGAAATGATGAACTTTTGTAGTAGTTTTTTGAGATAGAAGATGTTTTAAAGGAATAGTGAATGATTTGTGTAATATGTAGATGTAAAGAAAAAGAACAATAAATGTTAGTTTAGCTGATAGTTTGATTTAGTATGTTTTAAAGGAATAATGAATGATTTGTGTAGTATGTAAATGTAAAGAAAAAGAATAATAGAAGGTGTTGATTTAGTGGAAAAGTTTAAATATTTGGGAGTATATATATTATAAATTTTTAATTTAAAGTGAAAAATCATTATGAGATATTATGGGTAAATGTGTAAAAGAATTTAAATTTAAATGATCTCTGTTGGTGAGAATTTTAGTGATTAAGATGAATGGTTTGCTGAAACTTCTTAAGTAGGAGGGTATTAATAGATTTTCATAGGGGCAAAAAGCAAAGAGTCAAGTTTATCAAATGTAAGTTTGTTGGTTGGGTTATATTGGAGAGAAAATTTTGTGTTTATTATGGATGAATGGTTGTTTAAAAGAAATATACACCTCAGCGAGGAGAAGATGGATAAATTACGTGTAGAGTAAATATGAGTTAGATATGAGTTAGATATGGGTTTAAAAAGTTATGTAGATTATGAATAATTTTTAGTTTTCAATCTGGAAATGCTTATATTGTTATTTTTTTTTTGTATTTGAGTTAAAGTACATTATTGATTTTATTATTTATATAGTTAGATAAGTTTATTTAGAATTTGTTTGTTTATTTGTAACCCTGTAACCAGCTCTGGGAAGTGAGGGGGGAGGGAGGGGGTTATTTCAGGGGGAGATATTGTTAAAAACTTGTATAAAACTTTTCAATAAAAAAAAAAGAATGCAAAAAAAGAAGCTTTTAAAGCAGGAAGGAGCAGAAGCCTTCCACAACTTGGCTTCCTTCACCTCCCATAATCCATAGCCGTCATAAAGGTTGGAGAAGACTCTTGTAAGGTTGCCAATGTTCCAAATGAAGGCTTCCTATAAAACTGCTTCTGTATAACTGGAAACAGCTTGTTTCTCAGCCCAAAAACATAATTTGCTTGACTTATTTACTGACTGAAAGGATTACACCTGTTTATATATGTGTTTCATTCTGGAACAGATTAAAAACTGAGCAGAAAGAGGTTAGAAGAACAAACCGTCCTGGTATGGGCCTTCTTCCCACATCTTCCTGTATAAGCCGCCATGGGGCTGGATGCTGAAAGGAAACGAGGCTTTGTTGGCAAAGGTCACTTGAATAGTGTCGCCTACTTCAGCTTTCATCACTGGACCTGCAGGGGAAAAGAGAGGAGAGGCTGGATGAGCCACAACCACAATGGAACCAGCTTCAGAGAACCTAGATAAATCTGGGTAGCAAAGAGAAACATCTTGACCCTAGAGTACCAGGGCCCCCGGAGTCACCCCAAAGCTTTTGGTGGGGCTCCCAAAACACGCTAACAGTGCCTTCAAATTGTCATGTTCAATGTGATAAAAAGGGGGAAATAGAAAGGATTAGACATTGACAAGAGGCATCTTAATTTATTTTAATGCACAGGTGTCCAATCAGCAGCTCAGGAGCTGCATGTGGCCCTGGACAGCTAGCAATGTGGCCTCACGAGATTATAAAAAATATTAAAAAATAAAAGAAGTTTCTTATTTTTATATATATTAACTATATTATATATTTTATATGTAGCCCAGGACAATTCCTCTTCACTCAACTTGGCCCAGAGCAAGACAAAAGGTTGGACAATCATGTTTTAATGGATGCAATTTGATAGAGATAATTTGAAATTATTTTATTTACTTTTTTTCCTGACCTGATCAGCTTTCTTGAGTGAGATCCCCAGCTTATCTTTCAAATATCAAGTGCAATTCAAAGACTTCCCACCTCCCCAAATTATTCATCTGACCCCCAAAAATCTAAAAAATAATTCTGCATCTGCTTTGGTGGCTCCAAAAAGCTTATGTTATGGTAACATTCATTTTAAGTTTTGAGTTTACAGAGCTCTAGCTGGCTGGTTTTTATTTTCAATAAAAACAATTCAATCAAAAGTCATCGGCTGAGGTCCAGAAACCACCAAAATAACACATTAGCAATAAACACAAAATATTAGATGTTATTTAAAACATTAATTAAGGAGGAAATTCAGAATGAAAGCCTCTATCTTACAAGGTTTAATAATATCTTTCAAAACAGAAAAGTTGAGTTAGAGAAATTAGGCACGAACAAGGACATTCAGTGGGCTGGAATTCTTCCAAATTGCAGGGACATGGGCAAGATGGTGGCCTGGTGGAACTTTGACTGCACCATCTTGGCTGCCATCTTAACATTTTGACCACAACTGCCAACACTGCTACAGAATCATGCCAGTACCTCCTGAATCTGTTGCAAAAACTTTTCGCAGGATTGGATCACCCACTTCCTTTCCTGGCTGTGATCTCCCACTTCCTTGGATTTGGGAGAAACACTGCCTGGAACTGTCACCCTCCTCTCAAACACAAGCAAAGTGAGTGTCCGACCTAACCCAGTCAGCCCCCCCCCTCAAGAAAACAAGACTCTCCATTAAGTTGAATCAAAAGAACTTTTACTGAATAACTGGATGCAATAAAGTCAGGTAGAATCTGAAAGTCCCATGCAAAGCACAAAGTGATTCTTTTGGTTTCCCAGTTTCAGTCCCCCTGACTAGTCCACTGGCAGCCAATGTGATGCTGAGATGTTTTGAGAATGCTGAGGTGCTAGGCAGATAACAATTCACATTCAGAGGCCGATGGCCTTGAAACCAGATGGAAGGAGCTTGTTCTGTCTCCCAAGATAGTCCCCCTCCCTAATTCCCAAGCGAACGGCAGAAGCAAAAAAATCTCAAACATGCCATCCCCCTCCCCTCTCAGCATGATGGCAGGACACCAGAGTACGAATGGTGGATCTGAAATGCTGCCCCCTGAAAGAGACATTAGTTCTGTAGAACAAAACACAATACACAAAAAGAGAAAAGAGGGTTAGGATTGATAGCTTACTTATATTATGAAACCATTTTAAGAAGCCTAGCAGCTTTAACATAGTGTTGATCAACCCATTCATTGTGGGATTTGGGAAAATCCTTCCATGCAACCAAATATTGAACTTTTTTCAGATGTCTGCGTGAATCTAAAATGACCTCAAAGTGTTGTTCCCCTTCTATCATTAAAGGCTCATATTGTGATTCCTCGCCAGCCAGTGGATTTGGCAGCTGAGTCTGAGGACTCAGATGAGGAGGGGCTGGAGTGACATTAGAGTCAGAAGAAGGTTCTGAGGAGCTCCAAGACTTATGGTCAGATGAGAAGCCTGGCTCCTCTACTTGTTGACACACAGCTGTGCTGGGAGCCTGAGTTGGACAGTGATGAGAAACCATTGGGACAAATCACAGATGCATGAATGCGCAGACAGGACAGAGGAATGCAAGTGGGTCAGAGGAATGCAATGGGGCGGCTCCAAAGGCAAAGCAGAAGGCATTAGGAAGCCATGCCTTGGCTGAATTATAAAAGGGGGATGTTTGGGAGGTGCTGGTTGCCAAAGGCAACCATTCATTTTGAGGATCGAGTTTCTGTGGACTGTGTTTGTTTGCCTTGGACATTGACTCAGATCTGTGTGAATAAAAGGGATTGGTTTTTCTTGTGGTTCCTGCCTGTTTCTTAGAAGAGGGGTTTCTCCTTGTGAGAACAACAAGGACTCATGTAGAACAGCTCAGGCAGTGATGGCAATTCAGATCTAAGGGGGGAAGTAATCTCGGTCTTTAACAAACTGTAGTGGAACACTGGTGGATTTGTCAAAGAGATTTGTCAAATCTAATTCCACCATAACTGCGTTAATAATGTATTTGATGGGGAAGGGACCCACATATTTGGGTCCTAACTTTTTCAATGGTTGCAAAGATTGCAAGTATTGGGTGATAGGTAAACTTAGGCCCCCTGCACTCTTCATCAGCTTGCTTTTTATAAGCTTTCCTAGGATCTGCAACCGGCCAAGTATTCCATAATTGGGAGACCCATTCTTTTAAAGGCACAGAGGGAGGCCATTCAAAGGCAGCTTGGGCATGGGAGTAAAGTCTTGTCCCATAGCCATTTTAAAGGGGTAAACCCCGTACAGTACCAAATTACTGTATGCTACTTCCGCAAATGATAAAAGGTCTGTCCAGTTGTCCTGTTGATAATGAATCTAGCACCTGAGTACTGTTCACTGAATTCTGTGTTCGCACCCCCCATTAGTTTGGTGGTGATGACTGAAGCCAAGCCCCTAATCAGTCCCAAGAAGATTTAGGAACGCTTACACCCTCCTATTGGAGATTATGCGTTGTGGGGCTTTGTGTAGTCGGTAGATATATTGCACAAAAAGCTTGGCTAGCACACATGCTGAGGGATATTTTTGGCATGGGACAAAGTGCACCTGCTTGGAAAACAAATGTTATAATCCATATAACCATATTTCCTGAGCTTTCTGGGAATTCTACTATGAAATCTATGGAGATTTCTCTCCATGGGGCCATTGGCTCAGCCACTGGTTGGAGGAGCCCTGGGGTTTTTCCTTACCGCCGCTTGGCAGAGGCACAAATCGGGCAACTTGCCACATAGCTTTCAATGTTGTTCTTTAAGGACAGCAACCAAAACTGCCTTTTAATTAAATGTAAAGTTTTCACAAAACCAAAATGCCTAGCAGTTTTTGAATCATGGCTTTTACCCAGGACCAGTAACCTCTGGCTTTTTGGTGCATACAATTTAGCCCTCACCCAGACTAGATCGTCCCATATGGAGCATTCATTTTTGTGATTTTGAAACCACTTGTCATCCTGTAGTGAGGCTTTAAGAGTGGCTGTGACATTGTTGTTGATCTGAGGCTTCTCTCTTGCTTGCGCTCTGGCCAGCTGCCATGATGGGATTAACAGTTTGACCACATCTGATTTGGTACAGTTATACTGAGGCATTCATGATAGGGCATCAGCCAGAAATTTCTTTCCTCTGGGAGGTAGTGCAAAGTAAAGTTAAATGGTTGAAGTACTATGCTCATTGGACTTGCTTGGGTGACAGCCTCTGCAGGGTTTTCAAAGCCTCTAGGTTTTTGTGGTTGGTCTGCACCTTAAAAGGCACCTTGCTCCCTTCAAAGAAGTACCTTCATGTTAAGAGTGCCCAGTTCACTGTGTATGCCTCCTTTTCCCAGACCACCATCTCTGTTCAGTCTCAGACAGTTTTCTAGAAGTGTTGGCACAGGGTTGTGAATTCCCTTGTTCGTTTTGTTGCAAGAGTATGACTCTACAGCCACATCCTTAGTGTCTGCCTGAATGATAAATGGGGTGTTTGGATCTGGGTATTTGAGGACAGGTTCAGCTGCAAACAAGCATTTAAGTTTCTCGAACACTGCTTGACTCTCCATAGTCCATTTTAAAGGTTGGCTAGGCTTGTCTTCTTTTTTTGTCTTTAAAAGGTTATTGATGGGGAGTATGATCTGGGCAAAAGTTGGGATTAATTGGCAGTAAAAATTGGCAAAGCCCAGGAAGCTTTGCAATTGCTTTCTAGTGTGGGGTGGAGTCCAGTCCAATACCGCCTGGACCTTTTGGGGGTCCATCTTGACTTCTTCGTGTGATATGTGGTAGCCTAGCTTACTTTACTCTGGTGGAGGTTGCTCTTGGAGAGCTTGTCATACAATTTAGCAGCTTTTAGTTTCTTTCTTTTTTAAAAAAAAAACAACAATTTTTATTAGTTTTACATTTTACATCAACACAGCAAGAGCCCATGTGGAGACATGGTGGTCAATTATTTAAAAAAAGATAACATAATACATATATATACAATATTTCTTTAAAATTTCCCTATCTATATAGGATATTATAATCAAATTAATACATTTTCAAATACATTCATTGTCTATGTCTAACCATCAACTCCATTAATCAATAAAAAATTTCAGTCTATGAAGACCTATACTTTTTCACATATTTAAACTTAAACTAAAACTCTCCATTTACTTAAAATATAATCAAATTAATATATTTCTAAAACCAATTCATTCACTAATATATCCAAGTTAAATAATTAAACATAAACTAACGTTCTCTATCTATTTATATTATTATAGGCTCATTAAAATATTTCTAAAACACGTTTTCATTGAACATATCGCTATATATAAATTTCATTAATCAATAAAAATTTACAAAAACTCATTGTCTATCCCAAAGATCCTGTTTTACGCTTTCTTAATTTTACAAATATTTAAACTTAAGATTAACATGTTAATTTACTATTCAGGTGCCCCAAGTATTTTCTTATTTAAACATTATTAACTCCAAAACTAAATTCTTCTATTTCTCACCAATATTCTATTCTTTTTCAATACTTCTCCAATTCTCTAATAATTAATTCCATCTTTTCCCATATTTCAGTCCTTTTCTCATTATACCATCTCTAATATTAAAAACATATAGAACCCTTTTAACAAAGTCCAAATCCAAATCCATCCGGGTCGCTATGAAACCTTTAGCACATTACTATAATCAAATTTAATATTTATATTTTATTCTGGGTTATTTCCTATTCCAAATAGGTTTCCATAATCGAGCCTCCACTTGCCACACTATGCACATCAAACAAGAAGCTCCCATTGTGCATTTTGTTAAGTTAGTATAAAAGTTATAGCTAATCTGGGTAACTCATGGCAGAATGTCATTTCCCCTCTCTTTTAAAATTGCATAAATTTCAGTTAAAATCCCTTTTTTTGTATCGTCCTCTTTAATCAAATTTTGCTCTTCTTCCAATACTTTTTTCTCTGTTACAGAGTCAAATGGCGGCTGCAAGCCAGCTTGTCCTTCTGAAGTAAGATCCTCCATTTGCTTATTATAAATCATTTGTCCGTTGGTATCAAGTCTTTTTTCCAATATCACTTCATAATCCAACTGTGGATTTGCTTCTTCCAACTCAGTAAACGGAGAACAAATCTCTCGAGCATAAACTGCTGTTTCACTTAATCCTTGTGCTTTACCTTGTCGATACAAAGAGATCTCCTTTGTACAAGCAATTATCTTCTCCGTATTTTCCAAAATTTTATCCAAAATATACTTATAAGTAGGAACTAGACAGGTTTCCTCCATTTTTATCATGTTTAAAATCCTTATCCTTGTGAGGAAGACTACATTTAAAAAAACACTCAATCAATACCCATCTCCTCTCAGCTTCTTCATCTTTTTCCTTTGTACAAAATGAAAGCCTTCCAAGCAAAGAAAAAATGGCAAATACAATAAATAGTTTCGTCAGAAAATGTTCCCTGGAGAATAATCAAAGTTAGTCAGATATTCAATCTTTCCAGACACTGTAGAGATAAAAGAAAACAATATTCTCCAAATATATAAAAAACTTTCTTGAGGCTCCCCAATGTCCAAAAATAAAATCAACCATTAAAAAGAAAATAGAATTAATCCTTTAAGCTTCTCTTCCCCCATTTAAAACGCCGCTTCACCAGAAAAGGGAGTAATTAAAAAAAAAAAAAGAACTTTTCACAGGCAAAAAGAGAATAGAGGTAAAAGGAAAGCCCACGAAAGGGAAAGGAAGGGAACCTTTGCCCTTCACACTAATTGGAGAACGTAAATCATGACAGCAAAATAGGGAGTGGAAATGCTAGCAAAAATAACTGCTCGGTGGGTGGGGAATTCAGATCTTAGCATTGCCTTTCTTCATGCCTGTGTTGACATTTTGTCACATAAATAGACTTTTTAGGATAAAATGCCTGGAAGTTCTTTGAGGTGTTTCATTAGTTGGAACCATGACAACATGCTAAGATCTCAATCCTTTTCAAATGACCTGGGGTCCTGAACTCCATCCGCTGTCTCTAGGCCCGAGAGAAGCTGGTAGATATTCAGGGAAGAAAAATCTATCATGAAACAAGTGAGTTTGCTTAAAGACCCAACAGTGGCTGATAACCCAGAGTGGGAAGCAACAGACAGCATGCTGTGGGAAGATGAATCTTGGCAGACAAATACAAATCGGTGGAGAGCTGCCAGGCCACCTGCAACTGAAGATTCGGGTGAGTCACTGGAAAGATTTCAAACCCCAGATGTGAAAAGCGGAAATCGATTTCTGCAGAGAAGCCTGCAGCCCCTCCCTTGTAGATCAGACCCTGGGTTCCCCAACCAGGGACTGCAGTCCTGAAGGAGGAGGGAATCCCAGACTGAGGCCTCTGCAGCAATGGGCAGATAGGCACCCCCACCTGTAGATGATCAGCAGCAACTGAGCATACCACAGCTAATAGAGGCCTTGCAACAGCTTGGGGTGGTACAGAAGCCAAGAGAGCAACAGCTGATGGGCCCACAGATGAGGGAGGGTCAGCAACAACCCCCACCCATCCAGCAACCATTGAGAGGCCTGCAGCAGCAGAGGATACCACCAGCCCCTGCAGTCCAACAGCAACTGGGAGGGCCACAGGTGCAGAGGGGAGCCCAGCAGCCATTGCACCAGCAGCCAGGGTGGGGCCAGGAGCAACAGCCCCAGTGGGGCCCGCAACAGCCTATGATTACACCACCTTTCAGAGCAACCTTCAATGGGGACCCAGAGAAGCTGGTTTTTTTCCTCAACCAAGTGTGCTCTCATCTGAATTGCTGGGCCTATCTCTACCCGGACCCAGGGGCCATGGTCGATGTCATTGCGTCCAACCTAGAGGGAGAAGCATCCGAATGGCTGATTTATGTAATGAGCAAGCCCCCAAATTGGAAGACCCCCAACTCTTCCTCCTAGGGCTGAGGGAAAGATTTGAGGACCCATCTATTGGTCTTAAAGCAAGAGAACAGATCCACAAAATAAAACAAGCCGGCAGGCCTACGTGCGGGAATTTTGCAAGATAGCAGGCCAAATAGACGGGTGGCCCGAACAATCTCTGGTCCAACATTTCATTGAAGGGTTAGACGATCACCTCTCTTAGGCATGCATCTATCGAGCCATACCTGATCAGCTGCATGAATTGTACCAGGCAGCAGTGAAGCTAGATGTTCAGCTCACCCGCTATAAGAAGCCTCCCCCACATGAACCCGAGCAGCAACCAGAGCTACCCAGACAGCAATCACCCCCATGAAAGCCTTCAAACACGGCAATGGCAGAGAGACCCAGGCCACCTACAGGGCCATCAATTAAGTGTTTTCGGTGTGGACAAGAGGGACATCGAGCAGCAACCTGTCCAGTCCCCCAGATGTTGCAGAGCAGACCGGAACCAGCAATGAGAAAGAAACCTGCTCAGCGGCTAACGAGAGAAAAATCCAACCAGCTCAGGCAGGAATCTGTTGCCCAGATTATACCCCGCACGCAGGAGAACACTGAGACTCCAGGTGGACCCGCCCCTGCTCTACCCTCCTTTGACAGTGACGATGAAGGAGAGAACAACCCAATGGTGAGTCGACAATCCCGCCTTTTTTCACTGGCCACCAAATTTATAATCCCTAAGTCTGGGGCACAAATGGACTTAAACGTGCTAATTGATTCTGGATGCACCCGCTGCATTATTAGTCTGCCGTTTGCCATGAAAATGGGCATACGGGCAAAACAGCTTTCCAAACCGGTGAGGTTTGAGCAAGCCGATGGCTCCCTGATGGGAGGGACTCTTGTCACACAATTAACCGAGCCCTTACGCCTAGAAATAGGTGCACACTGGGAGTTTATTCGCTTCCTGGTGGCTCCAAAAATGACTGAGGTGGTGATCTTAGGGCTAGCCTGGTTAGACAAATGGAAGCCATTTATCTGGTAGGAGAAAGGAATGAGAACTGTGAGACTACCTATAGAGCCTAATCTCCTCATTGATTCAACAGATGTTGCAGGGCATCTTAGGCCATCCAATGAGTGAGCGCACATGGCTGCCTCACCGCCTCCAGGTGAACCAGTCATCCCCAATGAATACTGGGACCTGGCAGAGGCATTTAGTGAAAAAGAATGTGATGCCCAACCCCCTCACAGACCCAATGACTGCTCCATCAAACTGGTGCCAGGAGCCAAACTCCCATGACAGAGAATGTATGCTATGTCCTCCCTCGAAATGGAGGAGATGCAGTGATACGTGAACAAAATACCTAGCGAGGGGGTTTACAAAGAGAAAAAAGATGGGTCTCTTCGTCTCTGCGTAGACTATAAGGGTCTCAACACTGTGAGTATAGAAAATAAATACCCCCTCCCCCTCCTAAAGGACTTATTAACCCATCTGGCTAAGGGGACTGTCTTCACTAAATTAGACCTGAGAGAGGCATGTTACTGAGTGAGAATAAAAGAGGGAGACGAGTGGAAAACTGCCTTCAACTGTCCTATGGGGAGCTATCAGTTCAAAGTCATGCCATTTGGACTACAGGGGGCCCCAGCTGTATTCATGCAGTTGATTAATGAGGTCCTACATGATCACTTGTACAAAGGGAGTTTCGGTGTATCTTGATGACATCCTGATATACAGCACGAATATGACTGATCACATAAAGCTGGTGAGAGAAGTGTTAAAGAAACTGTTGAATGCCAAGCTTTATGCCAAATTGTCGAAATATGAATTTCACCAAACCCGATTAGACTATCTTGGCTACAGAATTTCCAACAAGGGTATTGAAATGGATCCAGCCAAGGTGAAAGCTATAATCGAATGGGAGCCCCCAAAGACTCGCAAACAGCTCCAGAGCTTTCTGGGTTTTGCCAACTTTTATCGTCAATTCATCCCCTCTTTTGCCGAGATTGCCCTCCCCCTTACAGAACTACTCAAAACAGGCAAAGGAAGAGGGAAGCCACAACCAGGCCAACCACTAGCATGGACACTGGGCTGTCAAACAGCTTTTGAGAATTTAAAGGGACTATTTGCTGCTGAACTGGTCCTAAAGCACCCCTGCCCAGGGGAACCCTTTGTGATTCAAGCCAACGCCAGCGATGTGGCAGTTGGAGCTGTGTTACTGCAAAAGAACAAAAGTGGAATCCTGCAACCCTGCACCTACACCTCTAAGAAATTTACTGAGAGCGAGCGGAGATGGGCAATCTGGGAGAAAGAGGCCTTCGCGATTAGATGGGCGCTATTAAACTGGTGAAACTATCTAGAAGGGAGCTAGGTGCCATTTGAGGTATGGACAGATCATAAAAATCTAGAAGCACTGAAAACTCCCCGCAAATTGTCCCTAAAGCAAGTGCAGTGGGCACAGTACTTTAACCGCTTCAACTTCACTCTAAAGTACATACCAGGAGGAAAGAACTTCCTAGCTGATGCACTATCCCGGTTACCCCAATATAAAAGCGAACGGGAGGAGGTTAACGAGGCAATTATCCCCAATCCACAAACTGCCGCTCAATTTACACCTCGCAGGGTCCCCAATCCTGATGACCCTGGAGTAAAGAAAATAAAACGAGAGCTCCTCATCGACCAATGGTTCAAAGATAATCAAACCTCCCTAACCTCCCTTGGCTTGCAAAGGGGGGAAACTATATTTGCCAGAAGCCCTCCATCTTAATGCTCTCAAACACAGCCATGATGTAAAACAGGCTGGACACCTTGGATATTTGAAAACTCTACACCTCACTCACCGGCAAATTTGGTGGCCGGGGCCGAAAAGGGATGCGGAAAACTATGTAAAAAGTTGTAGTGTATGTGCCACAATGAAAAGAATCCCAGGGAAAACCCGTGGCAGACCCTTCTCAACCATGGGAAGAAATAGCTATGGACTTTATTGTAGACCTATCTGAAAGTAGTGGAAATACTGTCATCTGGACTGTAATAGACCTGTTCTCGAAGCAGGCTCATTTCATCACCTGCAAAGGACTCCCATCTGCCCAACAACTGACCAAATTGTTCCTGAAACATATCTACTGGCTGCATGGCGCCCCTAAGCAAATAATTTCGGACAGGGGGTGCAGTTCACAGCGAAGTTTTGGAGAAGTTTCCTTACATTAATTGGATCATCTCAAGGTTTATCATCTGCTTTTCATCCAGCCACCAATGGGGCCGCAGAAGCCGCTAACAAAATGGTGGAGCAATATCTTAGATGCTACGTTTCTTACCAACAGACGAACTGGACTGATCTCCTCCATTTTGCAGAGGTGGCATACAATAATTTTGTGTTCAGCAGCAGCACCGGCTACACACCTTTCAGAGTGGCCACAGGAAAAGAGTTCAGCCCAATACCTGAATATCCTCAGGTGCCCTCCGCTTTCCAGACACTTGACCAGTGGGTGAGGGGATGGGATGAAGTTTGGAGAAACACAAAAACTGCTTTAAAAAAGACTTTTGAAACCTATGAAAATCAGGCTGATAAAAAGAGGGCTCCCCAAAGAACATTCCAAGTTGGGGAAAAAGTGTATTTGTCAACTAAATATCTATGCCTTAAATTGCCCAGCAAAAAATTGGGACCAAAATTCTTGGGGCCTTTCCCCATAGTAAGGATCATCAATCCGGTCACTGTAGAACTAAAACTCCCTAGACTTTTAGGGAGAATTCACCCAGTCTTCCATTGCAGCTTGTTGAAACCTTATCGGGGCTCCACTTTAAGACTGGATGTCAACGCTGCTAATATTGTATATTCTTGCTTTGACAAAATTTGCAGAACTGTCTGATATTTTTAGAGTTAATGCAGAGGAGAAGGAGGGAGGAGGGAAAAGCCCGCGAAAGGGAAAGGAAGGGAACCTTTGCCCTTCACACTAATTGGAGAATGTAAATCGTGACAGCAAAATAGGGAGTGAGTGGAAATGCTAGCAAAAATAACTGCTTCAGTGCATGGGGAATTCAGATCTTAGCATTGCCTTTCTTCATGCCTGTGCCAACATTTTGTCACATAAATAAAGAGACTTTTTAGGATAAAATGCCTGGAAGTTCTTTGAGGTGTTTCATTAGTCGGAACCATGACACACAATTAAAATATTGTATAAACATTAAAACATCAAGCCTTAAGCTTGAAATACTGACACAGTAAATTAAATAAGAATCAGTGTATGTGGGATTTTTGTTGTAAAATATATTACTATAAAAATATTACATTCCTAAATTGTTTTTAACTGGATTAAATATTGCTTGGAGAAGTCAAAGGGATGGAGCAATGAACAAATATGGGCAATGTTCCTCAACTTGACTGTCAAGCTTGTAGAATACTTTGCTGGTGCAACAATTACGGCTTCTCAGCTTGCCAATGAACTTGGGGGGATGATAGGGAAATGGAATGCAGCTACAAAGATAAGGCAGACTGTGAGAACCAAGGATTCACCAGGTGTGTCTGACCCAACTCAGAGACATTTTCTCATAACAATATAATTGCACCTAATTGGGCAATGTGACCTGTTCAGGGATGGGAGAGGGAATTCTATACTTTTACTAGGGGTTTGAGTTGAGTCTAAACAGAGCTGTTTTTGCTTTAATATGTGCCAAAATGATATACTCAATAAAGTTTTACGTTAAGAGATCAGAACATCTTGAAGGAGTTTGCTTGGTTGGGTTGGTCAGTCAGAACCTTGATATTGGCAACTTTAAGATGGGTGGACTTCAACTCCCAGAATTCCTTAGCCAGCATGCTGGGATTTGGAGAGTTGAAGTCCACACAGCTTAAAGTGGCCAAGTTTGAGAATCACTAATATGAGTGATCAATTAAGAACTCCCTACTCAATTAGAGATGTAATCCTGTCACATTACCAAGTATCCCGAGGTGCTTTTCTTCCTCCGTCCGCTCTTTCTCCACAAGAAAAGTACCATCCGTATATTCAACGTATTTGGCTTTCCAGTATGTTCCGCCAAGTTGACTGACATTTTGCTTAAAGAACAGCTGTGAGAAACTGAACAAAAACAAGGCCACAATGATTTCTTGCATTAGCCAGCAGCCACGGCATTTCTTAAATCTCAGAGCTTTTAAAAGGCAAATTTGTTATGGAGTATTTAACTCTGGCTCTATGAAGAACCATAGTGAGTTTCATCTTGAACTGTGCAAACAGCTTTGGCAAATTAACCTTTTTTGTTGCTCTTGAGAGGGTGGTTTAATCATAACAATGAAGAAATATCCCTGACAGTTTTATATTCCACATAATCATGCCAGGGAAAGAAAAACAATCCTGCAACAAATTGAATAATCAGTTTCATTTTTAGCACTTCACATTAGATACACTAAATTCTAATCCTCACTAGTGTTTTTATTTTATCTTTTAGTTCGCATAGAACAGTAAAACCAAGTGCAAATTGATGCATAGACAGACCCAACATCTTTTAGCATCTGGAGTAGGCTGTGAGTATCCTCCATAGCTTTTCCTGCTGACATCGCTGAGCTTCCCTGTGGTTACTTTGGAAAACTAGGCCGGTTATGGCAAAGCCCAGTTCAACTAAAAACTGAACACCTGCAGGGAAATGTCACCACTAAGGCTCCCTTTTGGCCTCTCTCTCCAGGACTGAGCTGAACAAGAAATGTTCTAAGGACCAGCCTGAGATTTCCTGGTCTAGCAGGATTGGAAGCAGTGACTGGGTGGGCCATCTAATAGGTAAAAGGACACCTGTTTTGCATTCAACGGAGTTCAGGTTCAATTCCTGACATTTTCTGTTAATCCCAGAAAAGTGTATGTAGTTGTGGATCATTTTTTTTTAAAAATCAATCAATGAATAAGTATTTGTTTAACTGGATTCTCTTTACCTAGTTTTAGGATTTGCGTGGATCACATATCACATTTTAAGTCATATTTATGCAGAAATATTAAAAAGCCTGTTCGGAAGACACTGTCATGTGACAGTCTCAACGTGCATCAAAAACTAATTCTCTAGATGGGACTGTCAATAGGGATTCTAACAGTGGCTGGGCTAGGTAATGCTCTCTTTAGGGCCAACTTGAGCTCATCTGCCTTTCTGGTAAGTTGTCATTGTTCAACATTCATTGAAACTGTCTGCATCCCAACTCAGGCAGTGAATTTAGTTAATCATTCTTTTATTACAAAAGTACAGTTAGCAGTTGAAAAATCAATTTTTTCCATGATACTCCTTGCAGCACTGCAGATGCATACCTGGCTAAAGTATGTAGGCTTTGGAAACCACATTTGAAACCTTGGATCAAAGGGACATACCTGTTTGGCTCACGCAGGCTTTTCCCAGTATTTGGGTCTAATCCGGAAGGGCCATAATTCCACCGCACTTCTTTGGCTGCTATGTAATATTGCCGTAGTTTCCCTTTCAGGGAAGATCCTGAATCCTGATAGGAGCAACGCTTGACTTCATAGAGAGCTTCCATTCCCGCTGTGGAGGCCAAGAAGAGATCATGAGAGACTGAGAGTCAGTTTCTATTTTGTCAATTTGTGGAGAAGAAAAGAGGGTGGTTCAGCGGATGCAGAAAAATATTTTTTATAAGTGGGGTTAGCCGATTGTTGATGTGGTTGACCAGATCTGTCATCAGTTCTTTTATAATTATCATACTCTTTTTCTGCTATTATTTGTACTGTACATCACCCAGAGTCAGCTGGGTCATTCCTACATTGAATAAATAAAATTAGGTTGTTCAGTTTTCCAGATACAAGGAACATGATGATCTATCTGCGCATTAGAGAGCTGTACAAACAGAGCAACTTTGGAATGTAAGTGTTCAACTCAGAAATCCAATATTGATTTGATAGATTAATCAGAAACTCAATAAGTGATCTCTTTGATTCTCCAAAAGACTGTCTGTCCACTTCTGCTCATAGCTGGATTGTATTGTCTGTTTTAAAGACTGCAAGGCTCTACCGGAAAGTATCAGAATGGAGATACAGTTATGATCCCTTTTCCTTTTTTTATGGACCCCACACAAATATTCCCAAAATTGTTATTATGGTGCTGCAGAGACCACTTACTTTTTCAGCATGTGTTGGAGATTTGAATTCATCAGCAGCTTTTGTTAAAGAGTGTGCTCCTGAACACCAGTAGAGCGTTGAAAGAATAATAGCAGAACATCTCTTTAGAAAGAGTAAAATGCTCATAGTATAGTTGCCTTGGCTAAGGAGAATGAGCTTAGCCCAGCTATCAACAAATCCTAATAGTCAGTCACTGTATTTAAAGTAAAAGTCAGACTTATTAGAAATATATAAGGATTAAAAACCTAAACTATATCTCAAAGAGGGATGGATAGAGAAAATTCCGTCTATCTCTTAAATACAGAGACTCAAGTATACACTGTGGGCACAAATATTAGGCAAATTGTATTTTGGAGAATTAATTGCTTATTGAACAACTACAGTCCTCTTGGTCAATCCAAAATGTTAATAAACCTCAAACCTGAATATTTAAGAAAGTACAAGTGAGGGTTTACCTTTCTTAGGAGAAAATCTATGTATGCACAATTATTGGGCAACTATTAGTGTGAAGAATTATCATGCAACTAAATGAAAAATGAAAATTTGCCCCTCTCACTTGTTTATTTGCATCTGTTAAAGTGAGAATAACAAACAACTAAAAATGTACACATAAACATTTTTGACATTTACTTCTGAGTGCACCCCCCCATCTGCATGCTTATGGGCTAGGTGACAAAAGTTGTTGGGGTGCCCCCCATGATAAAGCCATCTAACTCAGAGGCCCCCAACGTTTTGGGCACCAGAGACCAATTCTGTGGAGAAGATTTTTCTGCAGACCAGAGATAATGTGGTTTCGTTTGCTGCATGTATCCCATGGATGGGGCTTTGCTTGTTTGTGCGGCCCAGTTGCTGGCCGGCAACTGTCCCTATAGAGCTGAACTTTCCCCGGTCCAGGCTGAAAACTCATCTCAGAGCTTTGTTAGATTTGGGCTGCACCAGGTGCTTAGTAAACTCAGCACTGGTCGAGAAACTGGTAATCTGACTGAGGCGGTTAAAAGTTCCAGTGGCATTTTGTCAGTTAGATCAGGAGTCCCCAACCCCAGGTCCATGGAGCCCAAAATTTCCTTTGCTAAGCAAGGCAGTTAAGTGAATTTTGCCACATTTTTCAACCATTCTTGCCACAGTTCTTAAGTGAAACACTGCAGTTGTTAAATTATTAACACGGTTAAGGTAATCTGGCTTCCCCATTGACTTTGTTTGTCAGAAGGCCACAAAAGGTGATCACATGACCCTAGGACACTGCAACCATCATAAATATGAGTCAATTGCCAAGTGTCTGAATTTTGATCATGACTATTTGGATGATAAATGATCATGCGAAAAACAGTCATATAAGTGACTGTTTTTTAGTGATATTGCAACTTCAAACGGTCACTAAACTAACAGTTGTAAGTTGAGAACTACCTGTAATTAGCAATTAATTGCTAGTTCTTACTAGAAATCTGGGGACAAACCAGATACCCAGTCACTGAACATCCTTTTCTTTACCTGCCTCTCATTATTTGCCCTAATGTTCTAATGTATGCTTTCTCAACCTTGGCAGCTTTAAGATACATGGACTTCAACTCCCAGTCAGCTATGCTTGCAGCCTGCTTGAGGTCCACATACTTAAAAGTTGCCAAGATTGAGAAGCATGGTTTTTATATCTTAGATGAACTAATGAGGCTATTTGCAATAAAACATGAATATATTCTTGGAATGGCAGCATGGTGGCTCAGCGGTTAAGATGTTGGGCTTGTTGGCTGGAAAGCCAGCAGCCCAGGTTTGATACCCAAGAGCCACATGGCAGGATGAGCTCTCGTCCTCGCCCCAGCTCCTGCCCACCTAGCAGTTTTAAAGCATACAACTGCAAGTAGATAAATAGATACCACTTTGTGTGAAATCTTTTATTTTCTTGTCTTGTTCTTTCCTTTTTCCATTAAAAAGTTCTACCCTGTAAGCAGTTATTAAAGGCTTGGCTTTCAAGCCTTTTTTTGTACATGAGTGGTTTTGCAATGCATTATTGGAGGTTCCTTCTATCAATGACATTTCTGTTTATGGGCTACCACAGTAGAAGAAAATAAATACATGAAACATTTAGCTGACCACAATGAGAACAATGCTTTTAGTGACAATGTTGTTTCTCTCCCTTATTTTTTTCTACTAGTTTCTCCTAAAAGTGGTCTGATATTGTAAAAACCCTCACTCTTAGTCCCTACTTCCCCCATCCTTGCTTGTATTTGTACTTCCGCAAATGAAAGTTATGAATATTTTGTGAAATGAAAGAGTTGCAGAGGCCATTCAGGCATTTCTGAGAGGTGGCTGCCCAGTCCCCCTCGCATACCTCTCTGCCTCTCTGGACTGAATCATTGGTTCCTCTGTTGAACTGCAGGCATTTTGTTAATCCTTTTTTTCCCCTAACAATCAAGGAGAATTTGCATGGGTTTGTTAAAAGCAGATCATGCCAAACCAATCTTATTTCATTCTTTGATAAAGTAACTAAATTAGTAGACCAACAAAATGCTGTGGACATAGTATATTTACACTTCGGCAAGGCATTTGACAAAGTAGACCATAATCTACTTCTTGGTAAGCTAGAAAAATGTGGGATGACACCACCAGATGGATTTATAACTGGCTGACAAACCATACTCAACGAGTAATCCTTAATGGTAAGGGGTACATTTGCTCCACACACACCGCATTGAGACTACGGAAGTCCACACAAAGCCGCAGTCCCCCATCCTTCTTCTCTTGGAATAAAACCGGTGCCGCTATCCGGGAGCAAGCTGGCTGTATGAAACCCCGTGCTAAATTTTTGTCTATATATTGCCTCAACTCTTGTAGCTCTAGGGGTGTCATAGGATACATTCTAGATTTTGGTAACTTGGCCCCCAGGAGTATTTCAATCGCACAATCAGTTGGGCGATGAGGCGGTAGACTATCACACTCCCGTTCACTAAACACAGCTGCAAGGTCGTTATACACAGCTGGAAAGTTGTGACCACCCTCCTCCTGTGCTGCCTTGATCCCCTCTTCCCTCTTCTCCGCGCCGTCTGTATGTGGTTGGGACGGCTGTGGACCCACTCCGATCCGTAAATGACAATACCCATCAGCCCACCACATAGTCGGAGTCCATTTGTCTAGCCAAGCCAAACCTAGGATCACTGCCTCAGTCATAGATGGGACCACTACAAACCGGATAGTCTCCCAATGTGTTCCCATTTCCATCCTCACCGGTTCTGTAATGATAGTGGCAGCCCCCCCAAAAGGGATCCATCTAAAGTGAGAGGCTGGAAAAATACTGATTGTCTGATAGAAATTGTGGGTGAAAGGGAGGTTTTTCTGTTCCCCAGACCACACTTAAATTTAGAAATGCCAGACTAGCCTGATATCCTGTTTTTAACTCTGCACATGATATATTGCAAACTGTCTATCACATGATATATTGCAAACTGCTAAAAGCATTCCTGTGTTAGAATAAGGAACTATAGGATGTAACCATGTATGGAATATGTCTTGATCAGGAAATACCTACGTATTGGGGGTTATAAATATGATCATCCATGCCCCGGCTGGGCATTCAGACCCTTTAAGCTGTGAATAGCACTCTGAACCTGCACAATAAACTTCCCTTTCCTCAAAAGAGCTGACTCAAGTCTCTCACTTCTACAACACATCCACCTGCTCGAACCGGATGGGAGACGCTAGCCGGGTTACTCTAATGCTCACCGTATGTGCCACCTCCCAACTGATTAAACAGAGAGTGCATCCTGTGTCAATTAGGAATGCCCTGTGAGTGGACTTGTTAAGGTGATTGGAATGGCAAAAGGAGCTATAGGCTCACTCACCATGGGGTCTTCTACTGGATCTCCATCATCATACTCCTCCAGGATGGATGTCTGTTCACCTGGAGATTGTTGGGGAAGTTCCCCTTCCGCTTGGCGGATGGCCCGTGACCTTTCCGTGACCTTCCTCGGCGTAGCCCCTGGCTTCCTGGCAGCATTTGGTGTGCTAGGTAGTACTGGAACCGGACATTCGGCTACTCGATGACCTGGCCGGTTACACCAGAAGCACCAGAATACAGCCCTAGGCTTCGGACTAGATGTTGGGGTTTGTTTGCTGACGTCCTTCAGCCATTCCACATCCCAACGGGGTTGTGGTTGTTCATCAGGCATTTGGTGAAACTCCCGCAAACCTGCATCTAACTCCATTACCACTCTGAACCATTCTGGAAGGCGGCCTGGAATCCCCCTCACCACACATGCACGGCGTAGTTCACTATCTAACCCGGCCCGGAAGTGGTGGACTAACAGGCGCTCTGGCCATGAATGAAGTCTCCCAGCCACCCTTTGAAATTCACGTATGTACTCCCTTACTGGCTTGCCCCGTTGCCGTAGCCCCAGCAGCTCCGCCTCTGCCCTTTGCGCCCAGAAGGGATCTTCAAACCGGGTCTTTAGGGCATCTAGAAACAGGCCAATATCTGCCAGCTCCCGGGTGTGGTCGCTGTATAAATCAGCAGCCCAGGCTGCTGCCTCACCCTGTAAGCTTGCTGTCACAGCCACCACCATTGCCCAGTTGGATGGATACAGAGCTGTAAAACGGTCCAGGTGGCTGAGAACATGGCTCAAGAAAACAGTCAGGCAATCTGGGTCGCCATCAAAAGTGACTATGATAGGAGGTGGATTCCACAGCACCGCCTGGGGCCATAAATGTAATCTTAAATTCCATATTTATATCTTATTCTAGCTTTCTTTCTGTTCCAAATGGGTTTCCATAGTAAGGCCTCTAAGTCCACAAATAAAACTCCCTCCATTTCTTGCCGTAACGCATAAATCTGGGGAGAATCTCCCATTGTCCATTTTAATAGGCTAGTGAAAAAGTTGTAGTGATTCTCAATAGCTCGTGGTTGAACATCCATCTTCATCTTTTTTGAAGTTGCATCTAGTTTAATTACAGTCATTTCTGAACCATCCAAAGACTCTATAGATTGTCTATAAAATAATGTAGAGTCTTCTTTACTATTATTTTGCTTTCCTTCTACTGGTTTTTTATCTGTCAGGTAATCAGTTGGAGTCTGGAGATTAGCCTGTCCTTCTGGGATAACATCCTTAGTTTCCGTGCTAAGAGTCATTTGTTCATTAGCATCAAAAGTTTTTTCCGGTGTAGGTTGGTAGTCCTGATGTAAGTTTAATTCCTCCATCTCAGTAAATTGTGAATAAGGTTGAAGACGGGTCTCTTGAGTATATACCCCTTCTGCTGTTTCTTGGCTTACAAAGTGCTCACTTACACCTTGCGCTTTAATTTGTTGTTGAAAAATAATCTCTTTTGTATAGGCAATTATTTGTTCAGTATTTTCAAGAATTTTGTCCAATATATACTTTTAATTGAAATCTGGACAGAGTTCCTCCATTTCAGTACTATATAAAACCATTATTCTTTTGGTGGAGGCTGTATTTAATAACAATCAGTCAGTATCCACTTCCACCCAGCTATACAGCTTCTTTATCTTTCCTTTTTGAGATAATTTGAAGGTCAAAGTCAGACTCAGAGTCCAAAAAAACAAACAAAAAAACAATTGCAGTAAATAATTTCACCACAAGATGTCCCCAGAGGGTTAACCAGTTCAGTCTTTCCAGACCCCCAATAAAAATGATTTCTTCCCTCTTTTCCTTCTTTCCTTTGGTTATAAAAATAGTAGAAAATAAAATAAAAAATTCCTCCAAATTGCTAGCATATTAAGTTTCTGTAACAAGGATTTTAGGACTCTCAAATATTCAAAAATAAAATCAACCATTGAAAAAGTTAAAATTAATTTTTCTTTTGTTCCAAGGCTTTCCTTCCCCCATCAACAAAGCTGCTTTAAAAAGATAGGGAAATGATTCCAAAGGCTTTTCACAGGAATAAATAGGAAAGGGAGAGGCAAGGAAAGGAAAGGTCTCACTGAATCTTCCATGGTGGTTCTATTTCACTTAGATGTTCTTGTGGTTTATGGCTGGTGCAGCTATGTGATCGGCCATTTTACTGACCAATCTTTACTCCGTTGGCCCAAAGGAGCTCGCTTGGAAAGCAGAGGGCGCCACCGCCCCTCTGCAGTCAAACAGGCAGCCTCCCCAATGGTGGTCGCCCCTCCAGGGCGACTTTCGACCCAATTAAGTGTCTATCGGCAGGGGAAACGGCCGGCAAAGAGACGAACCTCTCTGCACGACCGCAGCACTGCGACCTGGAACCGGAAGCCAAGATTTTGTTATTGTACTATTGATTACCCAATCACCACGCTGCTTTCCAAATATTCAAATGTAAAACTGGAAAACCAATAAAAATTTGTTATAAAAAAAAAGATCATTCTGAATTTTATGCCCATCTTCTAAGGCAGGGCTTTTCAACCGGTGATATGTGTACCACGAGTGGTACTTTGGCACATGGCAGGTGGTACATGACCTTCCTAGAAAAGTGTAGCAGAGGAGAGGAATGAGCTGAAGCGACTCAAGCCTGAGGGAGAGGCAGCTGGAGCTGCAGGACTGTTGGGGCTTGGCAGAAGCCCCAGGATCGCCGCAGGGCTCCAGCTGATTGGCGCTTCTGGAAGTAGCGCAGAGCTGGAGGTGAACTGAAGAAAACGGGGGGGGGGGGGAAAGGAGAGGATATAAAAGAGGTGGTTTTGGCAGGAAAGGGAAAAAAAAGACAATAGGGAAAAAGAAGGGGATGGAGAAGAAGCTGTGAAAGGAGAGCCCAGCAGGCAAGGAGGAGAAAGAGACAGGGAAGAAGTTCATATTCTCCAGCTAGGAGAATTCAATCAGCACTAATGAAATGACAAGCTGGAAGATGAGCATGTCAGAAAGGATGTTGGTTTATTTTGGAAGCCAATAGGTTCTGGGTTAGCTGGCAGCTTGATCGGGTTACCATAAGGACTTTTATACAGTTTTTACAGCATTTCATAATTCAGAGGTTAGGTTTGTGTGCTTGGTTATTGGAATATTTTAGTTTGTTTCACGAAGTCTAGCAATGAATCCAAAATGTTCACTTCTGTAGGTTTTAATCCATTTAAACAAATGTAATTAGTTTTACCCCCTTATCTTGAGTCTGTCTATGGCTTTTAGCAAGATTTCTTTGTAGGTAAACAGGCTTAATTTAAGATTATCCCTTTTCGCAATTGCTGGAACTTTTCAGGCTCTGGTTGCAATATTGTTTAAACTGAGGAATGCCTGAGGCTATTATTTGACAGTTTGAAGAAAAGAAAACGGAGTTAGTGTTTCTTTATTCTGGGAGGCTTTTGTGAGCCTTTCTTGCTTTGCGCTTGATTCCTGTGTCCTTATGGGTACAGTGTAGGATTGGGGAGTGTATTCTTACTACACTGTGGAAGGAGAGCCCAGAAGGCAGAGAGGAAGAAGAGAGAGGAGAGGGAAAGAGGGCCGACCAGCCAGCTGACCATCAGGATAGTGGTGCATATTAATAAATATGAATAAATTCATCATACATTTGTCAGTGCAAAGGGAAAGTGATTCAGCAAAGGAACAGCTACCAAAGAAATTAAAACCGGTACTTTTTTTCCTTTTTTGCTACAGTTTGTAACATTTTATTAGATTATAGAATAAAATACAAAAATACAAAAGCAAATAGTGGGACACAGTGGGGAGGAAAAGGGGGGGAAAGTGAGGGGAGAAGGGAAAAAGAACAGACTTCCTCTGTTGCAGTAGAAGGAAGCATTAACATTGAACCTCAGCTTTTTACTTTTCCATATTATAAACTAGCCATTTCTATAACAACAAATGAATCTAATCAGTAAAACCCAAAATCCCTCTCTTTTTTTAGTCATCAAGTTTTTGATACCTTGCTAAGCACTGGTGGTACTCAAATATTGTGATATCCTAAAAGTGGTACAATCTGTTGAAAAGTCCTGTTCTAAGGCTTTAGTTGGCAAATATGCCAATGATAACTATTTGGTATCATTGGCATATTTGTTAAGTATTTTCTCTACCTTTGTATTTACATCTCTCATTGTATTCACATATTCACTCATTTATTAAAATATTGATCATGCAAAAATCAGACATGACATATGAAGCTGCAATTTATTCTAACTTTCCTTCCTTCTTGTGGTGTTTCCCTTGAATTATTTTTAGTTGTTTTTCCTGTCTTTGGGAAGAGGGAACTCTCCTAAAAGCATTAGATTTAGAAAATCTAGAAAATGTTCTAGATCTAGGAAATGTTCACAGTGTGATATTATAAATTGTTGGAACAACTGTGGTATCTGATTGTTTTTAGTCAAAAAAAGAAGACCCAACTGCACTACCATCTTTTTCATGGATTATAAAGTACTTCCTCAAAGATATTAAGATGTCCTCTGAATATGGTCAAAACATTGAGATGGCAGCTGTGATAATGGTCTAATAGAAGCCACACATGAAAAAAACAGCTTCTTCTATGCAGTGTCACATCTGTCATCTTGACTTCTTTGACCATATCCCACAGACAACTGATTCAGAGCATGGTCCTGAAAGAAGAACGTTTTATGGGTTTGGTTCAGCTCTCCCCTTTCTTCTCAAGCAAAATGGCTCTTATTTGTGTAGGTGAC
Organism: Crotalus tigris; assembly: GCF_016545835.1. NCBI lineage: Eukaryota > Metazoa > Chordata > Lepidosauria > Squamata > Viperidae > Crotalus > Crotalus tigris. The sequence continues at coordinate 1,101,820 of NW_024097841.1, read as the reverse complement.
TTAAGGACTGAGGTTGCTCACCTTGCAAGTGGTCAGAGACCTCACAGGTCAGCAACCATTTCCCAACATTGTGAGGAACCATTTCAGCTGCCACGAAGGTTGCTGGGAAAAGAGAGGCCACATCAGTCCGGTGTCCTCGGTTGATCAGTGTCTGTCCATGGAAGAAGGCAGTGTGGACATCAATCTCACTGCCCATCCCAAAGAGATGCCACGAGACCCGATCTCCGGCACATACTGTGATCTCAGGGAGGTTCCCAAAGACATAACCATTAATGGCTGCAGAAAGAAAGAGGAAAGTCACAGTGGGAGGGGGTTCAGGGTTAACTCTTGGATAAGAGAGGACAGGACTGGCATGGGTCCGTTCCTTAAAAAAAAAAAAGAATTGTAGTTGCATTTTCCTAAAAAAACAATGCCTTTTAATAACAGTTAATAACAAATATACAGCAATGTAAACTATAGATTATTATAAAACAAACCATATGCTTAAAAATAATCAAAATGTTTAAAAAGCCCACCAAAACAAAACCAAGAAACAAAAGGAAAAAAAAGACATAGCCAAAAAAAATATAAAACACAAGAATACCATTCAAATTTTAAAATCATATTACCATTCTAAATTTTCAAGTATTAACACACTATTAATACCACTCCCTTTTAAAGTAATAAATTGGACCACATGGATTCCTATTGTCTAATTTCATCTCTTCCTTGAGGAAAAGCCAGATAAGAGGTGACAGATTGCATGAAGCCAACTTTTAGAGTCTGAAGTACAAACTTCTTTCCAGGAATACATGATCACCTTCTTTGTCCAAGCACAATATTTTCAAAACACTGAGAATTTCTAAATGTTTACAGTATAATTTAATATCACTTTAACATTTTTACGCTTAACTTCCTTCAAGGAATCAATTCGCTACAATACTATTTTACCAGTGAAGAATTGCTAGTTGACATGTCCATATTCTAAGGTTCCTTTACATCTAGGACCTAAGAAGGACAATGGCCGACTAATAAACTTTCCAGATATTTTTTGTTAAGTGGGATGTTATAGTTCCAATAGATAAGGCCGCGACCCTTTAATACAGTTCCTCATGTTGTGGTGGCCCCCAACCATAAAATTATTTTCATTGCTACTTCATAACTGTAATTTTGCTACTGTTATGAATCGTAATGTAAATATCTAATATGCAGAGTGTATTTTCATTGTTACGAACTGAACATAATTAAAGCATAGCGATTAATCACAAAAACAATATAGCAATGCTCGCTGGAGAAGCTTTCTCTTCCTTGCTCAAAAATGTTGGGAGGGAGGGAAGGGGAAGGAAGGAAGGAAGGAAGGGGAAAAGAAGGAGATGGAGAAGGAAGGAGATTGAAGTGGAAAGGAAGGAAGGAAGGAAGGAAGGAAGGAAGGAAGGAAGGAAGGAAGGAAGGAAGGAAGGAAGGAGAAAGAGATTGAAGGAGAAGGGATGGTGATGGAGATGGAAGGAAGGAAGATTGAAGGGGAAAGGAAGGAGATGGAGAAGGAAGAAGATTGAAGGGGGAAAGAAGGAAGGAAGGAAGGAAGGAAGGAAGGAAGGAAGGAAGGAAGGAAGGAAGGAAGGAAGGAAGGAAGGAAGGAAGGAAGATTGAAGGGGAAAGGAAGGAGATGGAGAAGGAAGGAGATTGAAGGGGAAGGAAGGAAGGAAGGAAAGAAGGAAGGAAGGAGAGAGAGATTGAAGGGAAAAGGAAGGAGATGGAGAAGGAAGGAGATTGAAGGGGGAAGGAAGGAAGGAGAGAGAGATTGAAGGGGAAGGGATGGAGATGGAAGGAAGGAAGATTGAAGGGGAAAGGAAGGAGATGGAGAAGGAAGGAGATTGAAGAAGGAAGGAAGGAAGGAAGGAAGGAAGGAAGGAAGGAAGGAAGGAAGGAAGGAGAGGGAGATTGAAGGGGAAGGGATGGAGTTGGAGATGAAAGGAAGGAAGATTGAATGGGAAAGGAAGGAGATGGAGAAGGAAGGAGATTGAAGGGGGGAGGCACTGCCAAGGACGCACAAGCAGCTCCGCACAATTGCCCGGGGAGGGGGAAGGCTCTGATAGAGAGCCTGGTGGAGAGCTAAGCGGTGGCACATCTGGGGCCTCGAAAGCTGCGCCTCGGATCCATGTGCCTTGGAGCCGTCAGCTGCCCTCTCACACCCGCCAACCTGGAGCCCCACATCCTCATCCCAGCACCTCTTGCCCTCTCCCAGCTGCCCCCCAGGACCTGCTCACTCCTCCAGCCTCCTGAGCGCCATCGCAGCGGCGGGGTCGTGGGAGCCCCTTTCCATGCTGTGCAGCGCATCGCACATGAGAGGGGCGCAGCCGGAGCGCCAGCTCCCGCTCGGAAGGTGCCACTTCTCCCCTTCCGGCCCAGCCGGCTGGCCTCGCCCTCTTCCCCGCCCTCTGGCTGCTTCCAAGGCCCGGAGCCCGGCAAGCCGGGAAGGAGCTGCTCCTGCCTGGCAGCCTCATGGCTGTGCTGGGCACTGGAGGGCTGAGGCGGCCTCCGACGGCGAGGAAGGCTGGCCGGGCGGTGCGGGGTAGGCTCGCGTGCAGCTCGGAGGGTGGCTGGGGACAGAGCATGGCCGGGCAACCAGGAGGCATGGAGACCAGTGAGGCGCTGCAGCTCAGCTCAGTCGGCAGCGGCAGCAGCAGCAGCAGCAGAGCAGCCCAGCGGCAACGCCAGCAGCAGCCCAGACCCAGCTCAGCTTGGCCCGGCCATTGAGCCAGCCCAGGGTGGCGTCGGGGCCGCGTGCAATGACGCTGCGGTGGCAGGAGCAGGCGCTGTTGGAGGAGAAGGACGCCCCGGAGGTGGAGGAGCCAGCGGAGGAGGGCAAGGGTGGCGGCGGCGGCCGGATGGAGGAGCAGTGTCTTGGTTTCTAAGACCATCGGAAATATTTGTTTTCCGATGGTCTTAGGTGACCCCTGTGAAAGCGTCGTTTGACCCCCAAAAGGGTCACGACCCACAGGTTGAGAACCGCTGCTATAAAGCATTAACAGATAAAAGGGGGTTTCTCTTTCTGGCTCTTTCAACAAAGCTCAGAAGAAAATTAAAAACTTGAAAAGTGAAAGTGCTGACTAAGCAGACAGAGCGGACATTTTGAATAGGAATGGAGGACTGATTGATATTAAACGAGGGAAGAGAGACACCTACAAGTTAAGAAGGAAACACGCATAGAAGTAAAGTAAAGAAACCACCCTAAAATCACTCCAAAAAATAAAAAGGCCAAGCTGTAGTTGAATTGAGGACCCAGGCAAATAAGAATTGATTGAATATAACCTATTACATGATTGAACTGGAAGAGACTAACTAGGCACAAAAGGCTGAAAACTTAAAGAAGGTGAGAAAAATCACATATTTGTCTACCTTGCTGATCACGTCAACCCCTAATCAAGAGATTAATTGTAAAACCTGGACTGTATTGCTAATGAATTGAACATCTGCTATAATATTTAGACAAATCAACTGTTATATATTATTATATACAACTATTTAGATAAATTAGATTTGCAGTGGAATATGAGCATTTGAAACTGATAAATACTTTAGCCTGTTAATTACTGTATATTAAAAGCGCCAGTGTTAGACAAATCAACTGTTATATATTATTATATACAGCTATTTAGATAAATTAGATTTGCAGTGGAATATGAGCATTTGAAACTGATAAATACTTTAGCCTGTTAATTACTGTATATTAAAAGCACCAGTGTTAGAGGCTTTATATTGCATTAGTAACAGAACATAATATTGTTAAGATATAAGGTATCAGTGATAATATTAGAAGAATAGCAAATCTTTCAGGTGTGGTGGAAGAAAAGACAAAGATCGTACATAAGTGGGAGTGAGGGCTTTTGTCATCATTCCAAAAGATGACAAGCATTCCCAACTTAAGAAAAGTTGGGACTGGAAGAAGGCAGATAACTCAAACAACATCGGCAGATCTAAGCCCAGCAGGGCAAAGATCGATAGAAGAAATGATACCAAGGGAAAGAGCAGGCTCACTTAAAGACCTACAATCAATGTTAAAATCAATGCAAGAGGTCATGTTGAGAAATCACGAAGACCTGAAAAAAGAAATAGGCAAAATAAGGAATGACACCGGAGAACTCAAAGAGAAGATGGGAACAATGGATCAGAAATTTGAATGCTTCCAACAACAAATACTGAAAAATGAACAGAAATTATTAGAAATGGAAGATAGAATGAATAAGGAGGAAAGAAGAGTAGATAAAATGAACGAAAGACTCTCACAAGTAAACAAAGAATTGGAAAAAAACTGTTATCTTGCTAGAGACAGAGAAAGCAAATCACTACTTATGTTTTCAGAACGTGAAAAAGAAGGGGGAGGACCTCTCAGAAATGATGACAGATATGTTAGCGAGAGCTTTAGAAATTGAGAAAGAAGAGATGGCAAATGAGATAGATGAAATATATAAAATACACACAAATTATGCAAGATGAAACAACTTATCTAAGGAAATGCATATTAGATTCGTCAAGAAATCAGTCAGAGATGAGATCCTGCATAGAACTAGAGATGACCCAACAGAATATAAAGGAAAACAACTAACAATTCTTAAACAAGTCCTCAGGAGGGTAAGAGATCTTAGAAGACCTTATTAACACATCACATTGAAACTAATACCAAATATTAATTTTAGGTGGTTGATGCCGGAAAGGATCCTGGTGACTTGGCAAGAAAAAAGATACAGGTTGGATACAATAAACAAAGCAGAAGAGTTTTCTCAGCAATAGCTAGGTAGCGAAGATGAACTAGAAGAAAGAGAACTAAGAGAAGAAGATATTACAGAGAGACATAGCAGAAAGGCACGAGAAGCACAAAGCAAAGAACCGGAAATTGAGAGAAAGGAAAAAATGAATAATGGCAATAATGACGAAAGTAGACATAAAGAAGACAGATCAATGAGAATGACTAGATTAAAATATAGGCAGTAATGTGGACGAACTAACAGCATTATCACTAAATGTAAATGGCTTAAACTCCCCGGCTAAGGGAAACAAAATTTTGAATAGGCTTAGTAAGAAAAACTTAGACATAATAATCTTACAAGAAACACATATAAAGAATTAGCACCAAGATCTATTAAACTACCCCAAGTTAGGAATTAAATTTGTATCTCTTTCACAGCAGAAAAAAGGAGGAATAGTGATATATGTCAAGGAAAAAATCCCAGCAAAACAAATTTATCAGGATGAGGAAGGTAGAATACTGATAATTGAAATCTCCTTGAATAAAAAAAAAGTTGCCCTGGTAGGAATTTATGCTCCCAATGAGAGACAAAGACAATTCTACAAGACATTACATAAGATCATTGGAGATATCGAATATGAGAATATCTGTTTAACTGGCGATTTCAATGCAATTGTAGATAGAGAATTAAATTATAAAAGTGAGAATGCAAGAAAAGAAACTAGAAGAATACTACCCGATACTTTTTTTTAAATGGAGGAGGAACTTAACATCCAGGATAATTGGAGAGAGAAAAATTTGAACTTAAAACAATTTACATATTATTCCTGGACAATGAAAGAATTAAATTCAGATGTAGATGATGTAACATTAGATATTAATACATGGGCAGACCACAATCCTATTATAATGAAATGGAAAGGACAGAAAACAATAAGGAGGTGGACCTTAAAAAAAGCAATCTTAAATCAAAAAGAATACAAGTATAAGATGGAAGAACAAATGCGGATATTCTTCCAGACAAATAAGAAAGAGGAGACTAATATCCAAAATCTATGGGATACAGCCAAGGCAGTCATGAGAGGAACTGCAATTGCATACATGGCCAATGAAAATAAAAAGAAAAGGCAATATCAAAAAAGCCTAGAGGAAGAATACAAAAAAAACTAGAAATATAACTACATAAAAAACCACAATGTAGGGATCTAAAATGACAACTAGACCTAAACAAACATAAATTGAATATTATAGAAAAAGAAACATTGGCACAAAAAATAAAAAGTATCAGACAAAAATTTTTTTGAACAGGCAAATAGATTTGAACTGGCTTATAGATTAAAAAAACAAAAAGATAAAAGATGGATTAGTAAACTATGCAATGAAGTGGGAGAGATGGTATACCAGACTGAGAAAAAACATATGACGTATGAATTCTATAAAAATCTTTATAAAGACGATGGAAAGATTAGTGAAGGAAGAATACTACAGTATCTTATGAATGCCGAACTGCCACAGGTCCTGGAAGAATTTCAAAATATATTAAATAAGGACATAACACTCCAGGAAATTATAGAAGCAATTAAAAAATAAAAAAGCAATAAAACACCCGGCCCCAATGGATTACCATCCGAAATATATAAAAATCTTCAAGAACCTATGGGCCCAACCCTACTGGATATATTTAATGAAGTATTAAAAGCAGCAAAGACCCCAAATTCATAGAAAGAAGCAATCATCACACTAATACCTAAAGAAGATTCTGATTTAGCTCTCATCAAAAACTATAGGCCTATCTCTCTATTAAATACAGATTATAAGATTTTTATGACAATAATGGCAGAAAGATTAAAAAGATACTTAGCTGAATTTATCCATACCAATCAAAACGGTTTCTTGCCCAAAAGGCAAATAAGATATAATGTTAGGATTATATTAGACACGCTAGAACAGTGGTTTTCAGCCTGTGGGTCAGGACCCCATTTGGGGTCGAACGACCATTTCACGGGGGTCGCCAAACCACGCTGTCCGCCATTTTTTCCCTTTTCCCTAGCTGTCCTACTCCCTCTTATTGGTGGCCACACCCACTTGGGGGTCACCACAACATGGGGAACTGTATTATGGGGTCACGGCATTAGAAAGATTGAGAACCACTGCGCTAGAATATTATGAATCGCATAATGAAAAACAAATGGCACTGATCTTTGTTGATGCGCAGAAAGCATTTGATAATGTTAGATGGGACTTTATGTTGACCCAACTTAAACATATGGAATTTGGGGAAAGATTCATTAACATGTTCCAAGCAATTTATTCTAAACAAGAAGCAAAAATAATTATGAATGGAGAATTAACAAAAAGTTTCCAAATACAAAAAGGTACGAGACAAGGTTGTCCACTATCAGCATTATTATTTGTACTCTCTTTAGAAGTCTTAACAAGAATAATTTGAGAAGATAAACTGATTAAAGGTTTAGAAATTAAGAAAGAGATATTTAAATTACAGACATATGCAGATGACTTAGTCTTTATTTTGGAAGAGCCCTTTGAGTCTGGCTCAAGTCTATTACAGGTCCTGGAAAACTATGGAGATGTAGCGGGGTTGAAGATTGACAAAGAAAAAACTAAAATGTTAGTTAAGAATATGATCAAATTACAAGAAAACGAACTAGCAAAAAAAAATAACATCCAAATAGCTAAAAAAGTAAGGTACTTGGGGATTCAACTGACAGCAAGATCCATCACACTTAAAAGAGAAAATTATGATAAACTAATAGATCAAATTACTGTGGATTTAGATAGATGGAAAAACCTACAGCTCTCATTTATGGGGAGAATTGCGACAATTAAAATGAATGTGCTTCCTAAGCTACTCTTCCTATTCCAATGCATAACAATTAAATTAGGCAAAAACTTCTTTGAAAATTTAAACAAAATTATATCCAACTTTATTTGGCAAGGGAGAAAACCGAGAATTAAATTCAAGTTATTACAAGACATAAAGGAAAGAGGAGGATTCGGCCTCCCAAATTGGGAAAAATACTATCAGGCGGCAACATCTGCTTGGTTAAAGGAATGGATACATTTAAGGAATAGGAAATTGTTAGCACTAGAAGGCCATGACATGTAGACAGGGTGGCATGTGATACTATGGAATGGGAAACACAAGGCACATCAGTACTTTCAGAAACACTACATTAGATGAGCACTATTAGATGTGTGGATTAAAATTAAAAAATCTAACTACAAGAAAATCCCCAACTGGATTTCGACATTGGAGATATTTCTGCACCCAAAATTTATGAACCTAGGAAGGGTAATTACATATAAAGACATTCTAGATGAGAACGGAGAGTTGAAAACAAGGGGGAAACTATTAGAAGATGGAATAGAGCTGGAATGGTGGGCATATCTGCAAATACAATCATGATACAGATAGAAATTACACAGGATGAACAAATCATTTCACAATATAGAGAGATGGAATATGCATTGCGTATCAGGGGGTTGAGAGAGAACCTTCAGGAGGACTTAAAGATGCTTATTGTGAAAGATATTGCTCTTAATCTGGGCTGGAGGCCTGAAATAATTGGGAATGAGATAGAAAAATTTTTTAGAGTCAACTCACGGGTTGCTAGACAGAGAAACGTACCAAGAGACGTGGTCATCTATTTCTCCAGAAGATTTACTCGTAATACAGGCTTTTTATAAACAAAAGTTTCAAATTGCAGATCAAGATGTGATAATTTTAAAAGAAATACCTCCCAAAATTTTAAGAGGCAGAAAAGATTTCGCTTTTCTGTCTGATGAGTTAAAGCATCGTCAAATTCAGTTTAGATGGGAGATTCCAAGAGGAATAATAGTGAAATATGAGGGGATACGCCACAGATTAACTACAGTCTCGAAGGCAAGAGATTTTTATCACTCTATCTTAAAGGCAAGATCGTCCTCACCCCCACAAACAAGGATAATGGAAGAGTCTGTTATGGCAGGAGCCTCATCAATGATGGTCATGGAACAAGCTGTACAGAATCTTGAGATAAAAGAGCAAAAGATGACACGAGCTGCCCATAAACGTAAAGAAAAATAGCAGCAGCAGAAGAGTGGTGATAAAGTTGAAGGCATGGTTATCACAGAGCCTGTGGGAGGGGCAAGACCAAAAAGATCTTCGACAGTGGATCTGCAGGCCATGCTCCAGAGGATTCAGGCCGGTGGAGATGGCTAGGTTCCTGACCTGGAATGTTAATGGCTTAAATGTGCCACAGAAACGAAGAAAGGTCTTTCATTATCTGAAACAACATAACAATGATTTGATATGTTTGCAAGAGACTCATATAGCTTTAAAGGACTCCAAACTTTTGATGAATCCTCGTTTGGGTTCACATTTTATTGCTCCAGCTCCAGGGAAAAAAGGGGGAGTGATAATTTACGTGAAGAAAATTTTTTCATCTAAATTAATTTAGACTGACTCTGAAGGAAGATATCTTTTTGTGGAATTATCATTACAAGGTAAAAAAGTTCTTATTGTTGGATTATATGCTCCTAATCAGCAACAGAAACAATTTTATAAGTTTTTGCATGGGAAGATATCTCAGTTGGATTATAAATCTGTAATTTTGATGGGTGATTGGAATGGGGTTTTAGATTCAACTATAGACAAAAGGAGCTCCTCTAAAACTTTTACCCAAACTAGGTTACCTAAAACTTTTTTTGATTTGAAAGAAGAATTGGAGCTCATTGATATTTGGCGAGAAAGGAATATAAGTGATAGAGATTTCACTTTTTATTCGGATAGACATCAGTCATTTTCAAGAATTGACTTTTTTTTGATTACTAGTGACTTTCTCTCTAGAGTGAGGAAGGTGAAAATTTTCCCCAGAACTTTGTCAGATCACAGTCCGGTGTGGATAGAACTACATTTGGAAGATGGGAATAAAAGACCCTGGAGATTGAATGAGAATTTGTTTACTCGGGAAGAGTTTGTACAAAAATGTAAAGAGCATTTAAAGTACTTTTTTGTTATAAATATGAATAAGGGAACATCGATGTCCATGGTTTGGGACGCCAGTAAGGCATATATGAGGGGAATTTTGATTCAATTGAATAAAGTTTTTAAGGAAAAAGGGTCACAAAGACGTAGAGAAATAGAAGAAGAGATTAAATTAAAAGAACAAGAGTTTGTTTTTAATCCAACTGATAATAATTTAAAGGTATCTATAAAATGCTTAAGGAACAATTTAATATGTTGATGGCAGATCAGGTGGCTACCAATCTGTCGTATATGAGACATAATACTTTCTGTAATGCGAATAAGCCTGGGAGGTGGTTGGCTTACCAGTTACGAAAGAAACAGAAAGCTAGAATTATAGAGAAAGTAAAATATAAAGGTATTGAGGTTTTTCAGCAAATTTGATCAAAAAGAGTTTTTTAGACTTTTATACAAAATTATATTCAAGTGATAACATAAAGAGCGTGGATATAGATAAATATCTACAATCAGTGCATTTTCCTAAACTTTCAGAGGAACAACAAAATGGGATGAATAGATTAATCACTGTGGAGGAAATTGGTTTAGCTATTAAGCAATTAAAGGTTGGAAAGTCTCCGGGAACAGATGGATTGACCTCGAGGTATTATAAGACTTTATCTGGGGAGCTTCCGGTACGAGGCGACGGCGATGGCGGCTATCTTCTAGCCGTCCAGCTGGGGAAGTGTCAGAGCCGCGGAGCGCAGCGCGCATCAGCTGGCCCGCGGCTCGGAAATCCCTTCCCGGGCAAAGGGAAGGGATAGAGAACGCAAGAGTAGAGGTAGAACCCCTGAACCCCCTCTGGATTTATTTCTAGAGGGGGTGAAAGGAGTGTTCCCTCGGAGCTCTTGCTGATCTCCGCCTCCCAGCTGTTTTTGCTTCCTTGGAAGCAAAAGAAACCGCCGCTTCTATCTCCGTGTTTACAGCATTTTGGTGAGTAATTTTTAAACGGACGGAGCAGTTTAAAGGACTTTTTCTTATATTTTAGGTGTTTATTTTTTTATCTTTTGATTTTTACTATTTTTCCTCCTTTTCTTTGTTATACTAGTGAAAGGACTTAAGATGGCGTTTTGAAAGTGTCGGAGTTTTTTTTTCCTTTCTCTTTTGTTTTACTTTCCCTTTTTAAGGATTGTTTTTTGCTTTTGCTTTTGCTTTTGGCTTAGAAAATTTTTTTTTTGAATTGTTTGCTCTTTTATTACTTATTCTTGGGATTTATTCTGGACTTTTAATGATTATAGTTTGTCTCTTTTTAAAAATTCTTTTTTTCTTTTTTTCCTCCTCCCTTTTTGGCTGGAGGGGAAAGGGAAGTGACAATTGTGCTTTTTAAAATGGCTTCAAAGAGGCAGCAGCCTTCCTCAGTACCTAAGGTTATTTCTTCTCCTATAACTTCCACTGCACAGCTACAACAACAATCTAAACATGCACCACCGGCTCAGCCACCACCCTCCCCTCCTTTACCTGGACTTTCAGTGCAAGAGGTTAGAGGCATAATGGGAGAGATTGTAGTTCAAATGAGAGAGGAAATGACTCAATTTGTTTCACAGATTAAATCAGAAATTAAATCTGATCTCAAAGAAGAGATAACGGGGATAAAGTCTAAATTGCAAGAAAATAATAATGAATTACGACAAGATATACTGGCAGCTGTTTCAGGTTTGGCTACTGTGGTGGTTAAGCTCGATGCAAGGCTTGAGGAAGTGGAAGACAAAGTTGACTCTTTAGATGACAAAATTCAAGACGTGGAAAGGAAGGTGGACTCCTCACAAGAAGATATTTTGATGTTTCAATACAGACAAATGGAGTATGCTCTGAGGATTAGAGGCCTCAAGGAAGATATGAATCAAGATTTGATGGAGGTGGTTCTTAGTGATCTGGCGCTGGCTTTGGATATGGATAAAGGAGAATTACAGAGAGAAGTAGAAAAAATTTATAGACTCAACTCCTGGATTGCTAAGCAGAAGAATTTGCCCAGAGATGTGGTGATTTACTTTACAAAGAAGTCCCTGCGGAATGAGATTATACAAGCTTTTTACAACAAAAGATTTCAGATTGCCGCCCAAGATGTCATCATTCTAAAGGAAATCCCATCTAAAATTTTAAGAAGTAGGAAAGACTTTGCTTTTTTAACCAATGAGCTTAAAGCTAGATCGATGCCATTCAGATGGGAAATTCCGATGGGTATCGTTTTGAGCCATGCTGGGACACGTTACAGATTGAACACAGTTGACAAAGCTAGAGATTTCTATACTTCGGTCCTGAGTGCAGGCTCAACTTCATCTGGTCGGAAATCTTTGAGTGCTAAGGAACCTGAGCAGCAATCTGAGGCACTAGATTTGGTTTCCGCAGGGATGATAGAAGTGGCAAAGCAACGCCAAACGGAGGCTAAAGAGCAGAGGATGACTCGTGCAGCTTACAAGCGTAAAGAGAAAGAGCAACGTAAAAAAGAGCCCAAAGAGAATTCTCCTGGAAGTGCATCACCGCCGGTGGGAGGAGCAAGACCCAAGAGTTATGCAACACACGCAGCTCTGTCAGAGTTTGATGGTGTCTTCTCCAGGCTGCGTGCCAAGGGAGATGGCAAAGTTTTTGAATGGTATCTTACAGGGTTTAGAGATTCCTCCTTCATGGCGTAGTGCTTTTATATCATTGATTCCAAAGGAGGATCAAGATCTTACTTTACCAAAAAACTATAGGCCTATATCTCTTTTAAACGTGGATTATAAGATATTTGTAAAAATTTTGGTAAATAGGCTTATGAGGGTGGTGCATCATCTTGTGCATAAAGATCAATCAGGGTTTATAACAGGAAGGTATATGAAAAACAATGTTAGACAAATTATTAACTTATTAGAATACTTAGATAAGAACAACCAAGTTCCTGCAGGGCTCATATTTTTAGATGCTGAAAAAGCATTTGACCAACTGAATTGGCATTTTATGCTAAGAGTAATGGAAGAAATGAATTTTGGTGAAAACATATTACAAGCCCTTAAGGTAATATATCAAAAACAAACAGCACAACTTATTGTTAATGGAGGTTTGTCGGAGGTTTTCACAATAGAGAAAGGTACTAGACAGGGGTGTCCTTTATCGCCATTGTTGTTTGTTTTAACATTGGAAATATTATTGATTAAAATTCGAGAGTCTCAGGAAATTAAAGGAATATATGTTAATAATAAAGAATATAAGTTGAGAGCTTTTGCGGATGACTTGGTTGTTACTTTGTCGCAACCTGATTATTCTGTAGTAAACTTATTACAGTTGATTCACCATTATGGTTTGGTCTCGGGTTTTAAGATTAATGTAAATAAGACTAAAATTTTACCTAAAAATTTGTCGAGTCAGGAGAAGCAGATTTTGGTTAACTCGACGGGTTTTGAGATTGTTAATAAGGTAAAATATTTGGGGGTGATGCTGTCTGTTTCTAATGCAAAACTATTTAAAAATAATTATGAAAGGTTGTGGGTCGGGGTACAGAAAGACTTGAAGAATTGGGAAAAGCTGCAATTATCCCTCATGGGAAGAATTGCAGTGATAAAAATGAATATTCTACCCAAGTTTCTTTTTTTGTTTCAAATGTTACCAATTTTGAAAAATGAGATTAATTTAAATGAGTGGCAGAAGGGTCTCAATAAATTTATTTGGGCAGGGAAAAAACCAAGGGTTAAGTTCAAAATTATGCAAGACTTCCGTGAGAGGGGCGGACTCAAGGTACCAAATTTGAAATTATATTATGATGCGGTGGTTTTAACATTAATTAGTGACTGGGTAAATTTGACAAACTCTGAGATACTTTATCTAGAGGGATGGGATTTACTTTATGGGTGGCATGCCTATTTAATATTTAATAAAAAAATAGATTGGGCTTTTAAATCTCATATTTTAAGAATTTCTTTACTTAGGATTTGGAGAAAATATTATAAAAGTGATTTTAAAGTACCATTATGGGCTATACCTTGGCATGCGATAGAAGGAATAAAAAGAGGGGTTAAAATGGATATGGTGTCTTACAGACAGTTACTTAAATGGGATGGACAAAACTGGCAATTAAAATCACGGGAAGAATTAGCACAAGAAAATTTTACTTATTCTTGGTTTCAATATAGGCAACTACTAGATAGATGGAAGATGGATTGTAAGGTGGGTTTCCTTAGAGAAGATGAAAATCTTATTAAGCAACTGAAGGATCAAAGACAAACCCACATTAAGAGAATTTATGGGGTTTTAGTTGAATTGGACTCAGAAACGGAACTAATTAAAGATTGTATGATTAGATGGGCGCAGAACTTTGGTGAGCCAGTTTCATTGGACACCTGGGAAACTATTTGGGTGAGAAATGTCAAATTTACTCAAGCACAGAATCTAAGGGAGAATTTTTATAAAATGTTTTATAGATGGCACCTTGATCCACAAAAAATGTCTTACATGTACCCTGACGTGCAACCTAAATGTTGGAGATGTGGTTATAAGGAGGCTTCCTATTATCATATTTGGTGGTCATGCAGAGAGATAAAAGCATTTTGGATCAAAATATGGTGGAATATCCAGAGAATTTTTAGAAGGAGGGTAAAATTTACTCCGCAATTATTTTTGTTAGGTATTGTTACAGATTGTGATACAAAGGAGGTTGTATTGATGTTAAATTTGATCACAGCCGCGAGGCTGTTAGTTGGACAATATTGGAAGAAGGAATCTTTGCCTACATTGCAGGAATGGTTTTTTAAAGTAGCTTATCTGGCGGAAATGGCAAAGATTTCGGCTTTCTTAAAGCAACAAACGCAAGAGAAGTTTTTTGCTATCTGGGACAAATGGATAAAATTTATACAATTTAGATTGGGTATACAAAAATATCATATAGCTTTTTCATAAGTTTTATTTTTATATATATTATAGATATCTTTTTTGTATATATAAATATAAAGTTTTTAATTTAATTTTTATTTTTTTTTTATTGCTTAAGCCTATATTCTGCTCTGGGAAGCTCAGGGGGGGGGAAGGGAGGGTTTTTGGGAGGGGTGTGGGGTGGGGTTTTTTTTTTATATGTATTGTTTAATTTTCTTTTTCTTCTGTATATGTTGTTTTTTGTTTTGTATTGTTCTTGTTTTTCTTGTAAAATTTATAAAACTTTTAATAAAAAAAAAAAAAAAAAAGACTTTATCTGAAGAAATGATGGAGCCATTAAAGGAACTTTTTAATAGTATTTTGTTGGGTACACAAGTTCCTCCTTCTTGGAAAAGAACTTTCATATCACTGATTCTAAAGGAAGATCAGGATCTTACAGAGCCTAAGAATTATAGGCAAATTTCATTATTAAATGTTGATTATAAGATTTTTACAAAAATTTTGGCAAACAGATTAATGCAGGTTATGAAGGACTTGATTCATAATGACCACGCAGGATTTATATAATGTTAGACAAATTATAAATTTAATTGAGTATTTGGATAAGAATAATCAGATTCCTGTGGCTTTTATCTTTTTGGTGCTGAAAAAACCTTTGATCAATTAGATTGGAAATTTTTATTTTCATTGGTAGAGAAAATGAATTTTGGGGATAATTTTTTACATGCACTTAAAGCTATATATCAGCAACAATCTGCACAAATTGTTGTAAATGGGGGATTGACTGAGAATTTTAATATTGAAAAAGGGACAAGACAAGGATGCCCATTATCCCCATTGTTATTTGTTTTAACATTGGAAATTTTATTGATTCAGATTCGAGAATCAAAGGTAGTCAAGGGCGTAAAGATAAGGAAGAATGAGTACAAATTGCGGGCTTTTGCGGACGATTTGGTTTTAATTTTGGAATAACCGAATCAAGCGATTGATTGTTTATTAGAACTTATAACACAGTATGGGAATGTCTCTGGTTTTAAAGTCAACAATTATAAGACTAAGATATTATCTAAGAATATGTCAGTTAAGGATAGGGAAAGTTTGGTCAAAGCTACAGGTTTCCAGATGGTAAAAAAGGTTAAATATTTGGGAGTATATTTAACTGCTTCAAATGGAAAATTGTATAAGAATAATTATGAACCATTATGGGTAAAAGTACAAAAGGACTTAAAAGATTGGAAAAAATTGCAATTGTCATTGTTGGGGAGAATTTCAGCTGTAAAAATGAATGTTCTACCAAAGTTTCTTTTTTTGTTTCAGATGATACCTATTCTAAAAAAAGAGGCAAATTTGGAAGAATGGCAAAAGGGTATTAACAATTTTATATGGGCTGGAAAGAAACCAAGGGTTAAGTTTAAGATTTTACAGGATGCTCGAGAAAGAGGAGGACTTAAGGCACCTAACTTGAAATTATATTATGATGCAGTCGCTTTAACTTGGTTAAGCGATTGACTTAATTTAACAAATAAGGATATTCTTTCTTTGGAAGGTTGGGACTTAATATATGGTTGGCATGCATACCTGATTTTCAATAAGAAAGTTGATCAGACTTTTAAATTACATATTTTGAGGAATGCCCTACGTCGTGTTTGGAAAAAGTATCATTACGGATTGAATTATAAAATACCTATCTGGGGGATTCCCAGACATGCAATTGAGGGAACTTCTAAGGGGACAAATTTTGATAAAATCTCGTATAAAGAATTGTTAATTTGGTCTGGTTCGAATTGGCATTTGAAATCCCTAGATGTATTAAGGCAAGAAAATATTCTACAGTCATGGTTTCAATATTTACAAATAGTGGATAGATGGACTGTAGATAAGAAAGAGGGAATAACATTAGAAGACAAACAATTCGTTATCCAGATTAAAAATCAGAGTCAGGCTCATATAAAAAGAATTTATAATGTTTTATTAGAGTTAGATTCGGAAACAGAATTGGTTAAAGATTGTATGATTAAATGGGCTCAAAATATACAGGAACCGATTTCATTGGATTTATGGGAGATAATTTGGACTAGAAATGTTAAATTTATACAAGCTCAAAATTTGAGAGAAAATTTTTATAAAATGTTCTATAGATGGCATTTAGATCCTAAAAAATTATCTTGGATGTATTCTAATATACAGCCCAAATGTTGGAGATGTGGCAATAAAGACGCGACATATTTCCATATTTGGTGGAATTTTAAAAAGGTAAAGGCTTTTTGGATTATGATCTGGTGGAACATTCAAAAGATTTTTAGAAGGAAGATAAAGTTTACTCCTCAACTATTTTTATTGGGTATTTTTGTGGATTTAAATGATAAAGAAACTATTTTGATGTTGAATTTATTAACTGCTGCAAGGTTATTAATAGGTTTATATTGGAAGAAAGATTCTTTGCCTACTTTAGAAGAATGGGTATTTAAAGTATCTAGTTTTGCAGAAATGGCAAAAATTTCTGCTTATTTAAAGGATCATACACAAGAAAGATATATTACTGTATGGAGAAGATGGATAGATTATATTCAAAAAAAGTATGGAACTAAAAAGTTTCATTTATTTTATGAATGAATATTATAGTAAATATTATAGAGAATTGTCTTATAGGTTATTGGAGTTAAAGGTTAAGTATGATATTTTCTTTTTTTTCTTTTTTCTTTTTCTTATTATAATTTTTTTTATTATTATTAACCCTGTATTCTGCTCTGGGAAGTGAAGGGAGGGGGGTTGGGGGTGGGAGGGAGGAAATGTGGGGGGGTAAGTGTAATATAGATAATGGTTGCTTATAGGGGTGCAGCCTGGGCTCTCCCCTTATGCTGCGTTCATGGGTTTGATAGGGATGAGAGGTTAGAAAGTGTAGAGAGGAAGTAGGGTAGTGAGAGGAGAGGGGGAGGGGAAGAGAGTAGGATGGGAGGTGAGAAAGAGGAGGGAAGTAGGGAATGTTTTAAGAGAGGGTGGACGCGGCCCGGGGGGAGTGGGCAGGTCATAATAATGTTTATTTTATCTTAAAATTGTATTGTATACTTTTTTTTATAATGTTTATATGGAAAAAATAAAAAACTTTTAATAAAAAAAAAATCATGATACAGAAAAGATAAAAAAGAACCCGGGATAAAATTAGAACACATAGAATTAGATAAAATTCTACTAAGAACTGAAGATAAAATGATAAAAAAGATATACTGGACTTCTGGTTCTGGTTCGCGGCGTCTCTAGTTGCACAAGGAGACTTCTCTCCTCGTCGGCTAGCTTTCCCTTCGTCGGCAGACCCTTATGCGGGTCCAAAGTCGCCCTAGAGGGTGCGATCTCTGTCGAGGAGGTTTTGCTTGGCTGATGAAGAGCAGCGGCTCCCTCAGCTTTCCGAGCCATCTCTGAGGGCTGACGGAGTAGATCGGCCAGTAAAATGGTTGATCACCCTGCTGCTTCAAACCGCAAGTCAAAGAACATCTAAGCTGTAAGAACCCCCGTGGTAAATTTTTTCTTTGTTATTCTCTCTATTCTGTTTTGTTTTGTTACCTGAAAGAGCCTTTTCGGAATTACTTCCCTGGCTTGAAAAGGCAGCTTCTACATTTTTTTGGTGAAGGAAGGAGTTCTATAAAAATAGAACAAAATTTTATATTTACTTTTATATTTTTGGGGGTACAGAATTTTTTTCCTGTTCTTTTCCTCTTTTTCTAAGAACTGTACTATCATCCTATGCTGGAGGATTATTTCTTTTTCACGTTATACTTTAAAAGACAGAAAAAGGGAAATGACGTTTGGAAAAGATCTTTTTTAACTTACTGAGGACATCTAGAGGTGAAAATTTAATACTGCCGCCTCTGGTTACTTGGTTTGAAGACAGCTGACCTTCAAAATACTTTTGAAGAGGAAAGATAAGCTGGGTAACTGTGGGAACTGTGGGGGTGGATATTGCCTAAATTATATTAAATATAGCCTCCACAAAAAAGAAAAAAGAGACTCTTTTTAATTATTATCAAAATGGAGAAACCTCAGTCACATTTAAACTGTACACTTATATTGGAAAAGATCTATGAGGCTACTGCAGAAATATGTGCTACAATGAAAAAGTTTACTACAGAACTAAGATCTAGGGATTTCACTTCAAATGTTCAAATGGACATCCAGACTATATCTGACTATGGTATAAATCAAAATATATTAGAAGAGGAATCAACAGAGATAAAAGAGGAACTTATTTTATCTTACAAACCTTTCATCTGCAACTTTGAGGAACAGAAGTAGCAAAGACTGAGATTTCAAACTACAAAGCAACGACACTTCAAGGAGGAGATCATCTGCAACTTAGAGGAACTGAAGAAGCAAAGACTGAGACTTCAATTATGGGACAGGAATAGGAGGTTAACGTTAGCTATCACCTATAAAGAAAATCTATATAAGATGTTTCACAGGTGGCATCTTCCTCCTATAAGATTAGCAAAAATGGACAAAAAATCCTCATCATTATGTTGGAAATGTAGAAAATCACCAGGGACTTACTACCACATGTGGTGGGAATGCCCAAAAGCCCAAGAATTTGGGCATCTGATAAAAAATTGGTTGGAAGAGATATTATCATTAAAAATTGAATTAAAACCAGAAACCTTTTTATTAGGGATAACCAAGGATAAATTCAGCAAAGGATCTTTATATTTAGTATTGCACACTCTAACTGCAGCAAGACTAGCCTATGCTCAGAAATGGAAGGGAAAAGAAACCCCTTCCGAAGAAGAAGTATTAAATAAAATCCTATCCTGCGCTGAAATGGATAGGTTAACATTAGAGCTCAAAAATAAACCTGAAACAGACTATTTCGAAATTTGGAATGAAGTGTATAAATGGTTAGATTTAAAGAGGCATGCTGGGATGAATGTTGATGAATAAGTTAATAACTCAGAAATCTTTATACTAATATTTTTTATATCAGATAGAATTAAAAGTTATTTAACCATAATGTACATTATCGAAAGAGTGCTCACTTTGTTATAATGTATTTTTTTTTCTTTTTTTAACACCAATAGTATTGTGCAAACCAGGGAAGTTGTATCATCTCCAATGTGTCTTTTTTGTTTTTAATTGTATCATGTCTAATGTGTCTTTTTTGTTTTTAACTGTATATTCAATAAAACTTTGATTTAAAAAAAAGAAGTTACAACAGCACAGAAAAAAGTGACATGATCATTTTTCACACTTATGACTGTTGCAGCATCCCCAGGGTCATGTGATTTACATTCGGATGCTTGGCAACTGATTCATACTTATGATGGTCAGTGTCCCAGGGTCATGTGATCATCTTTTGCACCTTTTTGACAAGCGAAGTCAATGGCGGGGGGGGGGCATGGCCAGCTCAACATCACTCAGTTTAGCTCTCTGGCCGCTTCTACAGCAGATCTGCTTGAGGGTGTTCTGGGAAATGTTTGACAGAGCTGAACCCATGTCCAGCTCCATCATTAAGGGGACCCCCTGCAATTTGACATCAATATGCAGCTTCTTCTTCAATGACCAGTGGGCTCCTGTTCTCAAAATGCTCCTGTGGGACGCACAGAAACCCACCCTATTCTGGCTGGGACCCTGATACCTTTCCGAGGCAATTCTTCCGATGGACGGTCTTTCTTGCGACCCAAACAGATGGCGGCTACGTGGCCTTGCCGGCCACATGCCCGGCAAGTAGCAGAGCGAAAACAGCAGTCGGAGCGCTTGTGGTGGTCTCCACATCCGAAACATTGAGGGAATAGAACTGCCTTGTCAGACCCCTTGTCAGCTTGCTCTTGGGGCCTTATCTTTGCTGGCTGCTGCACACAGTCAACCTCATTTTCGGAATCCAGTTCGGATACCTCTCGAGCAACCTCTTGATGGACTGAGCCTGAACTCGTAGGGTTCTTGGAAAGCCACAAGGCCTTAACAGCTCCTCCCGCTGCTACGTCGGCCGTGATTTATTTTTATTTATTTATGAGACTTATATACCGCTTTAAGTGCAAGTTAAAGTTAAGTTAACAGAGGCTAACAACCAACTTCCCTTCCTGGATGTCTTAGTCTACAAGAAATCCAATGGCTCCCTAGGACACACCATCTACCAGAAGAAAACACACACAAACCGCTATCTGCACGCTCTCTCACACCACCACCCAGCACAGATCAACTCTGTAGCCAAGACACTCATCTCCAGAACAAAACGCTTAGCTGACGAACAACACCTAAAACCCGAACTACACACTCTCACCAATGTACTAACATCCAATGGATTCCATAGAAATAAGATTACAAACCTAATCCAAAAAGAAACCCCCACTAAAATCCAAGACAAAGAACAAGAAAACGGCAAAGCCCTCCTCCCATACATAAAAGGCACCACAGACAGAATCAGTAAGATCCTTCATAAACACAACATCAAAACAGCATTCTGCACAAACAGAAAAATATCCACCATCCTTAGAAACCCCAAAGATAAAATTGAATTAGAAAATCAAGGAGTATACGAAATCCCATGCACCACTTGTCCCACCACATACATCGGACAAACCAACAGAAGAATAAGTGCACGCATTGAAGAACATAAGAACTCAGTCAAAAAAGAGGAACCAACATCTTCCCTGGTCCAACACCTTAAAGCCACAGGACATGAAATTGACTTTAAAAATACCAGAACCATTGCCAAAAGTGAACATTTTAATAACAGAATAATCAGAGAAGCCATCGAGATAGAAAAACGCCCACACAGCATGAACAAGCGAGATGATACCTCCCGCCTACCAGCCATTTGGAAACCTGCCCTTATTGACAAACGACTCCCTAACCCCAAAATCTTAAACCCCTCTGCAACTCAGACTAACCTGAGCACAACCAAACAGAACACTCCCCCAGCCAATCAGAGCACAGCCAAGCCCCTAACCATTCAGAACACACCTCCACCCAATCAGAACACAGCCAAGCTCCCATCCAATCAGTTCATACCCTCACTGGCAGTTAAAAGGAAGAAACAGCTAAAACCACACATTGCTGCTCAAAGCAAGAAGCTAAAAACACCAGCCTGAAGATGACGAATGTGACTTCGTCGAAACGTTGCCAAGACACTTCCAATTTTACGCGGGAGAAAACCCGAACAACCAAAGACCTATATATATATATATATATATATATATATATATATATATATATATATATATATATATATATTAATATTAATATTACATTGCCCCCAACAATCTGGGTCCCCATTTTACCTACCCCGGAAGGATGGAAGGCTGAGTCAACCTTGAGCTGGTGAGATTTGAACCGCTGACCTGCTGAACACAGTCAGCTAAAGTGGCCTGCAGTACTGCACTCTAACTGCTGCGCCACCTCGGCTCTTAGCACATCTTGGAAAGAAACGTCTTCCTTTGCAAAAATCTTTTGCTGCAATTCTCGGCTCCTCAAGCCACAAACTAGCCGATCTCGTAGCCATTCTTCTAAGTCTTTGAACTCACAGGGCCTTGCAGCTTGACACAGAGCAGCAATAAAGTCCGCAGCAGGCTCTCCTGGACGTTGGTCCCACTGCTCAAATGCATGATGCCATGCAATCACCGATAGCTTCGGTTCAAAATGTTCCTTTAACATTTTCTTCAGCTCTGTATAAGCGATAGATTCCAAAGGTGTTGGGGCAACCAGATTATCAGCAATATCAAATGTCTCTTGCCCACAGACACACAGTAATGTTGCAGCTTTGAGTCCGTCCTCCAGAACTTGATTTACCCTAAAGGGTGTTTCCCTCTCGGAGAAGTGCCCGGACGGGTTTGTGGTGTTTCATCAGCCTCAACATCAGGGCAGGGGTGGGGGAGTGGCAGTCATCGCTCGGAGGTCCCTGAGTCCTCGTGGGATTCCTGCTCCGGAGATTGTTGGGTGTGAGTCCCTCCTATTGAAGTTGGGTTCACGGGTTCAGTTGGGCTTGTTGCTGACGTACCTACCTCCCAGCTGCGTTGCAACAGCCCTGCCTGCGCTGCTGGAGTCAGTAGCCGGGTTGGCGGTGGAGTTCCCCAGACTTATGGTACTGGGGGACTTTAACCTGCCATCACTCGGCGAACGCTCAGAGGCAGTGCAAGAGTTCATGGCTTCCATGGCAACCATGGACCTGACCCAGGTAATCCAGGATCCGACTCATAGGGGTGGTCACACGCTCGACCTTGTGTTTCTCTTGGGGCAATGGAGACATGATCTGGAACTAAGGGGAATAGAGATCTCTCCCTTGTCATGGACAGATCATTTCCTATTGAGGCTGGACTTCAGAGCATCACTCCCCCACCGCAGGGAGATGGAGCCGATTAGGTGGTTCTGCCCCAGGTGCCTAATGGACCCAGATCGGTTCCAGGAGGAGCTTGGGGAAATAGCTGACTCCCTTGTCCACAACTCGTCCGGGTCCCTGGTTGTGGCCTGGAATGAGGCGGCGTCCGGGGCCCTGGATCGAATTGCGCCTTTGCGACCTCTCTGTGTTAGTGGTCCCCGGGGGGCGTCTTGGTTTACTGAGGAGCTCCGGGAGATGAAGCGCCACAAGAGACGTCTAGAGGGACGTTGGAGGGCCAGTAACTCTGAATCTGACCGATCACTATTAAGAGCCTATCTTAGGACTTATTTAGTGGCGATAAGGGCGGCAAAGCGTGTTCACTTTTCCGCACTTATTGCATCCGCAGAATCTCGCCCGGCCGCCTTGTTTAGGGTGACCTGCTCCCTTCTTAAAGTGGAGGAGGCGGAGGAACTCTTGCAGGGGAGAGCTGAAGAGTTTGTTCAGTTTCTCTCGGACAAAATCGCTCAGATTCAGAGAGAACTGGACTCCGACTGGGCAGTGCCAGCCGAGATGCCGGGGGCTGGTCTTAGTCATGTTATCTGGAGCGAGTTTGAGCCTGTGACCCCTGATGAAGTGGACAAGGCCGTGAGGGCAATGAATGCCGCCACCTGCTTATTGGACCCGTGCCCCTCCTGGCTGGTCTCTGCCAGTAGGGAGGTGACACGAGGCTGGCTCCAGGCAATAATCAATGCCTCCTTGATGGAGGGGTCTTTCCCGCAACCTTTGAAGGAAGCGGTGGTGAGGCCCCTCCTCAAGAAGCCTTCCCTGGACCCAGCTGTTTTGAAGAACTTTCGTCCTGTCTCCAACCTCCCCTTTGTGGGGAAGGTTGTAGAGAAGGTGGTGGTGTCCCAACTCTTGCAATCCTTGGATGAAACCAATTATCTGGACCCTGTTCAATCTGGTTTCAGGCCCGGCTACAGCACTGAGACTGCTTTGGTCGCACTGACCGATGACCTCTGGCGAGCCCGGGATAGGGGTCATTCCTCTATCTGGTGCTTCTTGACCTCTCAGCGGCTTTCGATACCATCGACCATGGTATCCTTCTGCGTCGTCTCGGAGAGGTGGGGGTGGGCGGCACCGTATTGCGGTGGTTCTCCTCCTACCTCTCTGACAGGTCGCAGTCGGTGTTGGCGGGCGGACAGAGATCGACCCCTAGGTGCCTCGATCATGGGGTGCCTCAGGGCTCGGTCCTGTCCCCCCTCCTTTTTAACATCTACATGAAACCGCTGGGTGAGATCATTCGGCAACACGGGGTGAGGTATCATCAGTATGCGGATGATACCCAATTGTATATCTCCACCCCGTGTCCTTTCAGTGAAGCAGTCGACGTGATGTGCCGGTGCCTGGAAGATGTGAGGGTCTGGATGGGGGTGAACAGGCTTAGACTCAACCCTGACAAGACCGAGTGGCTCTGGGTCTTGCCTCCCAAGGGTCAACCTGATGGTCCATCATTAGTCCGGGGGGGGGGTAAATTTACCTCCCTCAGTGCAGGCACGCAACTTGGATGTCCTCCTGGACTCACAGCTAAATTTGGAACAACATCTATCGGCTGTGGCCAGGGGGACCTTTGCCCAGGTTCGCCTGGTGCACCAGTTGTGGCCTTATTTGGACCAGGAGGCTTTACTCACGGTCACTCACGCCCTTGTCATCTCAAGACTGGATTACTGTAATGCGCTCTACATGGGGCTACCGTTGAAGAGCGTTCGGAGGCTGCAGTTGGTTCAGAATGCAGCTGCAAGAGCGATTGTGGGTGCACCAAGGTACACCCACGTGTCATCTATCCTCCGCGAGCTGCACTGGCTTCCTGTGGGTCTCCGGACGCAATTCAAGGTGTTGGTTATCATCTTTAAAGCCCTTCATGGCATAGGGCCAGGTTACTTACAGGACCGCATACTGCCGCATAGTTCCCAGAGACCAGTGAGGTCCCACAGATTGGGCCTCCTTCAGGTCCCATCGGCCAGAAAATGTCGGCTGGCGGGCCCTCGGGGAAGGGCCTTTTCTGTGGTGGCTCCGACCTGGTGGAATCAACTTCCCCGAGATTCGAACTACTCCCACCTTGGCAGCCTTTAAGAAAGCCATTAAAACTCTCCTGTTCCGGCAGGCCTGGGGCTGATGTCCCCGGGGTGGGTGGGATACGATTGGACATGCTGTATGAATGTACTTATTTTACTGTTTTATTGTTATATTTATTGTTTTAATTTTGTATGCCGCCCTGAGTCCCTCGGGATTGGGCGGCATATAAATTTTAGAAATAAATAAATAAATAAGTAGTTTTCTATTCTGGCACCATATGAGCTCCAACGTTCAGGGTGGGCTGTATCGAATTCGGACAGACACCCTATCTTAGCCATCGTTTCTTCTTTGTGGCCTCGTTCAACGCCTCGTGCTGTTTAGGCTTGCGAAGGGGTTCAGGACGAATCTTGCTGAGCTCTCCTCCAGCGTCTTTGTACTGGCAGGCAGAGTCGCACGTTGGAACACCGAACTTCCAAGCACTTTGGCCTCCCGTGGTGAATCAGCCTAGTATTCTTTTGTTGTTTTCTTGCAGCACGATCCCACCTTCGTCACCAATGATCTGTTCTGTGTGTTGGTAAGGCATTGAGACAAGGCAAGAGTAACAACAGTTGCTTCTTTATTCAAGCTTCAACAGAACCAAACAAAATGGCGCTGATCCCTTTTATGCCCTTTTGACGGGAACAGCATCAACCAATAAATGCAACGCATTTTCCCACTTTGCACGTGCGCAATAGGCTGGAGATAGCCTGTCTGCCGCGGGCAGGCCACGTGGTCTGCCCGGGTCTCTCTGCAGCTTCCTGCACCTGCACTGTCAATCACACGCCCAGGAAATAACATCTCATTGAACCATCCTTTCTTCCTTCCTCCCTTCCACTTTCCCTTCATTCCCTCCCTTCTTTCTGCCCTGCTCATTCAGCCTTCTCCCCCATCTCCTCCAAGCTCTCTCTGCCCCACTCATTCAGCCTTCTCCCCCATCTCCTCCAAGCTATTTCTGCTCCGCTCAATTCACGCTTCTCCCCCTTCCCCTCCAAGTTTTTTGTGCTCAGATCATTGACAAGTCTCCCTCATCTCCTCCAAACTCTTTCTGCTCCACTCATTTACATGTCTCCCCATCTTACTCTTTCTACTCAGCTCATTCAGCCTTCTCTCCATCTCCTACAAGCTCTTTCTGCTCCGTTAATTTACATGTCTCCCTCATCTCCTCCAAGCTCTTTCTGCCTGCTCATTCATCATTCTCCCCATCTCTTCCAAGTTCTTTCTGCTCCGCTCATTCACACTTCTCCCCTTTCTCCTCCAAGTTCTTTCTGCCCCACTCATTCAGCCTTCTCCCCATCTCCTCCAAGTTCTTTCTGCCCCACTCTTTCAGCCTTCTCCCCCATCTCCTCCAAGCTCCTTCTGCTCTGCTCATTCAGCCTTCTCCCCCATCTCCTCCAAGCTCTTTCTGCTCCAATCATTCATCCTTCTCCCCATCTCCTCCAAGCTTTTTCTGCCCTGCTCATTCATCCTTCTCACCCATCTCCTCCAAGCTCTTTCTGCCCCACTCATTCAGCCTTCTCCCCATCTCCTCCAAGCTTTTTCTGCCCTGCTCATTCAGCCTTCTCCCCATCTCCTCCAAGTTCTTTCTGCCCCACTCATTCAGCCTTCTCCCCTATCTCCTCCAAGCTCTTTCTGCTCCGCTCATTCAGCCTTCTCCCCCATCTCCTCCAAGCTCCTTCTGCTCTGCTCATTCAGCCTTCTCCCCATCTCCTCTAAGCTCTTTCTGCTCCAATCATTCATCCCCATCTCCTCCAAGCTTTTTCTGCCCTGCTCATTCATCCTTCTCACCCATCTCCTCCAAGCTCTTTCTGCTCCGCTCAATTCACACTTCTCCCCCATCTCATCCAAGCTCTTTCTGCTCCGCTCATTCACACGTCTTCATCTCCTCCAAGCTCTTTTTGCCCCGCTCATTCAGCCTTCTCCCCATCTCCTCCAAGCTCTTTCTGCTCTGCTCATTCAGCCTTCTCCCATCTCCTCCAAGCTTTCTTCTCCGCTCATTCAGACGTCTCCATCTCTTCCAAGCTCTTTCTGCTCCGCTCATTCAGCCTTCTCCCCCATCTCCTCCAAGCTCTTTGTGCGCCGCTCATTCAGCCTTCTCCATCTCCTCCAAGCTCTTTCTGCTCCGCTCATTCAGCCTTCTCCCCCATCTCCTCCAAGCTCTTTCTGCTCCGCTCATTCAGCCTTCTCCCATCTCCTCCAAGCTTTCTGCTCCGCTCATTCACACATCTCCATCTCCTCCAAGCTCTTTCTGCCCTGCTCATTCAGCCTGCTCCCATCTCCTCCAAGCTCTTTCTGCTCTGCTCATTCACACGTCTCCATTTCCTCCAAGCTCTTTCTGCTCTGCTCATTCACACGTCTCCATTTCCTCCAAGCTCTTTCTGCTCCACTCATTCACATGTCTCCCCCATCTCCTCCAAGCTTTCTGCTCTGCTCATTCAGCCTTCTCCTCCATCTCCTCCAAGCTCTTTCTGCTCTGCTCATTCACGTCTCCATCTCCTCCAAGCTCTTTCTGCTCCGTTCATTCACACGTCTCCATCTCCTCCAAGCTCTTTCTGCTCCGCTCATTCAGCCTTCTCCCCCATCTCCTCCAAGATCCTTCTGCTCTGCTCATTCAGCCTTCTCCATCTCCTCCAAGCTCTTTCTGCCCTGCTCATTCATCCTTCTCCCCCATCTCCTCCAAGCTCCTTCTGCTCTGCTCATTCAGCCTTCTCCCCCATCTCCTCCAAGCTCTTTCTGCTCCAATCATTCATCCTTCTCCCCATCTCCTCCAAGCTTTTTCTGCCCTGCTCATTCATCCTTCTCACCCATCTCATCCAAGCTCTTTCTGCTCCGCTCATTCAGCCTTCTCCCCATCTCCTCCAAGTTCTTTCTGCCCCACTCATTCAGCCTTCTCCCCATCTCCTCCAAGTTCTTTCTGCCCCACTCATTCAGCCTTCTCCCCTATCTCCTCCAAGCTCTTTCTGCTCCGCTCATTCAGCCTTCTCCCCCATTTCCTCCAAGCTCCTTCTGCTCTGCTCATTCAGCCTTCTGCCCATCTCCTCTAAGCTCTTTCTGCTCCAATCATTCATCCTTCTCCCCATCTCCTCCAAGCTTTTTCTGCCCTGCTCATTCATCCTTCTCACCCATCTCCTCCAAGCTCTTTCTGCTCTGCTCAATTCACACTTCTCCCCCATCTCCTCCAAGCTCTTTCTGCTCCGCTCATTCACACGTCTCCATCTCCTCCAAGCTCTTTTTGCCCCGCTCATTCAGCCTTCTCCCCATCTCCTCCAAGCTCTTTCTGCTCTGCTCATTCAGCCTTCTCCCATCTCCTCCAAGCTTTCTTCTCCGCTCATTCAGATGTCTCCATCTCTTCCAAGCTCTTTCTGCTCCGCTCATTCAGCCTTCTCCATCTCCTCCAAGCTTTCTGCTCCGCTCATTCACACGTCTCCATCTCCTCCAAGCTCTTTCTGCCCCGCTCATTCAGCCTTCCCCCCATCTCCTCCAAGCTCTTTTTGCTCCACTCATTCAGCCTTCTCCATCTCCTCCAAGCTCTTTCTGTTCTGCTCATTCAGCCTGCTCCCATCTCCTCCAAGCTCTTTCTGCTCTGCTCATTCACACGTCTCCATTTCCTCCAAGCTCTTTCTGCTCCGCTCATTCCGCCTTCTCCCTCATCTCCTCCAAGCTCTTTCTGCTCCGCTCATTCACATGTCTCCCCCATCTCCTCCAAGCTTTCTGCTCTGCTCATTCAGCCTTCTCCTCCATCTCTTCCAAGCTCTTTCTGCTCCGCTCATTCACATGTCTCCATTTCCTCCAAGCTCTTTCTGCCCCGTCATTCAGCCTTCTCTCCTATCTCCTCCAAGCTCTTTCTGCCCTGCTCATTCATCCTTCTCCCCCATCTCCTCCAAGCTCTTTCTGCTCCGCTCAATTCACACTTCTTCCCCTTCCCCTCCAAGTTTTTTGTGCTCAGATCATTGAGAAGTCGCCCTCATCTCCTCCAAACTCTTTCTGCTCCGCTAATTTTTATGTCTCCCCGTCTTACTCTTTCCACTCAGCTCATTCAGCCTTCTCCCCATCTCCTCCAAGCTCTTTCTGCTCTGCTCATTCACGTCTCCATCTCCTCCAAGCTCTTTCTGCTCCGTTCATTCACACGTCTCCATCTCCTCCAAGCTCTTTCTGCTCCGTTCATTCACATGTCTCCCTCAGCTCCTCCAAGCTCTTTCTGCCCTGCTCATTCATCCTTCTCCCCATCTCCTCCAAGCTCTTTCTGCTCCGTTCATTCACATGTCTCCCTCAGCTCCTCCAAGCTCTTTCTGCTTCACTCATTCAGCCTTCTCCTCATCTCCTCCAAGCTCTTTCTGCTCTGCTCATTCAGCCTTCTCCCCATCTCCTCCAAGCTCTTTCTGCTCCGCTCATTCACATGTCTCCCCCTTCTCCTCCAAGTTTTTTATGCTCAGATCATTGACAAGTCTCCCTCATCTCCTCCAAACTCTTTCTGCTCTGCTCATTTACATGTCTCCCCATCTTACTCTTTCTACTCAGCTCATTCAGCTATCTCAGCTCATTCAGCCATCATTCACTCAATCTTACTCTTTCTACTCAGCTCATTCAGCCATCTCCATCTCCCCATCTCCTCCAAGCTCTTTCTGCTCCATTCACTCAAATGTCTCCCTCATCTCCTCCAAGCTTTTTCTGCCCTGCTCATTCATCCTTCTCCCCATCTCCTCCAAGCTCTTTCTGCTCTGCTCATTCACATTTCTCCCCCTTCTCCTCCAAGTTTTTTGTGCTCAGATCATTGACAAGTCTCCCTCATCTCCTCCAAACTCTTTCAGCTCTGCTCATTTACATATCTCCCCCATCTTACTCTTTCTACTCAGCTCATTCAGCTTTCTCCCCATCTCCTCCAAGCTCTTTCTGCTCCGCTCATTCACATGTCTCCCCCCCATCTCCTCCAAGCTCTTTCTGGTCTGCTCATTCAGCCTTCTCCCCCATCTCCTCCAAGCTCTTTTTACTCCGCTCATTCACACGTCTCCCATGTACTCCAAGCTCTTTCTGCTCCGCTCATTCACACGTCTCCCCCATCTTCCTCTTTCTGCTCCGCTCATTCAGCCTTCTCCCATCTCCTCCAAGCTCTTTCTGCTCCGCTCATTCACACATCTCCCCCATCATTTGAAGGTTGGGATTTATGAAATATATTGTATATTCCTTAAAAACTAAAGCCAGTGAAGAATATTTCAATTCTCTATTCAAAATATATGTGTTATTTAGGTTTTATTTTTATGACATTTTATATTCATGATAGTAATACATTGTGAACATAGTTTCTATGAAGACCTCCTCCAATTCACACAGGCTCTCCAAAGTTTCAAAAGCTGCAATGAAGCCAAACAATGAACTTATCAAACATTTAGCTGTTTATTTTTCCATTCGGCTCTTTTTTTGTTTACATATCAGGCGCAGGAAGAGTTGCTGGCGTGCGTGGGGCCCAGCGAGTGCCTTACCTCCCTTGGGCTGGGCCAGCTGGTGGCCCAGTCGGTGGTCGGCCTGCGCCGTCTCTGCCGCTTGCCAGCTATGCCTCGGGCGGGGCAAGGGGCGGCACCACGCATGTGCAGTGCTCCCGGGCAGGGAAAGTCCTCTACTTACGCTTGGGTAATCCTCTACTTACAACCGGTTGCGTAGTCCTCGATTTACGACCAGTTGGGGGTCGCGGCATTAAAAAGGTTGAGAACCACTGGTGTATCGGATGATGCAATATTCATTTTCAACATACTGATTCCTTCTCACAAACTTAGTAATATTTTCATCAACCTCTTAGATCACTTTATACTTAGGTAAGATTGAAATATTCTTATATGCTAGACAAGATATTTTCCCCAGGAACAATAATTCCCCTGTATTTAACAAAGTCTGGACAGTAACATTTGAACTTTTGTCTGCTTCTTTGGGGACCTTCTTATTCATTAAGCAAAACATTAGCCCCAATCAAAGCAGGAGGCAAAGAGGAGGGCGCTCACCATGCATCCTGTTGCTTTCTTTGAACTGTTCCTCTTCCTTGTCAACTGAGTCTGGCTCCGTGCAGAAGGAAGCAATGTTTTCATCCAGGTGCCAACTTTCATTCTCATCTACCACACTAAACATCAGGAAGAAATCAAGGTCCACATCATTGCGTTTTGAAGGTAGCATTTTCAGAGTTCCTGGACCAGGAAAGAACGTGAGTGAATGAAGAACACCAACAGGGTGGGAAACTTATAAAGTTTTCACCCGCTTCAACTTCTCTTCCAGGATGACCTGCTAACCTGGGATTCACTGCATGCAATGCCCATAAAAAGGGGGGGAGGGTCATCAACCATACTGTTATTGCTGCCATCTTGAATCTATGTCCACACATCACATTAAGGCAGAGAATTGTTTATGCTGTATGAAACTCTCATGACTTGTAAATCAAAGTCTACATTTACAATATTTCTATCTTGCAATACTCATTGCATAGAATTGCAAAGTGCCATATACCTCACTAAAAACAAGCAAGTTGTTTACAATTTAAACATTACAATATTATGAAAAATCTTTATAAACCTTTTTAAAAACCTGGAGCAATACTACAATCTGAGGCCAGACCAGAAAGGCAGAGCAGCATCAGTTTAACTAACATCTTTGTTTTTTTAAAAAAATTGATTTTTTAATATAAACATCTTGATATTTAGTAAACAACGTGTTGTCTGAATTTATATTTACAAAGTAATCACTAACTGTTAATTTCTATATTCCAAAATCCATATTATAACTTTGCTTGATTTTCTCTTCTTCTAATAATATTCTCTTTGCAACCTAAATTAATACAATTCTTATTAATTTGATAGGTAACAATTCAATATAAAGATTTTTCTAAAATTTCTACCAATAATCTCATCAATATCATGCTTCTTTTCTATCTGGTCATCTTGGTTGCCTCGACACAAATCCTGTTTACAATTCTTATTTAAATTTATTTTCCCTACAATGTTCAAAACATTTCTACTGGTTAAAATTTTCCCAGAATTAATTACCTTAAAATATTTAAATCTATTTTCATATCTTAAAAAATAAGTAAGAAAAAAACACAAAAGACATAGAAAAAGAAAAAACGTGAGAAAAAGAAAAAAAAGGAAAAGAGAAAAAAGGAAAAGAAAAAAGAAAATAATATACTACTTAAAATTAATATACACATTTCCAAATTCTTTCTGTACTTTTTACCCATAATTGAACCTATGTTTTATCTTTAAATGTTCTATTTAATAAATCCAATCATCTAATCTTTTAACTCTATTCAAAACATTTTCCCCATTTTTAGTTATCCATTGAAATTTTCTTAAAATCAATTACATTTAAATATCTAAAACATTTCATTTATGTTAATCATCCCACACATTTTTATAGTTCTCATATTGAAAAAGAAAAGAAAAAAAGAAAAAGATATTGTCTTACTTATAGAGTTCATCCCTCTTAAATTAGAATCTTTCAATTTCTTCAGCCATTTCCAACAAGCGTTTAATTTTTAACTATTCCCTCTGATACACCCCATCATCTAATTTCTCAATCCTCACTTTAGCTCTCTTCTTTTGCCAAGCATCTCTCCCAATCAATATATTCCGTTGCATCAAAGTGTCTTTCCATAATCTTGCAAATGTTGTTGTGGATAACATCGTGACTTTGTAAAAGGATTTTACCTCTTCATATTCACTGAAGATTTCTCTCATCATCCCTTGTCTCCCCATTTCTTGTGGTACTCCCAATGACTCAGCAATCCATTTTGTCAAAAATTTTTCCTTATCCTCAAATTTACTTTGTGATTTTAGAGTTATCTTTTCAATGTTCAATGATTCTTGTAAGTCCTTTTCCACTTGAGTCTCCACTAGCTTATGTTCAATTGTCTGCTTTACATGATCTCTCTCATTTTTTGTTTTCTGATCATTTGATTGTTGTGACATTAAATTGAGAATGCATTCATTTAAATTTTAAAATTCATTTTTAATTTCCTCATGGTTTGAAGTTAATATCATTTGCATTTGTTGTAACAGAACAAACATTTCCTCCAAGTATGTTTGTTGGTATGTTCTTGGTATGTTCTTTCTGCAGATTTCTCATGCTCCATAATGACCAAAAGTCCTTTCTCTGCCAATCACTTTAAAGTTGCAATTTAAGAAATATTTATAATCCAGGAAGGTCAATTTTTCCTAAGTTTTGTAATTCTCACTTTATAAATAGTTCAGTTGCTCTTTGTTTAATCAATACTCTGAATGTCACAACAACAGGTTTCTCTTTCTGAGCTGTATATTTAGGGCAGTATTTTCATTCACCACTAGATGTCAGCACCAGTCCATCTTTAAATTCCTCCCCCCCCCCCCCCAAACTTAATTCACCACTTCCATTTAGAGGAGGGTGGAACAAAGACACATACCCCCTCACTTTCAGAGGATTTTTATTTCTGGGTTTTTTTCTTTTTTTCTCAGGAAATCAGTCAGGTAAAAGAGAGAAAATCAATATTCTTACCCAGTTCAGTCACACTGTTTACAATCATGCTTAGTTTAGTGCTTTTTGGCTTCGATTACATGTAGCTTGGGCTAGATTCATGAATGACACTAGCCTTTCTTCTGTCGGTTTTTGGAGAGCTTTCCTCAGACGTCTGGATGAATCGTCTCCCCAGGATCAGCGGGGCTTCCCTCCTTCCTTGCCACCTCTCCAGGGTGGCTTTGGGCCCATTAAGGGTTGCCAAACAGAGAGAAATCAGCCGTAGGGATCGCATTGTCTCGATCCCTCGGCTGGTGCGCTAGCTGTGCAGAACCAGAAGCCTTAACTAACATCTTTGTTGAGCAGGTATATCTTAAGCTAAAGATAATTGAACTTTGGGAATAGAGGCCCTTGACAACTTGGTGCAGGCAGCTCAACGTGGCCAGCTCACTACTGCCAAGTCACTTCTGCCAACTCACCAAAGGACAACTCAACACAGCCAATTCTCCAGGGGACAACTTACCGTGGGGAGCCGGAGGAAGAGCCAGGCAGATGGGTGAGTGGGTGGGCAGAGCGCAGAATGGCGGTGGTGGCTGTGGGCTTCCCATTTTCATACACACACTACCACCCTTGTTACTGTGCTGAGCTCTGGGCTATTTAGAGTTTGAGGCATTTGGCAGTGGCAGCAGTTGGTGAGGTGGACAGCAGGAGATATGAAAATGGGAAGCCTCCAGATCCCACCACTCTGCACTCTGCCTGGTTCTCCCTCTGGCTGCCCATGGCAAATTGTCCCTGTGGTGAATTGGCCATGTTTAGCTGTCCTGCATCAACTTGGCAGAGGTGACTTGGTGGTGGCAAGCGAGCCATGCCAAGTTGTCCCATTTTACCCAAAATTACATTTAACATTGTTAAAGTAAGTCTCATTAAGTCTCAAGAAAAAAACCGGCAATGTTGTCTATACAGTACAAAACAGAAGCCTATTTATGTTACATCATCACCCTGCCCATCGGAGTCTTGGTTATTAAGTTTAATTTCTAGCCAAAATCAAATGGGCCACCCTGAAATAAGTATTTGCTTAAATTAAATTAAGTCTGAACCCTGGAACATTCAAGAAAGGTATGTAGCTTATTGTAGCAGAGGCAAGGTCATTTCAAAAAGGATTGACAAAACCAATCTCATTTTTCTGAGTAAATTTACCTTGTTTACATATCAGCAAAGGCCCAACTAAGCCACTGGCAATATCTTTTGGTGCATTGACATGGGAATGATAGATCCATGTTAAACAGGCTGGATCATCAGCAGTTGGGCCATGGGCTTCAGGAACCGTCCACGTGTAAGTATGGTTTCCTCCTGGTGGAACAGCATCATCTGCCTTATGATCTTCAGAGGACCTATCAGGATAAAGGGCCCCTAAAAGAAGGGATCAATGACACCATCCAGTCAAAGGTAGGTTTCACAAGAAATCTAATGCTTAATGCTTCCATCTGTTGATATACGTTATTCTATATTATTAACTGTAGGATAGTCTACACAAGGTCCAAACACAATAAATTTGTCATTAGCCTTTTTTGAGTTTACCCTTTGCCAACATAATATCCTTTAGACATACTCAATTTGTCACACAACATTCCCAGTCAACAGTGATGGAAGTTGGGGTTCTAGAGATACATATACCTAAAGCTGGTCCAAAGCTTTCAGCTGTTCTGTTCTGAATGGGTTGCCCCATCTGATTTCCAGAGGTCCTTGCCAGATATTGCAGGGCCACTTGGGATTTCTAAAGGATGGCTTGTCACATGCAAGCTTTCAAATATTCATAGGAGAGAAAATTCATTTACCTTCTGAATCCTTTGTGTAGAAGACACCATGGGGGTGAATGGTGAATGGACGGCTGGCAAAATTTTTCAGGTGCACAGTAATGGTGTCTCCCACTTCACCTCGTATGATGGGCCCAAGGAATCCCAGCCAGGCAGGCTTGGATATCTCTAACGTGTACGTAGAATCAGAGTATTGCTTATAGATTGATTTCCTGTAAATCCCACCTATTCTATCCTTGTCAGGTTGGAGGAAACTGGAGGCTATACTAGAAAAGAAAAGACAAAAGTTGAGACAATATTGGTAGCAATTTCCACCTAAATTCACTCCAGTGAATTTATCTCTGGTTGGATGCTAAAAGCCTTTGAAAGTTCCTTATAGGATAGGATAGGATAGGATAGGATAGGATGGGATGGGATGGGATGGGACGGGACAGGACAGGATGGAACGGAACAGAACAGAACAGAAGCTGGAAGGGCCTTCAAGGTCTTCTAGTCCAGCTCCTCGCCGAAGCAGGAGAACCTATACCATCTCAGACAAGTGATTGTCCAATCTCTTCTTAAAAACCTCTAGAGATGGAGCACCCACAATTTTTGAAGGCAAGCTGTTCCACTGGTTAATTGTCCTCACTGTTAGGAAGTTTCTCCTTAATTCCAGGTTACTTCTCTGTCAGGTCCCCAAATCCAATGTCATGGTTCCGATAGATGAAACCATTTAAGAGAACTTCAAGGCAAAGATTTCTTCCTTAAAGAACATTTTATTTTGGAAACAAGTTATCAGCACATACAAAGGTGAATCCAAGACTAAATTCCCCTCCCCTAGGTTAGAAAGTTACAAGTTACATTTCCCACTCCAAATTGCTGTCATGAATCACATTCACCAATTGTTAGAAATGTGGGCACTCCTCCCAGCTGTTCCAGCCCGCCAAAATGTTATCAGCACTGACCTTGGTTCCCATACTTGTGAATTGTTTTGGCTAACTGAGAGTTACCCCCCTCCCTCCTTCTTCTAACTAAAAATGTGACAACGAAAACAAAATGAAAATGACTTCAATTCGGTTTGTCACAGCGTTGACATCTTTACTGTCTTCCTTTCTTATATATCAGTGGTGGCGAACCTTTTAAGAGACCTAGTGCCCAAACTGCAACCTGAAACCCACTTATGCATCGCCGGGTGCTGGGGGCGTGGCCACGGAGTGGGCACGGCCAGGGTAGATGTGGCCAAGTGAGTGTGGCTAAGGTAGTCATGGCAACATGGGTGGGTGTGGCCAGGGTGGGCGTGGCCACCTCAATGTTGCTCCTGGGGAGGGATGCCTGTGGGGGCCAGGCAGAATTGGAGAAGATCCAGGGGTTCTCTGGTGGGTGGGGCAGTGGGTAGGAGGCTCGTCCCGCAGGGTGAAGTGATGCAAGGGAGGGGGCAGGGCAAGGGTGCCATTGCCGTGGGGCAAGGCAAGGCGAGGCAAAGGTTGGTTGCAGACAAAGGGGGGCTCCGATGAGGAGGTGGAAGAGGGTTTAAGCAAGCTTAGCAACCAGAGTGGGGATCCCTCCCCAAAACAAACATACTTCATGGGTAACCTCAAAGCATGACAGAAGAGACCAAAACCTGCTGCAATCACCCAGCAGATGGGAGGGGAATAAAAACCAAACAGCCCCCCCCGCCAATCCTCAATTAAAGCCTCAGACAGGGAGAAGGCGTCTTGCTCAGCTGAGGGCTTGGAGGAGAAGGGCAGCTACATCCCCTCCCAAACGCTGCCCTCTCACAAAAGTAGGATGAAAACTCCAAAAAGTGACAAGGAAAAAAAGTTAAAACAGAAGAGTGTCTCGCGATGGTTTTCTTCCCCACTTCCTTCTGAAGGTTAAACATGTAAAGACCACAAAAGAAAAAAGTTGGCTTTCTCTCGTTTTAATTCGGAAGGAAGGAACAGGAGGCTGGGGGGAGGGGGGGTTGTTTGTTTCAAAGGAAGGGAAAGAGGGGCTGGGGGAGCACAGCAGGAGAATGGTGATGGTGCAAGGCTTCTGGCTATGCAGGGGGCATTGGGGTGCGTTCTTTTTTTAAAAAAAACAAATTTTATTAATTTTCCAATTTAACAAAGCTCCAGGTATTAAGGAAGCAACATGGTGATTGGGTAATCCATAATCCAGTAACAAGCTCTTTCATACATATGTCAGGTTACATCATCAAAAATTTCCTCTCTGTTTCCCTTGGTTATTATATCACATTCAAATTAATACATTGCTAGTTATAATTCAATCGGTTAAAACATTTATCCATATATTTTTACTTTTACGTCTCCATGTCCTGTTTTTAACTTTTATCTAATTTCCATTACAGTATTCCAGTTAGCTTAGTGTCCTCCATAGTATTTAAGTTTCGGATAACCCACGGTTCCCTTAGTTCATTACAAAATAGTTATCATATCTAAGATACACTTATTATTTATTCAAATAAATTCTTACTTTATTTCACAGTCGTATTCTATTTCTCATCCTAATATCATCACTTACCAATAAAATAACCTTTATCATCTCAATCCATCTTCTATATTATAATTCAAAACTATTATTCTAATAACTAGTTTTTAGTTTCCTTATAGGTCTAAATCCTAAATATTAAATCTTAAATATTAAATGTAATGTCTTTTAAAATCTCCTTAGTCCATTAAATAAGATTTTAGGCTTTTCCATTAAAGGTCATATAAAGAAATCCCATTTTTTAAGTCTGACTCTGGCTTTCCTTTTGTGCCAAACAGGCTTCCATAGCAGTGCCTTTAAATCCTCAGGTGGATCTCCCTTCATTCCTTCACATGTCATTTGAATCAAGGGAGACCATCTAGCTCAGTGGTTCTCAACCTGTGGGTCGGGACCCCATTTGGGGTCGAACGACCATTTCACGGGGGTCGCCAAACAAGGCTGTCCGCCATTTTTCCCCCTTTTCTTTGGCCACGCCCCTGGCACCTGGTGATGTATAAGTGGTTGGGGGTCATCACAACATGGGGAACTGTATTATGGGGTCGCGGCATTAGAAAGGTTGAGAACCACTGATCTAGCTATCAATTTTTCAAGGAAGCCGGTCCCTTCATAGTCATTATGTTGTTGATCTAATAATTTGAGTCTCCATGTTTGGCTTAGCATATTTGTCGTCAGCTCAGACTGGTCTTCTTCTTCTTCCGGTTTCAGCTGATTTAAATAAAAAGTCATATTCAATGTTGTAATTGTTGTTTGGTTGTCTGGGTTACCTAAATTCTCAGTGTGCTGTGTACGTAGGTCTTCAGCACCTTCCATCTTAGTGTTGCTTTGTTCAGTTTCTGTTGTTGTCAGAATTGCAGATTTTTTAGTTGAAATCAAGGTTTGGCTATCAGGGTTCTCAGTAGGTTGTAGCTGGTATTCTTTAAAGTCCACTTTAATGTTAATTCCTTCTTCTTCTGTTGCCTTTTGAGTTGTAAGTTCATCAGTTGAAATCTGGGCTTCATTTTGTAGCTTTAAGATGGCGCCTTTATCTTTCAGTCTGGAATTCATTAGCTCAGTAGCCTCTAGGACAGTGGTTCTCAACCTTTTTAATGCCGTGACCCCCAACTGGTCGTAAGTCAAGGACTACTCAATGGTGCAGCAGGCGGTGCTGATGGGGCAGGTGAAATTGGGGCAGGTGAAATTGAGGACAATGGAAGAGGTGGTGGAGTAAGTGAAAAAAGCTCTTGATAAATTTAAGATGCACTTGAAAG
Organism: Crotalus tigris; assembly: GCF_016545835.1. Classification (NCBI taxonomy): domain Eukaryota; kingdom Metazoa; phylum Chordata; class Lepidosauria; order Squamata; family Viperidae; genus Crotalus; species Crotalus tigris. The sequence continues at coordinate 1,062,834 of NW_024097841.1, read as the reverse complement.
CCCCATATCAGAGGAAGAGTCGAAGGGTGAATCAGAGGAGGAGGAATCAGAGGTCCGAGAGATGGCAGTGACTGGAGGCCAAGAGGCAGCATGCGGCAAGGCCGTCCATTTCAAGGAACCAGAGGCAGACCAACCCAACCAGCCAAGGTGAAGCTGATTCCAATCGGAGTGAAATTTGATGGAGATTCAAAACAACTGGGACAATTGTTCACCTACATGCAAATCTATAGAACATGCCTACCGATGTCAAAAAGGTCCGGGTAGTTATCCTAGCTTTGGAAGATGGAGCAGCTGACTGGATGGTGACCCTGTACAATTGCAATGCACCCAAATTGTGGAATTTCAACTGGTTTATGGCTTCCCTCTGCAAACATTTTGAAGACTGGCTGGCAGACAAGAAAGCCCAGGAATGCATAAAAAAAGTGAAGTAGGGAAGGAGACCAGTCACTGAATACACTGAAGAATTCAGAGAGCTGGCCAGTCACCTTCGCCAGCCAGAAGACATCCTGATAAGCTGTTTCCAGGTTGGATTCAATGAAGAGCTATATAATGCCTGCGTGGCTCACGGAGCCACGGGATGGCTGTATGACTGGCGCCTGCTAGTCGAGGAAGTAGAGATTGATCAACGCAAGCAGCTACATCACCCGGTGAGACCAAGCTTCAAACCGCAGTCCGAGAAATGAGGGGAGACTGCACGAGCTTCACCTGCCCCATCTCATAGCACCGCCTGCTTCAAATGTGGTAAAGAGGGACATCAAGCCGTGGATTGCCATAGCAAGACACCGGCCAAGAAAGGGACTGTTTACTGGCTGGAAGACCTCCCAGAGCCTCACTGCATCCCAGGGAGACTGCAATGAGATTTGAGGAAGTTGTAAAGCTCCTCTGGGATCACCACCGAGAGGGCTGAGCTCCGACTCCGCGCTACGATGGCACAGAAGGGGCGGAAGATGAGAATAACCCATTGGTGAGTGGACCAATTGACCCCATAACAGTGTCCCTAGAACTTTCTATACCTGGTGCTGGGAAGACAGTAAAATTAGCTGTCTGGCTGGACTCAGGGTGTAGCTGAGTACCATGATTAGCCCAGAACTAGTGGGGAAAATGGGAATACCCCTCAGGAGGCTAAAAACAATTACTTTCTGCCAATTGGATGGCCCAGTTGCAAGGGGAGTACCCGCCAGCTTTGCCACCAGACCGTTATGTATTGATCTCTCAGAGACTCTAGCTTTTATTGTGGCCCCAGGGATGGAGTGGCCATTAGTTTGGGGTCTGGCTTGGTTAAAGAAATGGAACCCCATGATGAACTGGAGGGAAGGACAGTTACAATTCCTGCCTGTTTCTAAAGAAAACGGTGGGAGATGTGGATTGCGGAAGATTTTGCTTCCGTTCCCAGTGAGTCAGACTTTAAAGCCCTCCCAATGGAATATTGAGATTTGGCTGAAGGCTTCAGTGACCAGAAGGTAGACGAACTCCCCCCTCATCAACCCACAGACTGTGCTATTGAAATCATCCCAGGGGCGAAACTACCAAAGCCAAAAATGTACTCTTGACTCCCAGGGAATTAGACGAACTGGGAAAGTTCATCAAAAAGAATCTGGAGTCGGGTTTCATAGAGCCGGCTAGACCCCGAGTAGTAGCCCCTTGTTGTGGCCTGTCAGCCACTGGAAAACTCCGCAGCTGACTCAGAGGAGGAAGCACAGGACTGGGCATTGGGCCCAGCATCAGGGCCAGCTAAAAGCTCCGATGGGGACGAAGGAATGCTGTTGCACCCAGGGACAGAGGCGGAGCCTGGGCTGTCTGCCAGCCCCCCAGATGGAAAGGCTGAGACCTCCATGCCTTGAGGCAAGTGATTCAGGAGAGGAGGCTCACATGGGGCCAGTAATTGATGCATGGGTGCAGCGGAGACTGAGGAGAGGAGAACAGCAAGAGGCTATAGGCTGATCTTTGGGGCGGAAGAGTCACCACTGCTAACAGAGCCCAACCCTCAGCTGCGGATAAAAGGCAGGGGCAGAGACAAATAGGTGTGGCAGACAACTATTCGTCTCCCTGCCAGTCACCCACTTCTAGTTGGAACTCCTGACTCGTTTGGAAAATTACCGGGGGTTTTTCCTTGGACCCTGTGATGCTGGGAGTCGGAGTTCCTTCTGAGCATGTGCATGTATCTTATGTTTGAAAAGAGCCAGCTTGCCTGAAGGACTCTTGCTGCAAGTGTGGTGAGAGACTGAGATTAACTCTGGGTTTTGGGAGACCCCTGCAGGGGAAAAGGAAGCGAGCTGTTGTTGGAGGCAACTAAAGACTTTAACAGCCAGCTGCGTGAAATTGCTGGTGTTCCTGAATAAAAGGAATGTTGGAGATTTATTGGTACATCTGTTGTGTTCGGGGAGCCAGGTCAGAATAGTTTGTCTGCCACCCAAACTTACAACATGGAGCAACTCCGGGCAGAGAATGCACAGCTGACATAACAAGTAGCCATGCTCTGAATATAGCTGGCTCAGCTTCAGGTTGCCACTGCTCCACACTCCTGGAGCAAATGCCTCATTGCTGGCTGGATAAATTCAATGAGACACAGGCTCAGTTCCTGGGTTTTTTGGACAATGCCAACTTTATATGAGTCTGTGGGCAGAGGACTTCCCCATTGACTGGACAAAGGTGGGGTTCATGCTCAGTCTTCTGTCAGGAGCTGCAGCCCAATGGGCTGCCCCCCTTCTCACCCAGGCCAGTCCGCTGCTGGATGACTTTCCGGGGCTCTGCACGCAACTTTGCCTCATATAAGGACCCCGTAAAGGTGCAGACAGCCAGAAGATGCCTCAAGACCCTGAAACAAGGAGCAAGTGAAAATGCTTTCCAATATTGTCCCTTGAGAATCATTGTTGCCCTTTGGCTAGAAGTCTAACACTCAATCATCCAAGCAAATGGGCTGGTAGGAGAGACAAGAGAAGTATTTCTTCATTCAAAGTATAACAGGTTTACATAATTTGTTGCTACATGCCAGTATAAAGGTGCTTGAAGTTGAAGTTTGGAGTGAACTGAAGGGGGTTCAGATAGATTCATCAAGGAGAGGATCAATCGATAATGATCACATCCTGTTTCTAGAGGAAGGATGAAGTGGGTAGGTAGGCAGATCTTGTGCCCACTTTGAGAACTTCAAGGGAATGAATCTCATCGGTATGATCAAAAAGACCATCTCAACTCAGCATCCAAGAGCAATATAGGCCATAAGTAACAAAAACACAGGAATCATGACAAGCCTCCACCTGTAATTCAGTGGTTCTCAACCTTTTTAATGCCACGACCCCCAACCGGTCGTAAGTTGAGGACTACTCAACCGGCCGTAAGTCGAGGACTACTCCACTGGTGCAGCACCGTTTGCAGAATGGGAGTTTTGGCGGGCTCAGCAGGGCAGAGACAGCCTGGACAATTCCTCTTGGCTTTGGAAAGCCAATAGAATTAGACTCTATTCAAGAGAGTCTCTTCGATTGGCTTTCAAAAGCCAATAGAATAAAAGGAAGTAGCACAGCTAAGGAAAAAGGGGGAAAAAATGGCGGACTGCATTGTTTGGCGACCCCCGTGAAATGGTCGTTCGACCCCAAATGGGGTCCCGACCCACAGGTTGAGAACCACTGCTGTAATTGAAGGAACATCAATCGGGCTTATCAGGCACTTAGTAGGGCATATCATATGGCTAGTGGCTTAATTTGACTGACAGTTGTTCCAGCACACAATTAGAAAACATTTTTCAAGCCAAGGCTCACCACAATCTTTGAATTAAGTGCTAAGAGCCCCAGCAACATTCTAGAGCAGTGGTTCTCAACCTGTGGGTCGGGACCCCATTTGGGGTCGAATGACCATTTCACAGGGGTCGCCAAACAATGCAGTCCGCCATTTTTTCCCCCTTTTCCTTAGCTGTGCTACTCCCTTTTATTCTATTGGCTTTTGAAAGCCAATAGAATAGACTCTCTTGAATATAGTCTAATTCTATTGGCTTTCAAAAGCCAATAGGAATTGTCCAGGCTGTCTCTGCCCTGCTGAACCCGCCAAAAGTCCCATTCTGCAAACGGTGCTGCACCAGTTGAGTAGTCCTCAACTTACGACCGGTTGAGTAGTCCTCGACTTACGACCGGTTGGGTGTTGTGGCATTAAAAAGGTTGAGAACCACTGTTCTAGAGGGCAGGTGGGCTGGGGTAAGATGTGGGCTGGTAGGATTGTAACAAAAACTAACCATGACTTGGACATGATCAATTAGTTTAAAATAAAGGAATTAAATTTTCCCAAATGTACTTTTTAAAGAGGCAACTGGACTTTCTTGTTTTTCTTCTCATCCAAGAAGCTTCTTCAGCTCTGACTCAGAAGCTGAACTGCAAAAGCTTCTTGGATGAGAAGCGAAACGTCTTCAAAGAAAAACAAGGAAGTCCAGTTGCCTCTTGAAAAAGCACCTTTGGGATAACCATGACCTGGATGACTGAGAATCTCCATAGGCAAGGGAATTAAATACAATTTAAATGTTTGCTCTCTGTTTATGTAATCATTATTCCCTGGTGTCATACGAAAATTTACAGTTCACCAGCAGCATGATGGATCCCAGACAACTGCACGTGGTCCACAAGTGACAAATCACACAGTTCTGGTCTCTCCTTAGTCACTTCCAGCTCCGACAGTTGAAAATACAAGTGGAAAGATTGTTCTACTGCTGCACAGATAAAATTAGGCATTTTATCAACCTCTCCAGCTGGAGTTCTAAGTGGACTTCGAGTTTCTATCTGTAGATGAATCAGGAATCTCCCTATAACCAGAAAGATTTCAAACCATGGTAACTATTGAGCATTTGGGGCTGAATAATTTGAATATAAGTCCAGCCCCAGAGATTTTAAAGGCTAAATTCAATTGAGACCACAAGTTTTTCTTTCTAGATTGATGGACAAACAGTCATGGAAGTTTGTTTTTACACAGTGAGATTACTGTATGTGCAAAGATGGAAAAAATTCAGCACTGCCCACAATGGAGGGATGGACAGTGATGATGATGGCACTTGCTGAGATGGCCAAACTGACTTCTTTGATCAGAGAAAATACAGTATCTGTTTTTATTGCTGAGTGGAAACCCTTTAGACATTTTGTGTGAAACAGAAAAATTCAACTTACAACTTATGGTTTTGATGATTAGGCATAATAGATGATAGAGCTATGCTGTCATCATAAAACAAGAGGTAAATTTATAACTGTATTTATAACTGCTGTAAGGAAAATCAGTCGCCAGTTCTTTTGTATCTTTTCCTTTTTGTTCTTTTCTATTTTCTTTTACTTTTCTCCCCTTTCCCTTTTTAGCCACACAAGGCAGCTACTTTGACCTGAGGGCAACAGTCAAGAAAATGTCACCAGAGAAAGAATCTAAGCCGAAACATCTTCATCATAAATTCAATGGTGTCACAGCAAATCTGGCTCCAAATCATATATATAAAACTAAGTAATCAAAATGTTACAGTGGTAGACTAAAAAAAATTAGCCACTTGTGGACAGATATGCCTGTGAGACTTCTAAAATACCTGTCAGAATCCAATTATTTTTCATTTCTAGCTACCTACTCTGAAAAAAAATCCATTTCTTATTTTCTCTGGATTCTGTCATACTATGAAAGGGGAGGAGGATAAGCAAGGAGGTTTTATGACTCTCACTTCCTTCATTAAACTACAAAGTGACTGGATGTTGATTCTCATCAAGAGGACTGACCATAACAATACGGCCATCGCCTTTCATCTACTCTCTCTCTGAAGTCCCCCTTTTGCTAGCAGTGAGGGAAAAGGGGGTGAACAAGGCAACGCCTGGGATCTGGGAAAAGAGAAGATGAGTGATCATTACCCAGAAGAACTATGGGGTGGGGGCTGCTTGGGAACACTTAAAACATTGAAGGATGGGAGAGAATTCCCCAGATCCTGTCTGGCATGCCTGCAATCATTTTCTCTTAATAAAGATGCCTGTTGGAAGAGATATTCCAAGAGTTCTGTCTTCTTAAGATGTAAAGTGAGGTGGATCCTTACAATACCATTTAGACTTCCCAAAATTAAATCATTAATTTAAAGCGTGCATTAAAAATATCCAAAAACTCATGAAATTAAAAATATTAGTAATATTGCCTGAAATCCTGGAGGTAAAATGGCTGAAAATTTGTGAAAATTAGAAATCCTATAAAATTTCAAGCAGTTTTAATTTTATTAATTTCCCTAGGTTTGTGGTTGAATCTGCCCTCTGAAAAGGTGACTAATTACCCTGCAGATAGTTTTAGGGAAGGGAAACTCCCTGATCTATGATGAAAACTTTTGAACATTTCCCTCTGATAATCAATGAACATTTTTTACATTATAAATATTGTAGTGTGGAAATTCTCCCATTTTTTAAAGATAAAAGACGTTTGCCACTGCACCTCACAAGTTGTGATACATGCAATACATTTCAGTTTTGTGTATGCAACTCGGAAGTGATTTGATGTGCCCAGGTTGTGGGAATGGAAAAAGTGAGACTCACGAGTCATTCATAATGCTCTGTCCGGTGATCACATTCTTTCCCAATGGAATGTAGTTCCACTCTACATTATGGATCCCCAAATAGTAGAGTCTGGTAGCTCCGTCTACCAGAAGAACCAGCGAAAGGAAATGGAGACAAAGGACAGAGAACTGTATTCGCTGACAGGAACACATCAAAGCGCTGAAAGTCCCTCCAGGACTCAGGATCTGAAAAAAGGGATGGAATAAAAGTAGTACAACATAGAATAACAGAGTTGGAAGGGACCTTGGAGGTCTTCTAGTCCAACCCCTTGCTCAAGCAGGAGACCCCACCATTCCAGACAAATGGCTGTCCAGTCTCTTCTTGAAAGCCTCCAGTGATGGAGCACTCACAGCCTCTGAAGGTGAGCTGTTCCACTGGTTGATTGTTTTCACTGTCAAGAAATTTCTCCTTAGTTCTAGGTATCTTCTCTCCTGTGCTGACTGGGGAATTCTGGGACTTAGTCCAAGTATCTTAAGCTGATGAGTGTCAATGCTGCAACTGAGCATGATATAGCTATTTTCCTGCTCATTCTAGGTTGTTGTCACATAGAACGGAGGGAGGAGGGGGTTGCCCAGGTGCTTCGCTAGTCATAATAATTTTTTGTCCTGTGGGAACCAAGGTCATCGGTTGCTCCCAAGCCTACAGGCTGGGCATTGTGAAAAAAGCCCGCCATATAATTGCATTGGGGAACGTAGTTGCTTGCATAGCTTTATGAGTGGGATTTTTAACTTTGTACTGGGGAATTGTTACGTGTGTATCCAGACAGTCAAGGTTTCACTCTTGACTGTGCCAATACTTTGTGACTAATAAACATGAGGAATTTGCAAGCCTCGGTGTTCTGCTTTATTCATCTCTGTTTGTCGGAACCATGACACTGAAGTTGAGAAACACTGCACTACAATATTGACTAGGGTTCTAAGTCTGCGAGATATTACACTGGGAAAACTCAAATATGCTCTGGGTCATGGTTCACTGGGCAGGACACAAATTCTTTCCTGAAAATATAGTGTTATATAGCCAAGGCTTGTTTGTCTAGTGGGTCTTATGACAGATTTTCAAAATGAATAGCTAGATTTATATTAAATTTTCACTCCCTTTTCTCTGCAGCTCCCACAGTGTTTAAAACATCTGACCCCTGTGGCAAGGTACACTTAGCTGGAGCCCTGCAAAAGATCCTGAGTGATTGCTGACTTCCTTGAAACTGGTTTCCTTCATAAAGTTTCCTTATCATGGCTGATTCATTAGCCTATAATGAGACACCAGGAAAAATAGGCCAGGATACCATTGGTTTTTCTCTTTTTCCTGCTTTTCTGTTATCAACATGCTTAAACTTTGCCTTTACAAGTGGCCCTTGACTTACAGCCACAATTGTGCCCCAAATTTTTGTTGCTAAGTGAGACATTTGTTAACCTTTCCTAGTATAGTTTTTAAGATAGTAACATGGTTATTAAGTGAAACTGGCTTCCCCATTGACTTGGCTTAACAGAAGGTTAACAGATGACATGACCCCGGGACACTGCAACCGTCATAAATATGAACCAGTTATCAAGCATCTGAATTTTGGTCATGTGACCATGGGGATACAGCAATTGCCTTTATAACTTTGAACGGTCATTAAATCAATGGTCGTAAGTCAAGGACTACTTGTACGCTGTTCTGATTTAATGTAGTAGGATTAATAGACTGGAATCTTCTCTTCTGCACAATATAATTATCTTTTTAAATATGCAGACTGGGCACTTCTGTTCTTTTACATCCTTTCTATAGCAATTTGTGAAATTGTATTTCCATTGGGTAGTTTGTCAGGAAGAAATTTAGCATGAGTTATTTATTATCCAAATATATATCCAAATATCTATCCTGCAACGTAGCTACATTTTGCATCATCTTGTGCTCCATACACCAGTTGCTGCTAAAAATAAACTACTGTGCTCTAGTTTGATAGTGACCTGTATTTTTAGGATTTAAGAGATACGCCTTGGCTAAGGATGATTGTTTTTATGAGAAATCCTTTTGCAGGTTTGCAAGTAATTTGATTTTGTTGTTCCACTGACTGTAACATTTCCATTTCTTTTTAGCAGCCTGGGGTTGAGATCACAAATCATAAAACCACCTGAAGAATGAATACCTTCTAATGAAGAGAGGTTCAAAAGTTTGCTCCTTCAAAATTCCCCATCTGATCAAATCCACGTGCACCATGGTTTCCCCCAAATTCCCTTCTTTTCATTGGAAACAATTGAAAAGCTTCTGAATAAAGTTTAGGCCCTCTGCAGCCTAAACCTTTCTTGAGAGTTTGCCATTCCATTGGCGTGTCCATTTGCATATGTTCATTTAGGACTGTAGTCCTGATAACAACTTTCCTTTCAGTGAACCAAAGGGTTTGCAATTAAGTTAAAAGACGGTTCCCTTACCTTGACAAAGAGAGATGCTCAGAAGCAGAAGCCACGAGAAAGAGTGAAGACATGCTCCAGAAGCATTTTCTTCCAGCACCTGATGTCCCAAGGAAATCTCTTGAGATTTGAAGGAGACCAGGAGGGGCAAAGTCTCACTCATAAACCTGCAGCTGACTGTGGGCCTTTCTGCAAGGTCTGCAAATCGACCAGGCAGGATACATGCAGGATACATGCATTCATCACTCTTTCGTTTTCAGTTTAAATAACCAGGACAACCTTGGCATAATTTCCCACAGGTGGCATGCTAGTTTATGATTGGAGGAACCAGATGATAATATAGCAATAAAAAATAACTTTATGATAAAAAGGCAGAAATGACTAATATAGAGAGACTAATCCTGATACTTTCAAGAGGCTCCTTTGTACAATGTCTTTTAAATTTGGTAAAATATAACACCTAAGATTATTAAATACAGCAGTGATAATACAATAAAAATCATAACTAATAGATAAAAACTAAAGAAATAAGAACCCATACAATGTTTATAGAACTAACTCAACTTATTGTTAAACCTAAATAATATTGAAACAGATGCCACTCTTTCCATGCTTACGATAGAAAGACATTTCAAAACTGATTTACAAAAATAATTTCCAGTGTTTAACAACAGGTATGTACTTTCTTACCTATATAGAATTTTCTTGGTTTGCACAATTCATATGTTTTAAAATTTGTTTAAAACTGAAAAATTAGAGGGTGCCAAACAACTGCCTTGCATGCGTGTATTCAGTGACACATCAAGATTTTTCTGCTATATGAATCAAGTTGGGTGTGATTGTGTGTGCATTTCTTTTTATTTGCCTGAATCAGAGAAATGATTCTCAAAGGTCATTTCAGGACCTTTATTTTAGGGTAAAGATTACCCCTAGTAGTACAGTGTAAGGACCCACCCCACTTTGCATCTTAAGAAGACAGAACTCTTGGAATAATTCTTCCAACAGGAATCCTTTATTAAGAGAAAATGGGTGCAGGCGTTCTAGACAGGACTTGGGGTTCAAGCTCTCCCATTCGAGGTTTTAAGGGGTTCCCCAGTAGTCCCACCCAATCACCCCCCCTTCCAGTGATAGTTTCAGGCATCACAATCCCACCCCTTTTTTCCTTTCTTCCGTCTGGATGGAGACTTCAGATAAACTACATGAAAGGTAAATAGCCTCCTTTGTTATGAGAAGGCCTTTTGGTGCTAACCACATTCAAACCCTTTGAAGTTGTACCAAAGGAAGTGAGGGCCATAAAGCCCCTTTGTTCACCCCCCTCTCTTTCTTTATGACAGAATCCAGAGAGGGCAGAAATGGGGTTTTCTATAATTGATAACTGGAGATGAAGTATAATTGGATTCTGACATACAAGTCAGATGTGATCCTTCTATAGCCTTTTGGAAAACTCGCAAGCAAAGGGTGCTCAGGGCATGGATTGACTCTGATTAGGATTGCACCTTTGGTAGGATCTGTTTCTAAATTGCCTCAGGATCTCTGGGACCAGCAGAAACTTTTTTTGAAAAATTGATTGCAGAAGAGAGAAATTTTCTTGAGAGAAAACTTCATGTTTCTCAACCTTAGCAACTTTAACAGGTATGGATTTCAACTTCCATGCTGATTATGGAATTCTGGGAGTTGAAGTCCATATCTCTCAAGAAACACAGGCTTAATCATTTCTTTGCAGCTCTGGGACTGCCGTGGAATAAGTCTTGCTACTAAGCTTAAAGTTTACCAGGCAGCAGTGCTAACTACTCTGATGTATGCTAGTGAGACCTGGACAGTGTACAGGAGGCACGTTAGGCAACTGAATTACTTCCACATGACTTGCCTTCGTAGAATTCTGAGGATCCGGTGGCAGGATAAGATATCAGACACAGATGTCCTCTCCAGAGCAGGCCTATCATCAGTTTACACTCTGCTGATGAAAGCTCAGATGTGCTGGGCAGGTCATGTTGTAAGGATGCCAGATCATTGCATCCCTAAACAGTTCTTCTATGGTGAGCTGTCTCAAGGAAAACGATTGCATTGGGACAAAAGAAACGATACAAAGACACGCTGAAAGCCTCTCTCAAGTCCCTGGATATTAACACCATCTCTTGGGAACTTCTGGCGCATGATCGACTGACATGGCGCACCTTGGTGTACCAGGGTTACCAGACATATGAACACAGAAGGACAATCTTGGCACAAGAGAAGCGAGCACTCCACAAAGCCAGAGCCGTAAATGCTGAAGTAACAGTGTCTACATTTCTTTGTTCAGTATGTGGCAGAACATTCCATGCTAACATCGGTCTTATCAGCCACCTACGGACACATCGTTGATGGCCCATAATCCACAAGATGTCAAGGTCTTCATCGAAATTGATGGACGAACAACCATTTTTTTAAACACACACACACACACACACACACACACACAAACAACTGGCATGTACTATAAAGTGGGAAGAAACTCTCAATACTTCCAAGCTATTTTTCTAAGCTTATTTGCTGTACCAATTGAAGGAATACAGATACTGCCCATATAAAGGACATCTCTCGTTCCCAACAAGTTTAGAAAAAATGTTCACCATGCAAAAATATTTCTGTAATGTATTGCCAAGCAGAAAAGGGATCCACTGAATTTTTTTCATTTTAAACTGAAGATTATCATGTAGCCTTAATTTAAAGAAGAAAGGCAGCCTCTGTGCCCTGTTTCGGGATCTTCCTACACATACTGGAGCTGAGCTGAGTCAAATAGACCAGGGGAATGGGGGCCCAGATTTACGCCCAAAGCCCACATGAGCAACAGCATATGTGATTTGTATGACTGATTTTCTAGTAAGAGTCTTTTGAGAAATGGGATTACTTTGGCAAAGACAGAGATCCTAGAAAAAGTGCAGAGAAGAGTAACAAAGATGGCATGGAGATGATCTGGAGGCCACATGATTGAGAATGCTGGGTATGTAAGAGAAGGACTAGGATGACACGATAGCAGTCTTCCAATATTTGAAGGGCAGTCATAGAGTAGAGGGAATCTACCCTCTAAGTACCAGAAGGCAGTACAAACAGTAATGAGTGGGAGCTTGTTAAGGAGAGAGCCAATCTAGAACTAAGGAGAAATTTCCTGACTGTGAGAACAATAAATCATTAGAACGGCTGGCCTCCAGAAATCATGTGTGTTCCATCATTGGAAGTTCTAAAGAAGAGGTTCAATAGGCATTTCTCTGAAATGATAGAGAATCTCCTGCTTGAGCAGAGGGCTGGACTAGAAGATCTCCAAGGTCCCTTCCAACCCTTTTATTCTATGTTCTACATTCCACCTCTTTTGCAATCCAAATAGAAGGACCATTTCAAGAGAATTTTCATTTTGGCTGATCCAATTATTGGTGCTGCTATTGATAACAAGCCTTATAAGATAGGAAATTGATGCTGTCTGGAAGAAATTGAGAAAAGTAGTTTTGAATAACATTTTTAAGGAACTCAATAAGAATACATTAAAGTAAAATGGGAGCAGTCATAAGAATATATGTTTATCATAAATGTAAATAGAAACTTTGCTTTCTATTTTGTTTTGTTTTGGTTAAACATAAAATTATATAATTTTGGTACCTTCTTTGAGAAAGGCAAATATTGGGGATTGCAGACCTTTCTTGGGAAAGTCAAATTTTGGGGATTGCAGATCTTCAAATATAAAAATGATCACCTTTTTCATTTCAGCTGCTGGTTCTCAGTTCAACTTACTAAGGAAGAATATGAAAAATACAAAGGAAGTGAGTCATCCCTCCCTCAAGCAATGCCCATGAGGTGGCTTCTAATTGAGGCTCAGCTGTGAGGGTCTTTCATGGGAAGACAAATAAGTGAGCCTTCAGAGGAGATCTAAGGAAAGGGAACTTACAGCCTCCATTAATTGTATTTGCATTCTTAAATAAGATAAAGTGAATGGGACTTTCCTGAACTTTATACTCTCTGCACTCCCACAGATGGAGTCTAATATTTGCTTTAGAATTAGACTACTAATCAACTTGATAAAGAGGGCAACAAACAACACCAACAAGTATTAGTCACCCACTCATTAACACAAAGAAATCTTTGCCTTGACTTTTGTGCATTAGAAGGGTCTGCTCCTTCAGATTTGGAGCTGTGGGTGCCACATGGACAATGGCGGGGAGTCACAATGGAGGTATTGAACCAAGTATTTTGATAGAGCTTCTGGTGAGCAATTGTGCTTTGCTGAGGAGGCTGGGCACCAGTGCCTCCAGCCCTTAGGGGTATCCGCAGGATAAGAGTCAAAGCAGTCAAGAAGGCAGCCACAATTGTTGGAGTAGAAGTTCTGCTTGTTTTTTATGTATGTTGCAATGCGGAGATTAAAAAAAAAATAGGCAAAGTTTTCATTCCTGTGGCACTATCTTGACATTTTTGATCGTTGAATGCAGCCGCCTTTGCCAGACCAGAAGAGCCGGCAAAATCTTCTGATTGGAGCTCGGGAGAGGGGGATTCCCTGCACCAAAACCCAGTTCTGAGGGCAAGGAGCCCCTTTACAGAGTTCATTCAGAGCAGTGGACTTCATTTCCCAGCATTCTGGGAGATGAAGCCCACATATTTTTACAGGGGCAGAAGCTGAGAAATACTGATTCTCTCTTGACATTCTGCCACAAAGATAGGAAATCTTCTAAGAAATCTGCCGGATAGGTCAGCAAGCAACCAGCCTGATTTAAAAAAATGTTCCCTCCAGTTGTCAGGTTGTGCAAAAGGTGCCCCTGAAAAGAAGCCTTGCCGAGAACCGAGGTCAGTCCAGGAAAGCCAACGGATATGTGGCAGAACTTTATTCCCCCCCCCATCGCCCCTGTTCTTCTGCCCACTTTTGCGTTTTTCTTGGTTGCCCCGCTTCAGAGGAGTAAGAAGCTGCGCTCCTCACTCCGGTTGGCCCAGGGATGGTGTCCGTGTTTGGCCCCGAGAAGCCGTGTGCTGCTGGGGACCCTGGGGGGGGGGAATCAGTTGCAAGGGCAGGTCAAGTTCTCCCCACCCAAGCGGGTCTGCCCTGTTTCAGCCTGTTCCAGGCTGAGCGGCGCACCGGAGGCGCCTGGACACCCCTCAATCAAAGAGTCTGAGAAGACTCAGCCAGTGAGGCTGGAGGGAAACCAGCTGGGCACCTCCTAACTATAACTATACCTCATCCCAAGAAAGCATAACCCTACCCCATAGTTCATTGGTCAGTTCAAATGGTCCAATCCTCAGGTGTTGGTTCCTTGTGGGAACAGGGAGATAACATTGGGCTGTCTCTGGTTGTAGTTGTGATGTTTAGGCGGCTCTTGCACCTTCTCTGGGGTTGCGGAGATAAAGCAGTCCCTGGAGGTTGCATTTCATTCTTTCCCTCCCTTTGCTAGCTGACAGTAAGGGATGGGAAAGTTTACAAGAAATAATGCAGAAAAGCAAAGTGTTACATTGTAGCAATAGAGGAAATCAAGGCAATAACCCTCAAGCACTCTGCCCTCCCTCCTGGCAAAACCTGGCAGAACCCAGGATGAGAAGAGAGAGATTTGGGTCAGGATGAAAGAGGAAAGAATAGCAAAAGGACTGGGGAACCTATGGATATGGCTTCTAAGACACAACCTCTGGAGGGAAGCCGTTGCACTGGTTCATTATTTTTTCAGGAATTTTTTCCTTAGTTCTGCTTCTCTCCTTGATTGGTTTCCCTCCGTTGTTTCCCATTTTCCCTTCTGGTGCTTTGGAGAACAGGCTGACACCCCTGTAAGGATCTGTCTCAATTAGACCTCCCAGGAAAGCAGAACTCTTGAAACAGACATCATTCCAAAAGGAAACTTTTATTGGAAGGTGTTGACAGCAGTAATAGAAGGCAGGATCTGAGGATTTCCTGCGCAAATCAATAGGTTAAAAAAGAGACAATGTAAACCCCACCCCAAGTGTCCCTCCAGAATCCAGATGGTTCAAACAGGCCAACCCGCAGGCATGAAAATGCTATGAGAGCGGAGTGATAAGGTACCGCTTCCAAGGTTGTTAGGTCTTCACGCTTCTTCTCTGCGTCTGGAGATAAGGCAGATGGCCAGAGGCACGTTCCATTCTCACCCCACAAAAGAAACATCAAAGAGGATAGAGCAGGGACTTCCGGTTCCAGTATGTGGTGACTGCAGTCACGCAAAGAGAGTTGTCTCTTCGCCGGCCGATTTTTCTTCGCCGGTAGACCCTGAAGAGGGTTGAAAGTCGCCCTGGAGAGACGACCACCGATGAGGGGCTTTTTGGTGACTGAGGGAGGGCAGCAGCTTCTCCCGCGGCTCCAGCTAACTCCTTAGGGCCGACGGAGCAAAGATCGCCCTGTAAGATGGCTGATCATGCAGCTGCACCAGCCGAAAGTCACAAAAACATCTAAGC